>NC_143420.1:12164852-12476764 GCF_059467195.1 Physcomitrium patens | reverse complement strand
TGATTTGCACTTAAGACCATATGTACAAAGGCCACTTCATGACCTATTATTAGTCATAATTTGAAAATTTTATCAACTTTTTATGAAATAAATAAATATATGTATTTTATATTATACATATATTCAAACATTATGTTATTCTTTTGATGTAACAAATGCCCATGTTACTAAAGTGAATAGAATTAAGAATATATAAAAGCATGTTGGAATGATAATTTTGTTCTTTGGAAGCTTTGAAGAAGTTTTTTAGGCTTGAATGAAATATTTAGATTTTTATAGATATGTCAAGTGGCTATTGAAATGTATTTTACAAGATGTTTTTTTATTTTTTCATTTTAGAAAGTTGTATTTGAAGCAACCTACCACTTGATTCTTAGGCTGCCATCTTTGGAATCTTTAGAAAGCTTCTACAAAACCTTTGTAGTAGCTTGTATATATGAAGGCAATGTTGAGGCCATTCCTTGTCTTATTAATACTTTTTTTTTGTGTTTTAATCTTTGTTCAAGATCATCTAATTTCTTTAGAATTTGCAATAGCCATCCTAGTTCCTTTCTAGCTTACAATTGTTTCTTATTTGTCTATTTTATTTTTTTAGAGATACAAGATTGTATTGTATGTCTAAAATTTTGTTGTGTTCAATATTTTTAAGAGTTTGAAAAAACTGTTATCTTGTTATAGATGTATTTTTTAAGAAGTGAGTAGATTATTCTAGTTTTGATGCAATTATAATCAAGAAATTGTATACAATAATTTACTCTTTAAAAGGTGTAAGAATAAAGATTTAAGTATAAAAGAACTAATGAATTATTGAAAACAATTTTCAAGAATTACAATCAATACTCTATACATCAATGTCAAAATCTATGCAAAATAATATAATTGAGTTGAGATAGTTACTATTAGAAAATAAAGAAATAAGTTTTTTTTTTTTTTTTTTTTTCTTTATATGAATATAAATTTAGAAATAATAACAAAAGAAAAATAACAAACTCTGTTATAAAAATTCAAGTTATATTATTTATGACTATTGAATTAGTTCTACTAGATTCAAAGCAAAAATCATAGTTTTGAATATAACAAAGTAAATAAATGAAGATGCTTACTTGTTATAAGAATATTATAATTGAACAATTTTAAACCACAACCATCAAATATAAATCTCATGATACCACCAAATCCTATATCTTTTAGGATTTTCAAATTTTTATTGATTATTTATTAAGAACTTCTCTCAAATTTTTCTTCTATCTATATAATTAACTTCTGAAAATATTTTAAATCAATTAAAGATGTAAAAATAGTATTTAAAGGTTTAAAAATAATTATTGATTCAACTATCAATTAATGCTATTAAAATATTTCTAAGCCAGTTTTTTTATACAAATAGATGCATCAAATTTTTCATTAGATAAAAGCTTATGACAAATGGATGTAAATAATAAACTTCATTTTTTCTCCTTTTATTCAATAGAAATTCTTAATAATTGAAATTAATTTCAAAATTTTTAAAAAATTAACTTCTTGTTATTATAAATTCATTCTAAGTAAGGCATTAGTTTTTGAACGGTACTTTTCATCCAATCATAATTTATATCAATTATAAAAATCTTAATTTTTCATATTAGCACATGTATCAAAGCATTGCCAAAGTTATTAGAACTTATTATTTTTACAACTTATATTTGATATAACATATTATCTTAAAAAAAATGATCAAACTCATTACATGCCTTGTTTGGATATTTTTATCTTAGACCAAAATATGAAGATGCTACATACAATCAACAATAGATAATCCTTTTGAAATTACAACAATTCCATCTTTAAACAAATATATAAAAAATTCTAATTAATGCTAATTTTATTTTTAATAAAGTTTTTTCAAGTATGTTTATAAATGCTCTTATTATTGATGTTAAAAATAATCTTCATAATGACTTTAGTGATTTTGGTTTTGAAGGTAATCTTTTTTATTATAAAGAATATTCATATTATTTTGAATAGTCAAATAGAATTGTGTGAATTCAAGTTAAATGTAACTTTCTAATAATATGGCATTTTGGATGTAATAAAACTTTAGAAATTAATTCAATAGGTTTTTTAATCTCCAAATGTGAAAAGATATCCAAACATTTTTTTTTTTTAATCTTGTGACATTCGTTGTCATGCAAAGACTTCATATCATCAATGCTATGGACTTCTTCAATTTCTACCTATTCTATAGCAATTTAAGTCATCAAGTTGAATGGACTTTATTACAAATCCTTTAATTTTAAATTTTCATAACTACATTGAAAAAGATTATGTGATACTTGAAACACACACAACATCTTGGTTTATATTACAAATCTGAAATCAAACCACCAAAACTCATTGATTATGCAAATGCTAGTTTTGATGGTAATATAAATGATAAAAAGAGGCACATGAGATTTCTATATACTTTTGGCTCTAACGCAATAGCTTGGAGTGGTCATAAATATAGCTACATGACAATTTCTAAAATAATTGCATAACTTATTGCTTTAATAGAAACGATCTTAGAAACTATGTGAATTTATTGCTTATTAAACTCCCTAGCTATGACTTAGCATAATCCAACAACCATTTACAATGAGAATCAAGCAACTATTGCACTTATAAAAAATCCAAATTATTGTTCTAAAATTAAGCATATTGATATAAAGTATTTTGCTATTTGAAAGCACTATGAAAATAAATTGATGGATTTCCAATATATCCATACAAAAGACCAAATTATTGATCTTGTAACAAAACCACTTTCACATGACTAATTGAAATACTTACATTCTTTATTAGGTCTCCAAACTTTCCACAAAGATGAATGAGAGTATAAGAATTAGTTTTTCTTTTACAATATTTATGAATAAGTAGAAGTATTAGATGAAACTTCCATGATATTCTACATCTATTTAGAGTTCTTCAAAATAGTTATTTCTTGAATCCAAGTGAACAATTAGCTAGTTTGTTAAAAAGTGTTAGTTACAAATTAATAAACAAGATGCTGCTAAAAAATTGATTCCAAATTGTGTTGTATCTTGAATAAAGATATACTTAAGATATGTAGCAAATGAATAAGTGAATATATGAGGACATGAAGATCCATTAATCTTTTAATATATCATGGCGGATTATGCATCATATACATAGGAAAAAGAATTAGTTACAAGATATATCTTTCTATTAAGGTGAAGCCCTATTACAAGAAAATCAAAAAAAATGAAAGCTGTGTGGTTGTTTTCTTTGCTGAAATTAAACATATAATACTCTCTAATGGCTCAAGAGAGGCCATACAGCTTACAAATCTCTTGTATGACTTAAGAGGTGACAAGATCAAATTTATGCTCATCAAATGTAACAACATCAATAAATGAAGATGTTACAAAATAACGTCTATCATGCCAAAACTAAACACATATATGCTCACTTTAACTACATCAGAGAACAACTAGAGGAGGAGGCAATACAATGAAAATATGTGTCAAGCAATCAACAAATTGCTGATATCTTTACTAAACCACTCAAGAAAAAAAAAGCCTTCACCAAGTTCGAGGAGGTCCTAAATAATTGCTCTACTAAGTCGAATTTTTGTACCTACTTTATTTTATAAAAGTTGAGTCTTTTCTTATATTCTTCTATCTTCCTTGATTCTATCCTCTAGGTTGCAAAATACAACACAACAACAATTGTTTATCTCTTTTTAGTAGAATAGCTCATCAATGGCACAATTTGAGTGAACATGCTTCTTGTCTGAGTCATCACTCCACTCTTTTTGTACACTCTAATTGTTTCAATTTAGTCGCCCTTGCTTAAGATCATCCAATCTCTAATTTACCACATCTAAAATATAAGCAGATAACTCATAGCAATTGTAGTATATATCAAAATATTTTATAAAGTGTTCCACTAATCCATTAGTACAAATAAAAATTTGATGTTTTTATTAATGTATACTTAAATAGTCGTATCCCAAGAAAATAACATTAAAATCAATAATCTTTATTATTGATTTCTTGAGTGTTTATCCTAACAAATGATATAAAGACATATTTAGTATCAATCAAATAAACACAAAGGCCATATTAGGATTTTATATACTCACAATGTTAATTGTAATTTTCAAAGAAACTAATACATTGGATATAATTAAAAGAACGACAATATTAGCAAGATGTAGTTATACAAGACAACCTTGGTATGGTGGGTCAAGGAATGTAACGAGGAAGATTTTCTAGGCATTAAAATTTTTTGTAAATATAAGCAAGGCACATTACTTTCCGTGTTCAATATAAGATAGTATAATAAACTAACAATAGATATAAATTCTAAAAATAGAATCAATAATATAAAAAGACTATACTAAATACTTTAATAAAAGAATTGTGAACAAAAACAACTATGCCTTTGAAAATGATAGCATGCTCTTGGCTAAATTAGAACTACCAATGTTTAAGTGTGTATATACAAAAGATGATTTTAATTACCAAACACAAGATAGCTCAAACAATAGGCTCCTACCAATTCCACATAAATGCAAAGCATTATAGTTATGGATACAAAACTCAAGGATAAATACAACAAGGTACAAGCAAGTAACAAACTAGACCTACAAAAATGAAAAGAATAGTAACATCCTTAATAAACAAAAAAAAACGTGGTATATTATCAAAAGATTCAATGGTCCAAATTCAAGACTAAATCATTGGATAATACATTTCCAATGACCTAATGAAGATTTAGCAAAATAACTTACTAGTACGACTATCTTACAACTTTGTGAATTCATGTAAAAAGAATGTTGGACTACCATTGGTCCATGAATCAAAAGATCAAGATGTAGATAAAGTAGAGGGTCAAGATATCTCCGATGGAGACCTGAGCTTATGAGCTTACAGGAGGGTGTTAGTATAAAGTATGTATTCAGTACCTGTATACACACTAAGTGTATACTCACCTAATTAGGGTTAGCATAATTACTATGGTGGCTGAGTGCCGTCATAGCTGTGTATATAGGTTGGTGGCTTTGCCACATAAATTTATCTTGTAAGCATTCATCGACCTATGAGATACTAACAGGGGCTACTGCAACCATTTCAACAACCATTTCAGCATCGCATGCTGGACAATCAAGCGCAATCGGATTCATGGAGCGGGCGGGTTGTAGCCCTGGTGTTTGCACGAACCCACCCATCCTCGTCCAAATCCGGCTGCCCACCTACCTGATCCATTCCTGCATTGTAGACCATCGTTGCACAAAGCTTGGGGGCTCTTAACTCCCGTCGGTCTCCGCCATAGGATTGTCACGTGATATGAGTTGGATTTGGAACAGGTTTAGCGATTGCATCACCGCATTCCAGGATCGCCGCAACCGTCGACATCCTTCCGGACTTCCCGACAACCCCGCTCATGCGTGCGTTGCATCACGGTTCGCCAAATCGCTATCCGATCAGTGCAAGATACCAGAAAACTTGCATGTGGCAAGAAGGATCACCCACAGCCGGGGCACGAGGCTAGGCATCCGGATTGAGCTGTGGCTGCCTGGATCAAGCATCCGATTCCATCCAGTCGCCGGATCTGCGTCGTCCCGGCTGATGAAAGCCTGAGGGACGCAGGTCCTGATAGGGCTGATCAGCACGCCCATGACAATGCTGTTCGTCTTCACCCTCAGCGTCAAACCAAACCCACCCTGGCCCCACCGCTCCGACAACCTCACGACCACGCACCAACGACTAACGACTGAGCAATGAGCGGTGAGCGGTGCCAAGTGTTCTGAGAACGGCGTCCGTCTGCACCCGAACGAACACGTGCACTTCGGTGTGGATGTAGGGGTTTTATTAATCAAAAAAAGCCAGTTACAACGCTTACATCGCCCTCGCAGGGCTACATGTTTCGCTAGCGCTCGCTGAAACTCCTATACACGCATCCTTTCTCACACTTACGCCCGCCTCCTGTCAGTGGTTCTGGTTCACCCAACTCACCCGCAGGAACGCCGCGCGCGCAGGTCGGCGCACAGAAGTGCTGAAACCCATGCTCCAACGCTCATTTAACGGGTTTTACACATGCACAACGACGCACAGCTTTACGGGTGTAAGGATGTTGTCCAGCTTCAAGACAACCGAGATGCCGTGACAGGATGGGTCGGAGCCGAGGGAAATTTCCACCAAGTTCCCGACGATGTTCAATATGCCGCCCAATGGGCCGCGGCCGACGACCTCCTCGAGGAGGTCCGTGACCTGGTAGAGTTTCAGCTCGTCCCCTACCAGAACCTTGATCTTAATATCAAGCAAGAGGTCAAGTTTGATCGCGACGTTAACGTTCAAGAGCTTGCCATTTTGCACGACCACTATGCCATTTATGGTCAGTTCGACCAGATGATCGACGAGGTTATCGACAACCTTGACGGCCGGTACGGCGGCCTGGGCGCCAGGAGCACAAGTCACCGCCAGCAGGGACGCCAGCAGCAGCATCGCCAGGGCAGAAGTCTTTCCGAAGGCAGCCATCACGGACGTGGAAACGCGGATCGCTCAGGAGTGTATTGGTCAATCACCGTGATAAAAACCGCCACAACTGAATGTGTGAGTGGACCAGCTGACAGTGCCGAACGCGATAGAGGGAATGGACGCTTGAGGATGAGTGTGAAGATCTGCACCAGCACAGGGTGCTCATATACCCTTCCCAGCTGCCACCCGGCCGGGCGATCCGGGGCGTGATCGATCATCTACATGCAGACGTGCCATTGCATGAGGTCCAATCACTTCAAGCAACACCGCTGTAGCAGCGTGTCATATCGTACAGTGACGATGTCTGTGCTGTTTGTGCGCATCGGTGATGGACGCACTCCGAGTTAGCACTACCTTGTATGTTCTACGACAGACTTGTTGAATTGGATGACTTGGCAAAAAGGTGTAGCGATCAATGAATGGCGAGCGAAAGCAATTTCACAACTTTCACAGATGTGGACACCGCTGTCTGCGGAACCAATCTACGGCAGACGCGTGGTTGCAGTGCTTACGAACCGGGGCGCATGCGTCAAGTCTAGAACCACGCACGTCCCAGAAGACTTGGTTGAGCTTGGCCGAGCTACGGATGATCCGTCGTTGCCTTCAGAGGTTGCCGGAATCCCTCCGACCGTCACCGACGTGCTTGGGTTCATCGTCATCGCGCTTTTATCATGTTCCATTATCCAAGCCTAAAGCAGCCGTTGCTACAGACTTTGTCTTTTTGTTACTTCAATTCACCGTAAAGGGGTTTGGGCGTTTGATTTTATAAGATTGGATAAATTCTTTATTTTGAATTACTGAGTGAAGTCTCTTCTGGAGTACCTATTGACATCTTTTAAAAGAGTACTATGGAGGATGGAAATCAGACCCAAAATTTAAGGTATATAAATATTAGGTTTCAAAGATTACTTTTTCAATTCATGTGCCTATAGTATGGCATTCTAATATGATAGTAGAGTGGATAAGATAGCTGTTGGGTACCATATGCCAGGATCTTACAAAATTTAGAATTTTATCAATTAAGGTTATGAATGTTGAATGACAAGTGTGTAGCATTATATTGACTGCAATGATCTATTCTTTACATCTTTAAAAACTTCTTTAGCTTAAATTTGGGATATAGTTATATTTTGATTTGCACTTAAGACCATATGTACAAAGGCCACTTCATGACCTATTATTAGTCATAATTTGAAAATTTTATCAACTTTTTATGAAATAAATAAATATATGTATTTTATATTATACATATATTCAAACATTATGTTATTCTTTTGATGTAACAAATGCCCATGTTACTAAAGTGAATAGAATTAAGAATATATAAAAGCATGTTGGAATGATAATTTTGTTCTTTGGAAGCTTTGAAGAAGTTTTTTAGGCTTGAATGAAATATTTAGATTTTTATAGATATGTCAAGTGGCTGTTGAAATGTATTTTACAAGATGTTTTTTTATTTTTTCATTTTAGAAAGTTGTATTTGAAGCAACCTACCACTTGATTCTTAGGCTGCCATCTTTGGAATCTTTAGAAAGCTTCTACAAAACCTTTGTAGTAGCTTGTATATATGAAGGCAATGTTGAGGCCATTCCTTGTCTTATTAATACTTTTTTTTTGTGTTTTAATCTTTGTTCAAGATCATCTAATTTCTTTAGAATTTGCAATAGCCATCCTAGTTCCTTTCTAGCTTACAATTGTTTCTTATTTGTCTATTTTATTTTTTTAGAGATACAAGATTGTATTGTATGTCTAAAATTTTGTTGTGTTCAATATTTTTAAGAGTTTGAAAAAACTGTTATCTTGTTATAGATGTATTTTTTAAGAAGTGAGTAGATTATTCTAGTTTTGATGCAATTATAATCAAGAAATTGTATACAATAATTTACTCTTTAAAAGGTGTAAGAATAAAGATTTAAGTATAAAAGAACTAATGAATTATTGAAAACGATTTTCAAGAATTACAATCAATACTCTATACATCAATGTCAAAATCTATGCAAAATAATATAATTGAGTTGAGATAGTTACTATTAGAAAATAAAGAAATAAGTTTTTTTTTTTTTTTTTTTTTTTTTTCTTTATATGAATATAAATTTAGAAATAATAACAAAAGAAAAATAACAAACTCTGTTATAAAAATTCAAGTTATATTATTTATGACTATTGAATTAGTTCTACTAGATTCAAAGCAAAAATCATAGTTTTGAATATAACAAAGTAAATAAATGAAGATGCTTACTTGTTATAAGAATATTGTAATTGAACAATTTTAAACCACAACCATCAAATATAAATCTCATGATACCACCAAATCCTATATCTTTTAGGATTTTCAAATTTTTATTGATTATTTATTAAGAACTTCTCTCAAATTTTTCTTCTATCTATATAATTAACTTCTGAAAATATTTTAAATCAATTAAAGATGTAAAAATAGTATTTAAACGTTTAAAAATAATTATTGATTCAACTATCAATTAATGCTGTTAAAATATTTCTAAGCCAGTTTTTTTATACAAATAGATGCATCAAATTTTTCATTAGATAAAAGCTTATGACAAATGGATGTAAATAATAAACTTCATTTTTTCTCCTTTTATTCAATAGAAATTCTTAATAATTGAAATTAATTTCAAAATTTTTAAAAAATTAACTTCTTGTTATTATAAATTCATTCTAAGTAAGGCATTAGTTTTTGAACGGTACTTTTCATCCAATCATAATTTATATCAATTATAAAAATCTTAATTTTTCATATTAGCACATGTATCAAAGCATTGCCAAAGTTATTAGAACTTATTATTTTTACAACTTATATTTGATATAACATATTATCTTAAAAAAAATGATCAAACTCATTACATGCCTTGTTTGGATATTTTTATCTTAGACCAAAATATGGAGATGCTACATACAATCAACAATAGATAATCCTTTTGAAATTACAACAATTCCATCTTTAAACAAATATATAAAAAATTCTAATTAATGCTAATTTTATTTTTAATAAAGTTTTTTCAAGTATGTTTATAAATGCTCTTATTATTGATGTTAAAAATAATCTTCATAATTACTTTAGTGATTTTGGTTTTGAAAGTAATCTTTTTTATTATAAAGAATATTCATATTATTTTGAATAGTCAAATAGAATTGTGTGAATTCAAGTTAAATGTAACTTTCTAATAATATGGCATTTTGGATGTAATAAAACTTTAGAAATTAATTCAATAGGTTTTTTAATCTCCAAATGTGAAAAGATATCCAAACATTTTTTTTTTTTTAATCTTGTGACATTCGTTGTCATGCAAAGACTTCATATCATCAATGCTATGGACTTCTTCAATTTCTACCTATTCTATAGCAATTTAAGTCATCAAGTTGAATGGACTTTATTACAAATCCTTTAATTTTAAATTTTCATAACTACATTGAAAAAGATTATGTGATACTTGAAACACACACAACATCTTGGTTTATATTACAAATCTGAAATCAAACCACCAAAACTCATTGATTATGCAAATGCTAGTTTTGATGGTAATATAAATGATAAAAAGAGGCACATGAGATTTCTATATACTTTTGGCTCTAACGCAATAGCTTGGAGTGGTCATAAATATAGCTACATGACAATTTCTAAAATAATTGCATAACTTATTGCTTTAATAGAAACGATCTTAGAAACTATGTGAATTTATTGCTTATTAAACTCCCTAGCTATGACTTAGCATAATCCAACAACCATTTACAATGAGAATCAAGCAACTATTGCACTTATAAAAAATCCAAATTATTGTTCTAAAATTAAGCATATTGATATAAAGTATTTTGCTATTTGAAAGCACTATGAAAATAAATTGATGGATTTCCAATATATCCATACAAAAGACCAAATTATTGATCTTGTAACAAAACCACTTTCACATGACTAATTGAAATACTTACATTCTTTATTAGGTCTCCAAACTTTCCACAAAGATGAATGAGAGTATAAGAATTAGTTTTTCTTTTACAATATTTATGAATAAGTAGAAGTATTAGATGAAACTTCCATGATATTCTACATCTATTTAGAGTTCTTCAAAATAGTTATTTCTTGAATCCAAGTGAACAATTAGCTAGTTTGTTAAAAAGTGTTAGTTACAAATTAATAAACAAGATGCTGCTAAAAAATTGATTCCAAATTGTGTTGTATCTTGAATAAAGATATACTTAAGATATGTAGCAAATGAATAAGTGAATATATGAGGACATGAAGATCCATTAATCTTTTAATATATCATGGCGGATTATGCATCATATACATAGGAAAAAGAATTAGTTACAAGATATATCTTTCTATTAAGGTGAAGCCCTATTACAAGAAAATCAAAAAAAATGAAAGCTGTGTGGTTGTTTTCTTTGCTGAAATTAAACATATAATACTCTCTAATGGCTCAAGAGAGGCCATACAGCTTACAAATCTCTTGTATGACTTAAGAGGTGACAAGATCAAATTTATGCTCATCAAATGTAACAACATCAATAAATGAAGATGTTACAAAATAATGTCTATCATGCCAAAACTAAACACATATATGCTCACTTTAACTACATCAGAGAACAACTAGAGGAGGAGGCAATACAATGAAAATATGTGTCAAGCAATCAACAAATTGCTGATATCTTTACTAAACCACTCAAGAAAAAAAAAGCCTTCACCAAGTTCGAGGAGGTCCTAAATAATTGCTCTACTAAGTCGAATTTTTGTACCTACTTTATTTTATAAAAGTTGAGTCTTTTCTTATATTCTTCTATCTTCCTTGATTCTATCCTCTAGGTTGCAAAATACAACACAACAATAATTGTTTATCTCTTTTTAGTAGAATAGCTCATCAATGGCACAATTTGAGTGAACATGCTTCTTGTCTGAGTCATCACTCCACTCTTTTTGTACACTCTAATTGTTTCAATTTAGTCGCCCTTGCTTAAGATCATCCAATCTCTAATTTACCACATCTAAAATATAAGCAGATAACTCATAGCAATTGTAGTATATATCAAAATATTTTATAAAGTGTTCCACTAATCCATTAGTACAAATAAAAATTTGATGTTTTTATTAATGTATACTTAAATAGTCGTATCTCAAGAAAATAACATTAAAATCAATAATCTTTATTATTGATTTCTTGAGTGTTTATCCTAACAAATGATATAAAGACATATTTAGTATCAATCAAATAAACACAAAGGCCATATTAGGATTTTATATACTCACAATGTTAATTGTAATTTTCAAAGAAACTAATACATTGGATATAATTAAAAGAACGACAATATTAGCAAGATGTAGTTATACAAGACAACCTTGGTATGGTGGGTCAAGGAATGTAACGAGGAAGATTTTCTAGGCATTAAAATTTTTTGTAAATATAAGCAAGGCACATTACTTTCCGTGTTCAATATAAGATAGTATAATAAACTAACAATAGATATAAATTCTAAAAATAGAATCAATAATATAAAAAGACTATACTAAATACTTTAATAAAAGAATTGTGAACAAAAACAACTATGCCTTTGAAAATGATAGCATGCTCTTGGCTAAATTAGAACTACCAATGTTTAAGTGTGTATATACAAAAGATGATTTTAATTACCAAACACAAGATAGCTCAAACAATAGGCTCCTACCAATTCCACATAAATGCAAAGCATTATAGTTATGGATACAAAACTCAAGGATAAATACAACAAGGTACAAGCAAGTAACAAACTAGACCTACAAAAATGAAAAGAATAGTAACATCCTTAATAAACAAAAAAAAACGTGGTATATTATCAAAAGATTCAATGGTCCAAATTCAAGACTAAATCATTGGATAATACATTTCCAATGACCTAATGAAGATTTAGCAAAATAACTTACTAGTACGACTATCTTACAACTTTGTGAATTCATGTAAAAAGAATGTTGGACTACCATTGGTCCATGAATCAAAAGATCAAGATGTAGATAAAGTAGAGGGTCAAGATATCTCCGATGGAGACCTGAGCTTATGAGCTTACAGGAGGGTGTTAGTATAAAGTATGTATTCAGTACCTGTATACACACTAAGTGTATACTCACCTAATTAGGGTTAGCATAATTACTATGGTGGCTGAGTGCCGTCATAGCTGTGTATATAGGTTGGTGGCTTTGCCACATAAATTTATCTTGTAAGCATTCATCGACCTATGAGATACTAACAGGGGCTACTGCAACCATTTCAACAACCATTTCAGCATCGCATGCTGGACAATCAAGCGCAATCGGATTCATGGAGCGGGCGGGTTGTAGCCCTGGTGTTTGCACGAACCCACCCATCCTCGTCCAAATCCGGCTGCCCACCTACCTGATCCATTCCTGCATTGTAGACCATCGTTGCACAAAGCTTGGGGGCTCTTAACTCCCGTCGGTCTCCGCCATAGGATTGTCACGTGATATGAGTTGGATTTGGAACAGGTTTAGCGATTGCATCACCGCATTCCAGGATCGCCGCAACCGTCGACATCCTTCCGGACTTCCCGACAACCCCGCTCATGCGTGCGTTGCATCACGGTTCGCCAAATCGCTATCCGATCAGTGCAAGATACCAGAAAACTTGCATGTGGCAAGAAGGATCACCCACAGCCGGGGCACGAGGCTAGGCATCCGGATTGAGCTGTGGCTGCCTGGATCAAGCATCCGATTCCATCCAGTCGCCGGATCTGCGTCGTCCCGGCTGATGAAAGCCTGAGGGACGCAGGTCCTGATAGGGCTGATCAGCACGCCCATGACAATGCTGTTCGTCTTCACCCTCAGCGTCAAACCAAACCCACCCTGGCCCCACCGCTCCGACAACCTCACGACCACGCACCAACGACTAACGACTGAGCAATGAGCGGTGAGCGGTGCCAAGTGTTCTGAGAACGGCGTCCGTCTGCACCCGAACGAACACGTGCACTTCGGTGTGGATGTAGGGGTTTTATTAATCAAAAAAAGCCAGTTACAACGCTTACATCGCCCTCGCAGGGCTACATGTTTCGCTAGCGCTCGCTGAAACTCCTATACACGCATCCTTTCTCACACTTACGCCCGCCTCCTGTCAGTGGTTCTGGTTCACCCAACTCACCCGCAGGAACGCCGCGCGCGCAGGTCGGCGCACAGAAGTGCTGAAACCCATGCTCCAACGCTCATTTAACGGGTTTTACACATGCACAACGACGCACAGCTTTACGGGTGTAAGGATGTTGTCCAGCTTCAAGACAACCGAGATGCCGTGACAGGATGGGTCGGAGCCGAGGGAAATTTCCACCAAGTTCCCGACGATGTTCAATATGCCGCCCAATGGGCCGCGGCCGACGACCTCCTCGAGGAGGTCCGTGACCTGGTAGAGTTTCAGCTCGTCCCCTACCAGAACCTTGATCTTAATATCAAGCAAGAGGTCAAGTTTGATCGCGACGTTAACGTTCAAGAGCTTGCCATTTTGCACGACCACTATGCCATTTATGGTCAGTTCGACCAGATGATCGACGAGGTTATCGACAACCTTGACGGCCGGTACGGCGGCCTGGGCGCCAGGAGCACAAGTCACCGCCAGCAGGGACGCCAGCAGCAGCATCGCCAGGGCAGAAGTCTTTCCGAAGGCAGCCATCACGGACGTGGAAACGCGGATCGCTCAGGAGTGTATTGGTCAATCACCGTGATAAAAACCGCCACAACTGAATGTGTGAGTGGACCAGCTGACAGTGCCGAACGCGATAGAGGGAATGGACGCTTGAGGATGAGTGTGAAGATCTGCACCAGCACAGGGTGCTCATATACCCTTCCCAGCTGCCACCCGGCCGGGCGATCCGGGGCGTGATCGATCATCTACATGCAGACGTGCCATTGCATGAGGTCCAATCACTTCAAGCAACACCGCTGTAGCAGCGTGTCATATCGTACAGTGACGATGTCTGTGCTGTTTGTGCGCATCGGTGATGGACGCACTCCGAGTTAGCACTACCTTGTATGTTCTACGACAGACTTGTTGAATTGGATGACTTGGCAAAAAGGTGTAGCGATCAATGAATGGCGAGCGAAAGCAATTTCACAACTTTCACAGATGTGGACACCGCTGTCTGCGGAACCAATCTACGGCAGACGCGTGGTTGCAGTGCTTACGAACCGGGGCGCATGCGTCAAGTCTAGAACCACGCACGTCCCAGAAGACTTGGTTGAGCTTGGCCGAGCTACGGATGATCCGTCGTTGCCTTCAGAGGTTGCCGGAATCCCTCCGACCGTCACCGACGTGCTTGGGTTCATCGTCATCGCGCTTTTATCATGTTCCATTATCCAAGCCTAAAGCAGCCGTTGCTACAGACTTTGTCTTTTTGTTACTTCAATTCACCGTAAAGGGGTTTGGGCGTTTGATTTTATAAGATTGGATAAATTCTTTATTTTGAATTACTGAGTGAAGTCTCTTCTGGAGTACCTATTGACATCTTTTAAAAGAGTACTATGGAGGATGGAAATCAGACCCAAAATTTAAGGTATATAAATATTAGGTTTCAAAGATTACTTTTTCAATTCATGTGCCTATAGTATGGCATTCTAATATGATAGTAGAGTGGATAAGATAGCTGTTGGGTACCATATGCCAGGATCTTACAAAATTTAGAATTTTATCAATTAAGGTTATGAATGTTGAATGACAAGTGTGTAGCATTATATTGACTGCAATGATCTATTCTTTACATCTTTAAAAACTTCTTTAGCTTAAATTTGGGATATAGTTATATTTTGATTTGCACTTAAGACCATATGTACAAAGGCCACTTCATGACCTATTATTAGTCATAATTTGAAAATTTTATCAACTTTTTATGAAATAAATAAATATATGTATTTTATATTATACATATATTCAAACATTATGTTATTCTTTTGATGTAACAAATGCCCATGTTACTAAAGTGAATAGAATTAAGAATATATAAAAGCATGTTGGAATGATAATTTTGTTCTTTGGAAGCTTTGAAGAAGTTTTTTAGGCTTGAATGAAATATTTAGATTTTTATAGATATGTCAAGTGGCTGTTGAAATGTATTTTACAAGATGTTTTTTTATTTTTTCATTTTAGAAAGTTGTATTTGAAGCAACCTACCACTTGATTCTTAGGCTGCCATCTTTGGAATCTTTAGAAAGCTTCTACAAAACCTTTGTAGTAGCTTGTATATATGAAGGCAATGTTGAGGCCATTCCTTGTCTTATTAATACTTTTTTTTTGTGTTTTAATCTTTGTTCAAGATCATCTAATTTCTTTAGAATTTGCAATAGCCATCCTAGTTCCTTTCTAGCTTACAATTGTTTCTTATTTGTCTATTTTATTTTTTTAGAGATACAAGATTGTATTGTATGTCTAAAATTTTGTTGTGTTCAATATTTTTAAGAGTTTGAAAAAACTGTTATCTTGTTATAGATGTATTTTTTAAGAAGTGAGTAGATTATTCTAGTTTTGATGCAATTATAATCAAGAAATTGTATACAATAATTTACTCTTTAAAAGGTGTAAGAATAAAGATTTAAGTATAAAAGAACTAATGAATTATTGAAAACAATTTTCAAGAATTACAATCAATACTCTATACATCAATGTCAAAATCTATGCAAAATAATATAATTGAGTTGAGATAGTTATTATTAGAAAATAAAGAAATAAGTTTTTTTTTTTTTTTTTTTTTCTTTATATGAATATAAATTTAGAAATAATAACAAAAGAAAAATAACAAACTCTGTTATAAAAATTCAAGTTATATTATTTATGACTATTGAATTAGTTCTACTAGATTCAAAGCAAAAATCATAGTTTTGAATATAACAAAGTAAATAAATGAAGATGCTTACTTGTTATAAGAATATTGTAATTGAACAATTTTAAACCACAACCATCAAATATAAATCTCATGATACCACCAAATCCTATATCTTTTAGGATTTTCAAATTTTTATTGATTATTTATTAAGAACTTCTCTCAAATTTTTCTTCTATCTATATAATTAACTTCTGAAAATATTTTAAATCAATTAAAGATGTAAAAATAGTATTTAAACGTTTAAAAATAATTATTGATTCAACTATCAATTAATGCTATTAAAATATTTCTAAGCCAGTTTTTTTATACAAATAGATGCATCAAATTTTTCATTAGATAAAAGCTTATGACAAATGGATGTAAATAATAAACTTCATTTTTTCTCCTTTTATTCAATAGAAATTCTTAATAATTGAAATTAATTTCAAAATTTTTAAAAAATTAACTTCTTGTTATTATAAATTCATTCTAAGTAAGGCATTAGTTTTTGAACGGTACTTTTCATCCAATCATAATTTATATCAATTATAAAAATCTTAATTTTTCATATTAGCACATGTATCAAAGCATTGCCAAAGTTATTAGAACTTATTATTTTTACAACTTATATTTGATATAACATATTATCTTAAAAAAAATGATCAAACTCATTACATGCCTTGTTTGGATATTTTTATCTTAGACCAAAATATGAAGATGCTACATACAATCAACAATAGATAATCCTTTTGAAATTACAACAATTCCATCTTTAAACAAATATATAAAAAATTCTAATTAATGCTAATTTTATTTTTAATAAAGTTTTTTCAAGTATGTTTATAAATGCTCTTATTATTGATGTTAAAAATAATCTTCATAATGACTTTAGTGATTTTGGTTTTGAAAGTAATCTTTTTTATTATAAAGAATATTCATATTATTTTGAATAGTCAAATAGAATTGTGTGAATTCAAGTTAAATGTAACTTTCTAATAATATGGCATTTTGGATGTAATAAAACTTTAGAAATTAATTCAATAGGTTTTTTAATCTCCAAATGTGAAAAGATATCCAAACATTTTTTTTTTTTAATCTTGTGACATTCGTTGTCATGCAAAGACTTCATATCATCAATGCTATGGACTTCTTCAATTTCTACCTATTCTATAGCAATTTAAGTCATCAAGTTGAATGGACTTTATTACAAATCCTTTAATTTTAAATTTTCATTACTTTGTATGAATAACTGTGAATTGTGTAATCAGAAAAGTATATATTTTTGTAATTCATATAATATTATATAATTATACGACTTTGTTATCACAATATACAATTATTAGTAGTTATTGTGGCTATTTAAGTTATTACAAAAGCTTGCATAACCACATTTATTTTGTGGATTTAGACAATGCCACTTCTTATTTAACAGTGATAAACATTGTAAAAAAAAACCTTGTTCATAACTGCCTTATGTAATGGCAGAGGATCCAAGGATATGTATATTCTTTATTTGACCTTTATATTCATCTAAATTGCCACCAAAATAGGTATCTACATATTCAAGAAATAATAGGGATGTATTATGAGTATGATAACATAGTCCATAAGGTGGAGTATGTTTCAAATATTGCATAATACACTTTAAGATAGTCTAGTAATTTTGGCAAGGATTTTCTTGAAATGAAGATACTTTATTTATTATGTATCTTATATTGAGATAAGTTATCAAGGTTGCATATATTAAGTATCCAATAATTTAATGATAAGATACTTGAACTGGAGTATTAGTAGATTCAATATTTTTATATAATTAAATAAGTATATCTTTAAAGATCGAATCGATATGGACATCATTTTGGCTAAAGCAAAGAAGTATATTTGTAATGTAATATTTTTTTATAAAAAAATAAAATCAGTAATTTAAAAATATTTATTTTAAAAACCTACAAATTAATCAACAATTCCATTGATTATCTTGAATATTATTTTCAAATAATGTAAGATTTTATTAATATAAGGAAGACATTGTAACTATTTCAATAGCTACTGCAATGACTAATAATTTTATATTGTAATAATCAATTCGTGTCATTATATTATATTAGATGTATTATAATTTTACATCTTATTTTAGGTAGTTAATCCTTAATTTTAAAAAATAAAGTCGTAAAAATTTGAAATTAGAAGATTTGCATTAAAATCCATTCAATTTAATGACCAAGATTGCTATAGAATAGGTAGAGATTGAAAAAATCTATAAGATTGAAGATGTGAAGTCTTTGGTTGAGAACAAACGTCACAAGATTAAAAAAAAAAAAAATTGATATCTTTTTACATTTGAGGCTATAAAAAAGCTATTAAATCAAGTTCTAATATTTTATTATATCCAAAATGCCATGTTATTAGAAAGTCACATTGTATTTGAAGTTCATACAATTGTATTTGATCTTTCAAAAAATATAAATACTTTTCATAATGAAGAAGATTGCCTTCAAAACCAAAATCATTAAAGTCATTATGAAGGTTATTTTTAATATTAATAATAAGAGCATTTCTTAATATACTTGAAAAAAATATTTTAAAGAAATAGTATAAATTATAATTTTTTATATAATAGTTTAAAGATAGAATTTCTTTAATTCCAAAAGAATATTCTTTTATTAGTTATAAGTAGCATCTTGGCTATTGATATAAGATAGAAACATCCAAACAAGGTATGTAATAAATTGATATACTTATTTCTATAAAAAAAATATCTTGGAAATATTTTAATAGCATTAATTGATAGTTAAAAAAATTATTATTTTTAAACCTTCAAATTTTACTTTAATATCTATACTTTGTTTTAAATTTTTTTAAAAGTTAATTTTATAAATAGAGCAACAACTTGAAAGAAGCTCTTCATAAATATTCAATAAAAATTTGAAAATCCTAAAAGATATAGTATTTGGTAGTACTATGAGACTTGTATTTGATGGTTGTGGTTTAAAATTGTTCAACTACAATGTTCTTATAACAATTAAATGTATTTATTTATCAAATTTTTTATATTCACAACTATACTCTTTACTTTGAATCTAATTAAATAAATGCAATAGTCTTAAATATTAGACTTGTATTTTTGTAATATAAAAAAAAAATTATGAAATATTTTGTTTAATATTTTTTTGTTTTGTTTGTTTTTTTTTTTGTTTATATTTTGTAATTTTTTGTTTGGATATTTTATTAATTTATTTTGTGGTTTTTTATTTTCTAATAGTAACTACTTCAACTCAATTGTATTACTTTGCATAGATTTTAGTATTAATCAATAGAGTCTTGAAATCTTAGAAGTTATTTTTATTGCTTGATTAGTTCTTCTTTAATCAAATCGTTATTTTTAACAGCTTTTAAAGAATAAACTGATATATATAATTTCTTAATAATAATTACATTAAAATTAGAATAATTTAATTACTTCTTAAACAAAATAATTATAACCTAATAATAGTTTTTTCAAACTATTAAGAACATAGGACATGACAAAACTTTAAAAATACAATACATTTTTGTATCACTTAAAAGAAGAAAGTAGACAAATAAAAAACAATTATAAGTTACAAAGAAATTAAGATGGCTATTGCAAATTCTATAGAAATTAGAGGATCCTGAACAAAGATTAGAACACAAAATTTAATATATATATATATATATATATATATATATATATAAGAATAGCTTCAACATTGCTTTCATATATATAAGTTACTACAAAGGTTTTGTAGAAGCTTTCTAAGGATTCTAAAGCTAATAGTCTAAGAATCAAGTTGTAAATTTCTTCAAATGTAATATTTTAAAAATTAAAAAAAAACATAAAATCAAGTAAGAAAGCTTAGCTTAGGAAAAACCATTGCTTCAACACTACTACTTTTTTGGTTTATATTTTGGATATTTAAATATAAAAAAATTCAAATAAACATAGAATTGAAAAATATATGTATATTTTTTGTTTGATACTTCAACAAAAGCCACATCTATAGGTTTTGGAATCTTTTAACTAACAATGAATTTAAGAGCTGAGATTTCACATTCAATGTAGCCTCTAGAAAATACACAATTCTTCCATCCTATGATCCAAACCAAGATATTTATATTTCTCTTTCAATCCACAATACAAACATAACATGGCATATTAAACGTTGGTTTTATTTTTACCACATCTCACATCTACAACTAGCAAACATCTTCTACCACCAACAAATCTGAAATTTGCATTAACTTTGGAAGAATACTCCATAGCAGATCAATTAGTAGGAGAATAGTGCCTAACAAACTAGTGGGAGATTTATACAATATTGATCAATGTGAAAAAAATATATCATTATTTAATATGCAATTAATTAGTGGAAGAAGAATCAATTAAAAAATATATACTAAGAAATAACTCCATTGAAGAAGAAAAGGATAATTCCTTTGAATCAAACCAATTCTCTTAATCATCATTTATTAACAAAAGACTCAATCTAAAAACAAAATCTAAATAGCAATTCATCATTACTACATCCATAGTTAATAATTTGACAAAATCCTCCACATTGTTTGCAAAAACAACATATTCTATTCAACAATCAACTTCAAAAATGAAATCTATCACATTCTTAGCACCTTACAACACATACATCTAAAAACCACAAAATTTTGGAAAAGTACTTGCATCACTAAATTCTAAATTATAGAAAGAAGCAATGAATTGTAAATTCACTTCACTCATTAAAAACAAGACTTAAAACTTAGTATGACAACTTTTTGATAAAAAACTTATACAAAATAAATGGATTAATAAAATCAAGTATTTGTCAAGTAATGAAATTGACAAGTATAAAGTGCATTTAATTATAAAAGATTTTACATAAAAATCAAATTCAAACTTCACAATAACTTACTTCTTTGATATATGTTATGATTCTATTTGAAGAACATTTGCTACTACTATAATAAAAAAAAATACATATTTAATAAATCTATATTGATATAATTTTTTTAAATAGTGACTTATTCAAAAATATATTTTTATATAATTTAATTGCAAGGATACCTGTATCCTCATCAATCTTCATTATTTTGTTATTTAAAGAAGAACTACATAAATTTAAATAATAAACTTGCCAATAGAACATCCATTTCTCTACCTTCTTTCAACAATTCTATTTAATTATAAGTAAAGCCAATTCTTGTGTTTATTATAACTAAATCAAGTTTTATACCATAATTAAAATCTTTGTGGATGATAATATAATTATTTCTCTTTTACCAACCTATATCAAAAAATAAAGTACAAACTTAAAAATAAGTTCCAAAACAACCACTAACTTTATCACTTATTTCGTCTACTTCTTAGTATATTGATGTCCTACTACCAATTTATTTTTTTTTAGTCAACAATGATATATCAATGACATCCTTATTAAATTTAGTTTATAAGACGCTCATGAATTTTCTACACCTATAGATACTCATACAAAATTATGAAAAGATAATGACTTTGCTAATCAAGAAGTCCATGTACCATATTGCTAAGCTGTAGAATCATTGATTTAGGCGACAATCAAAATAAGGTCCAACATTATATATGCTATTAAGAATTTATTCAAGTATCTTAGTTAAACTATCAAAAAAATTAAGATTACTTAAAATCCAATTTATTTGAAGAATATATTTTTTTACCAATATAATCCTAAAATAATGAGATTGGATGGAGATCTTATTATATTAAATATTACTATATTTTTATGATCTTTAATTTCTACATTTAAAGGAACAATCTTATGTATAACACCTCCAAAAGATAGGGAATGACCATCTATGACTTCAATATGTATATGTTTAGTTTTTTTGACTAACTATATCTCTTATTTTTTAACAAAATCTTTGTCTATAAAACACTCTAAGGCTCCTTAATCAAATAAAGCTAAGACTTAATGATTTTCTAGTCCTAAATAAACTTCTATTGTAAAACAAGGTGAGGGATTTGAAAAAAGAATAAAGCATTTATTAAGATTCATGCAAGATTCTATCTATATAATTCCTATTATAGCTTGAAAAACTTATTTTTGGACACCTTGTCTTTTTTAGCAACCATGCTTCTAATTTTGTGATTGTATTATTTCTTTCAATAATATTGAGCAGTATATTTAGCTTCTCTATAATATAAGCATAAGCCTTCTTGATTTCATCAAGTCTTTTTGTACTTTGTGAAGAATTTAAAATGTATTGTATCAATTTGCATTGATTTTGGCCTCAATGAATAAGTTTTTGAAAACTTGGGAGTTATTGCTATTATTTGATTTATTCTTCTTCACCCAAATCTTTATTCTTGACATCTTTCAAATAATTGATTCTCGTATGCAATGGCTTAAGTGATAAATTATTTTAAAGATTCTATCTTTGGCATTGTCAGTAATAAATCTTTGACATTATCCTTTAATCTATATTAAAATTGATTGATAAGGGCTTTGTCATTCCAGTCCACATTATAAGCTTGTTTTGAAATTCAGCATCATATATAGTGGCTGATCATAATCCTTACCATAAAGATAAGAGCTTTGTCTTTTCTACTTTTTTTTATCACTTTCTATGAATGAATTCAAATCATAAAAGAGTCATGAATCTTTTTCCATTAAAGGTGCAAATCAAGAGAGAGCACTTCTTAATAGAAGAGTGCCTATAAATTTGACTTCAGTAAATCCATCAAGATATTGGAAAGAATGCAACCTTAAATAGAGCTTAATTTATTGCAAAAATCCTTGAATTTTTTATCTTGTTTTATCAAACTTCTCAAGCATACTAATCCTTATCTCCACCATATTTGTAAAAACAAAACTCCTTAGATTTAGTTGCGAGGTCAATCTACTCGCTTCCTTCAACTCTATAACTTATTATTATAGACTCTAAACTTTTTTCATAGACATAGGCATAGTACCTCTATGATTCAGGTTAGAAATATGTGAGATTTTTATTCTTAGAGTATTAACAAGCTTATGAAGACCTACAATAGTTATAAATCTATTCTCACTTCTACTGAGAGTAGCATCCATAATCTTTTTTCCATAGACAACTCAAACAAATTCAAAAAATCAAATTAGAGGAGGATAATCTATAATCTCTAATACCAAATGAAAATTTCTACAAAGAAGGACAATCCACTTTTTTTAAAAAAAATATTACTATCAGAAAATAAAATAAATAAATAAATAAATAATATTTAAAAATAGATAGTCTGTAACCTTCAAAATATAAGAATAGAAGTGAAATAACTCATTCACTTTTAAATAAAGATAAAAATAGTAAATTAATATTCTTGTCAAATTATTAAAGGTTTGAATCTCAAAGTAAGAAAAACCTCAATATACTCTTCTATCATTGAAAGAAACTAGAAAGTCACTCAAAGATGATATAATATTGAACTAGAATGGCTATTGCTAAAAAATAAGAAGACTAGAAAGTCTTGAAATAAACTAAGGACTAGAAAGGCATTGACAAAAGTAAAGAAGGCTTCACTCTTACCTCCAGATATATATTCTTAACTAGGAGCTATATGGCAATATCTTATAGGACCTCTAAAATGTCTTAACTTTGTAAAACATATATCTTAATTTGCAAGGCAAGTTTTTTATATGTGTACCACATAGTTAGCTTGTTTTGCAAGCTATCAACATGTAATTAACTTATTGACTAAATTTCTAATCTATTAATCAACTACGAATACATATAAAGTCAAAATAGCATCTATGAAGCTTTTAGAAAGTTTTTCTATAAGATATTATGAAATTAATCTATTTTTATATATTTTTATTTACTTCAAATCTAATCATATAGATATTTACTAAAATATCTATGTATATGTGTAATACATATATGCTGTTTTATTTGTATATAGGCCTATAGATAATTGATAGGTTAGGAACTTATGCAAAAAATTAGCCACATGTCACATATATTAGTAGCTTGTAATACAAGCTAATAATATGGCATATTTAAGAAATTTGTTTTGCAAGTTAAAACATGTATCTTACAAATTTAATACATATTAAAGATCCTATAGAACATTTCTATACAGTTATTAAGTAAATAATAAATATAGAAGCAAGAGTGAACCTTTATTCACTCTCGTCAATTTCGCTCTTTCTTATAGTCTAGTTTCAAGGATCTCTAATTTCTTATCTTTTAACAATAACCATTCTAATTGCTTTTTAATATATATATATATATATATATATTTTATTATTTTATTTTATCATTATTCTTTAAAAAAATCTCATGTATTTATTTGCCTTCATTAAGTTCTTATCCTTGACAATAGGTCTTCTCTATCATCACAATTATTTGAAAAAAAAAATAAAAAATAAAAAATAAAATAATAATTGTAGTAGTGGTGATGCAAAAATAAATATTTTTATATACTAATAATATTAAAAAAGGTATCATAAACATACATATTTATTATGATATTTATCTATATGATTAAGTAGAAGTAAATAAAAATAAATTTATTTCATAATATTTTCTAAAAAAGCTTCATAGAAGCTTTATTGATGTTGTTTTGATTTTACATATATTTATAATTGATTGATAGGATAGAAACTTGGTTAATATATTAATCATGTGTTGATATCTTGTAGAACAAGTTAATCATATGGCATACCTATAGAAATCTTGTCTTACAAGTTAAGATATGTGTCGTGCAAAGTCAACATATTTTAGAGGTCCTATTAGAAATTGCTACATAGCTCCTAATTAAGAATATGTATAGAGGGAAGAGTTAAGCCTTCTTCACTCTTGATAATGTTTTTCTAGTCTTTTTGTCTTTGGCAATAGCCATTATAGTTCAATACCATATCATCTTTGAATAACTTTCTAATTCATTTAAATGACACTAAAGTATATTAAGGATTTTTTTTTAATATTTATGTCTTTAAAAATAGTTCATATTCATTGATGGAGAAGCTACAATAGATGTTGATTAGCAACACTATCATGTTGTAATACAACTATATATTGAAAATAAGAAAAAAAATAATATTATGATTTATACTCTATCATCTTGATTCAATAATAATTTTAGATATTTAAACAAGACTTTTATGAAAGCTTCTTATTTTATTTTTTTCTTTTAATAGCTAATAGATTCGAGGTTGGTTAGCAAATTTACCTTCTAAGTTATAAAAACCTCTTCTATTGCCTTAAAAAGGCTATAAATTAATAAAAATGAAATAGATTAGATAAATATTTAATATAGTTAACTCTAGGATGAAATTAAGAATAGGACTATACTAAAATATTCCTTATAAAGATTGGATTGATATCCAAGGAATGATTTTTGGTAGATTGGGATCAAAATTAAATCTTTAACCACTAAAATAGCCACTTATGGCAAAATAGAAGAGATTTTGGAGATTAAAGAGTTGGATCAAAGAATTGGCTTCAAGTTTGTTTTAAAATTATAAACCTTGTTTTTATAAGTTTTAAAATGACTTTGCAATCATTGTACAAAATTAAGATTTATATTAGTGACTTTAAATTTATGTAAAAAAATTAGGACTAGTATCATTGGCTAGTTCGTGAGATGTATATAACATCTATAATTCAAATTTTGTAAATACATAGTTGAATAGATGTGCTAATTATATGTAAATTTTTATATTATTTTAATAGTAAAATTGGGAGATATTTAGTTATTAGTACAAGAAAATATTAAAAGTTAGCAGTTTAGGATCAAGTATAATTTTTGTAATATTTGAAGATTTATTTATTAGAACATAGAGAAATTTGGCATGGTTGTAGTAAATTGACATATCAAACTATATATTTATTTGGAGTTATAGTTAATGGTTGGAGATAAAAAAAAATTATTGCTTAAACTTCATCATCAACCTTTGAATTGGTGATTAAGGATCACAAGTATGATTCTTTTATATTTTCTCATAATTTCATTTTTTAGATAATTGCAACATATAACTTTATCTTTTATAGCTAGATATTCAATGCATATCCAAATAAAAAGATGTGTAATTTGACAATGCTCTGAAGAGCTTAGATAATGACATTATCACCTTGATATTCAACTATATTTCTATCTTCAAAGTAGATTTGAAGTAGCTATTAATATCAAGAATATGAATAAAAATAATAATAATCTTAAAATATCCTTATATATATCAAAAAGAATATATATCCATTCTAAAAATAATTTAATATTGAGACTAGAATAACTATTATCAATGGCAAAAAAAATATAAACTCTTAAAATTAGACTAAAAATAATAAAAAGACATTGACAAGAATGAAGGAAGCTTCACTCTTTCTTCTATATATACTATGTAACTAGAAGCTATATGGTAGTATTCTATAAGACCTCCAAGACATATTAACTTTGCAAGTCATATGTCTTAACTTGCAAGGCAAATTTTTTATATGTGCTCCATTATAATTAGTTTGTTCTATAAGCTATCAACACATATAATACATGGGTAACTTGTTGACTAAGTTTTTAATCTATCAATTAATTATAAATACGTATAAATCAAAGCTGCATCTATGAAGTTTTTAAAAAAGCTTTTCTATAAGATACGTATGAAATTGGTCAACATTTATCTACTTCTATCCAATAATATAGGTAATTATTAGAATAAATATATATGTATGATAATTAAGTCAAGTAGTATCATTGGTGTGAGAAGCATATGGCATAAAAAGAATGACTTCTATATCTAATAAAATTCAAGATTTTTAGACATATCCATTGTATAAATTATTGCATCCAGAGCTGGAGACACAAATGTTGTTTTTTGATGAGGATGGTGTTTCTAAGGCAAGAGATTAAGAAGGTATTCAACACCATCTTGGAAGGAAAATTAGTGGCTCCTTAGCTAGAATCCATCTAAGGTTGGACCAAAATATTTGGATCCTTTCTCAAATCTTGTTAGTAGAGTTCATTGCTTATGATATTGACATGCATTGTACATTACTTGTACTTCTTAATTAATTGCAAGATGTATATTGGTAACAATTTTTTTCTCTCAATTTCTTTTATCAAAAATAACATTAGAAGAATAATAGTAATTCATTCAACTACAAGTATTTATAAAGACAAGAAGTATGATTTTAATTAAGTTGTTGATGTGTTGGATATTTACAACTTGAATGCATGAAGTTAAATCAGCTTTTGCACTAATAGAAATAGATTGCATAGCTTAGGGTATTATTTAATGTAACTTTTGAATCATATCCCATTATCTTAAATCTAGAGGTATTCATTTGTAGCATACAATTATATATATGTAATTCTATCAAAAATCACACCAATTTTATCAAAATTTAAGTATTAAAAATTAAACATATTGAAGTGATTGATATAGAAACAGATGAATTTTTAGCCATAGTATTATACATTGATGTGATTGACTTTATCAATCTCACATTTTAGTTGAAGATTTTATTGAAGATCAAACACATGTCCACTTGGTCCATTATTATAGATAGAAATTAATTCCAAGGTAAATAAATACAATTATCCAACTTCCTAGATTAGAGCAAGAAGTTATAGATCTAAGATTATCAAGAGATTATATTTCAATTTTCTTAATCTTTTTAAAGTGTTTCATGGTGATATATTCTTAAACTATTTTTCATAAGAAAGTGTTCATTTATTCTTGTTGTTATCTATTCACATGGTATCAAAGCTTGGTTCATAAATTGCTAGAGCTACAATTTAAGTCACATCAATACTATTGTTCTTCAATAAGCATTGGTATCTGGTTGAAGTGAAGTTATAGAACTTTACTTGAGGTACTTTTGAGCCATCCTATGATACAATACTAAAGATGTGGTACTTTGTATGGTATTATTTGTAAAAGAAAATTTAATAGATTAAAGGTGAATTTAATTTTTGATCTTATTCAACTTCTAAACTTCTTTTTGCTAGTGATATGTTCATATAGAATTAGGATGTTCCTATACTATATATTATATTTGATTTGTCTCCATAAGTATCACATATTGTGCCAATAGAAGTCACTAGAAGGAATTTTAATGACTATATTTTAAATTGGAGGATTATCTATATAAAATAAAATATTCTATATCTTGTATAAAAACATATTATGGATAAAAGAATATATAAAAATTTCTTTCATAATATTTATTAATATTATAGACTTTGAAATAATAATATATTTGATTTAAAATAATAATTTATATCAATGTTTTAAAAAAATCTATATAATATATTGAAGATATTTATTAAGTTATTTTTAATTTTATATCTTTAACTTAATTTACAAAAACAATGTGCAAATTAAGAATTGAAGCAAAATCTACAATATGCAATCGATTATTAACAAGAAAATTAGACAACTCTTTTGTCATTAAAAAAATATTTATATAATAGTGTAATTTTTTCTTTTATTTATTTTAAACAATAATTTTAGATAATAATTTGGATAAAAATATAAAAAATAAAAATAAAAAATAAAAAATAATTCAAGAATACTATATATATATATATATATACACATATATTAAAATAACTTTTATTTAAAGTAGATGATAAGATACAATTATTGTTATAATATTAAATTGAATTGGCCTTTTGACAAGTTGAATTATCAAAGGCTCAATTCTTTTATTTTCTAAAAAAATATTAATATAACTATAACAACCAATAAAGATTCATCAAGTATTTTATGTGTCTCTTATTTTACATTATGTTACAATCAATATACCATGAAGAAAGAAATTACCATCACCTCTTGATAAAATAGATAATAACTAAGAGTTCAAAGTAGAAGAAGTCTTTGATTCAAAGTAAAGCCAAAATTTTAAAAAATTAAAATATATATATATTGGTGCAAATGTAATATTAATAAATGTACATAAAAATATCTTATAAATGTGTCAAAAGTTGTTATTTCTTTTTATTGAATATATATATATATATATATATATATATATATATAAATTAAAGACCAACCATAAATAATAAGATGGTATAATTTAAGAAGGAATAAGTTTAAAGATTAATTTATAGAACTTCTTTACAATGTAGAGATCCAATAGTTGAAAGATTTATCTCAAAAATTATTATTTGCAAAAATACCAAAAGATGTACTTATGTTGTTCCAATCTAAATAACATTAAAATTTTAATAGAGGTCCTTAAAAGATATATGTTTTTTTTTCAAATAAGTAGCAAAATAATAATACATTTAATACCATGATCTTAAAAAAGACTCTCAATGATTAATAAAAATATTAGAGGTTTATACTATAGTAAATAACATAAAAAATAGTTTATTTAAAGATAGTAAAAAGACCTCAAAAATAATCTAATAATATAATAATCTCCTCAGTTTTTTATATAGAACATTATCAATAGTTAAAAAAACCTATGAATAGCTTTAGGTAGAATATTAATTTAAGTGAGCTAATAATATGATTTTATAAATTTTAGAATTTTTTAATTTATAATATAATTTGATTGCTTAATCTAAAACTCATTGTCTATGAAGAGATAATGAAACAAAATAAATAGAAGTACGTAGAAATAAGTAGAAACATATTGAAAAGATAATATCTTTTTAAGAGCTTGGCAAATTTTTTTAGATGCAAATTAGATATTTAGACTTTTACAAATATACATCATGTAGCTATTTAAAATTATTTTATAAGTTTTTTATTTTTAAAATTTATATTTTAAATAATTTACAACTTAGAAATTTGGCCACAAATCTTATAGTTTCTATGAATTTAAAAAAAACTTCTTTGTTAGCTAAAATAAAAGAAGTAAGATTGTGGTCATTCTTAGTTTTATCAATATCTTTCTTATGTTCTAATTTTTTGTTAAGATTCTTTAGATTCTTTGTAATAAATAATAACCATTTCAATTTCTTTTTAGTTTAATATTATCTCTTACTTATCTACTTTCTTTCTTGTAGTAATACAAAAACATATCATTTCCTCTTATATACACAAACTAATGTGAATTCTTAAATCTTTCAATCCCACCTTCTCAAATCATTATTTTTTACCATTTTATAACCATTAAAAAGCTTTTAAAGATTTTTCATTAAAAATAATTTGGAATGTTCTATATCTAAATAGTTATTTTTAAAAAATGATTATTTATCAATAATAATTTTTAATTAATATGAGTATAAAATATTTCAAAATAAATTTTTTGAAATACTTCATAAATATTTTTTATTGTAAAACAACTAAAAATTCTAGCTTTAATTTAATAAAAATAATACTATGGAAATATTATTAACAAGTATAATATCATTTTGTTATATATGAAGGTTTTGTAGTTTTGAAATTATATGGCAAAAATATAGGATTAATCACATAATTATTTTTTTTTAATTTGAGCGATTATTGAATCAAATCCATTTTATGTTATTTTTTATGATTTTTGTGCAAGTCATTAAGAAATTCTAAGCTTTTACTAACTTATAAAGCATTCAAATTTGACAAATCTGTATATTAAACTTTTACAAAGTTGTGTGAAATTTTATATTGGCTCATATTCATACAAATGTGACTTTGATTTAAAACATTAGTGTTTTACATTTAATTATATACAAAAAAAATATAAAAATAATATGTATTTAATAATATATTCTAATAATTATAAGTTTTTGAATTATTATCATTTCATTGGCTTAATTTGACAAAATTTTAATATAAATAAAAGGCAAACCTTATTGATTAAAAAATCATTTCAATAGAAAAAATCAAAGATTTAAAAAGTAGCTATATATATATATATATATATATATATATATATATATATAAACCAACTACCAATATTATTAGTTTACTTAATAATAATAATAATAATAATAATAATAATAATAATAATAATAATAATAAAATAACTAATAAAAATATAATTTCAACTACTTTCTACTTAATCTAAATTATAATTTATATAAAACACACAATATACTAAATGTTCTATTATCAATCAATTTTAAGTAGATTTTAGTTATTTATTATAGACATAATTATTTGATCAAGTAGAAATGTCATGTTAATTTATCATATTAGTGATTTTAGTAAAATTCTATCACTATTTAAATTTAATAGATATTTTATAAGTTTTCTTTTGGTAATACATTTTAATATTTGATATTACAAAAATAATATTATATTATTAGAAAGTTAGAAATATATATTTTTATGAACCTTGAAATAGTAATATATAAAAATGTGCCACAGATTTTGTAATTTGTGTTAAATTTTAACTATTTTTATTTATGTTGTCCAAATTCTTCTGTATGTGTTTATATATTAATTTTATTTTATCAATCTTAATTTTTTTTTAAATATATATATATATATATGAATTCTTTACAATTACATAATCTTAAAGAATGTTAATCTGTTTCTTTTTTATAAATATTACTGATATGAGATGTTCTAATTAATAATAAATATCCTAAAATACAATTAGAAAATTTATTTTTATTAAATCTATTCAATCTTTAAATTGATTGTTTTTTTAATCTATAGTAAAGGAGTATTTTTATTTTTACACTGTCTCAAATTAATGTAAATAAAAATAGAATTGCACAATGACATCATTAAGAATATTACATAAATTCTATAAATTTTGGAGTCGTATCTTTGATAGTATGCAAAACCACAACACAAAATCAAAGAAAAACCTTGTCTAAAACCCTAAGCGGGTCGGTTCATTTCGGAAAACACTTGCACAAATTTTTAGACAAATTTCGGCGTCGGCGGAATGATGCAGAGTGGCACTGAGTCGCCAATCGTCGAAGTATTGCGCACAAATCGCATGCATACGATGAATCACAAGTCTGTGTGTGGTCTGGTTCGAGTGGTATTGTTCACGGTGGCTAGAAACTCGATCTGAGACGGTGTGTCCATCTGATTTCGGTAGATGGTGTCGATCAGGTTCACTGGTCTCGCCACACCGCATGTGCTCACTTGCATAATCCTGCAAGGAGGGATACTGGTCTTGTTGATGCGGGTTTGTAAAGCTAGACAGGACGATGAGCGGCGATTCAATGACAGGCTTGGCGTGGTAGGAGATGAGTTCGCATTTGGAGAGTCGTCAATAGACTTGAGGATCAATCGTGTGCTGAGTATTGCCGATGGTGGCGAACTGGGGGGATGATTTGTTAATGTGGGGTGAGATAGATGAGCGGGTCGGTGTGCGGTATGGACCGTTGCAACGCAAACTTGGACTGCCAGACTTTTCGCTCCGGCGTTCTGGGTATTAGAGACATGTAGGGAGTGAGAGTGTGCTCGCAAACATCCTAACCGATCTTCCGCACAAGTTTCCATTCTTGCAGTTGGGCAGAAACGATCACATGGGGAGCCTGGGTTGCTGCGACCGCGGCGAATGGAAAACCTCGCGAGGGCCACCGCAAACACGGATGCAATCTAAAACCCAACAGCCGGCGAGGAGACACGAACTTCATTCACTGTCCGAATGTTGAGAACGAGAGTGGCGTTGAGAAGGAAATCAGCCGCGATGCGTGTGGGTTGCGGCATTGCAGCTGACACCGGCAGATGGGGTCGTGTTGTGGGGAGCCATCGAGGGTGAGTGATTGGATTGGATGTGGTGAGTCCCGGCAAGACTTGAGATCAGTGGAAATGTCATGTGAGAGCACTGATGCCCACGGGGGTTCGCCACAGTCGGCGGCGTCGGCCGCGTCGGCGCAGGTTTTGAAGCCCATTGTCGCCGCTGTTAAAGGCACAAGTCTTGCCTCGTATTCTGGGAAATGCCTGTACATTTTGTTTACTGACATTAATGTTATTTATGTCTTCAGTTCCTGCCTTAGTTTTCATCAACTGTCATACCTGCTGACTGGTATAAATACCTTGTGCTAGGAGAACACTTCCTACTGAAATTCTTGTCAAAATTCAGCTTTAGATACTTATCATGTTCACTCTTTCAATTCAACAAGATCTGGAACGTACGAGGGTTGGACTTGAAATTTGTAGTTGGATGGCTCGTCTTTACTATTCTGCTATTATTATCAATCAGATGATAAGGCTTAGACGTCTTCTACACACATGAATTCTAGACCTCACATGGACTGGTCACAAGTTTTCAATAGTTATTGCAAGTGGGAGACCAGTACGGGTGTGACACATAAACTGACACAAGTTTGTTGACTGAGTTCAATTAGTAGTTTTACATAGAATTTAGCTATTTAACGCAGTAATTGAGATCATCTACATCCTATGTTGTGGTCATACACTAAGCTATCGTCTAAAAAGTCAAATTCACTTGCACAATTATAGATATATGTATTAAGTACAAAGCTGCTCATCACGTGAAGCTCCTGAAGCCCTCAAGAAAAGGTGGCATTCATACATTAAAACACTCATAAACGACATCATAGCACTCCACTTTCACTAAACAATTCCTCACTGCTCTGCATCTTTTGATAAATTTCAACCCAAGAATTTGGCAAATTCATGATACACGCTGTATCTGAAATACATGGTCAATAATATGACATCCAACCTACAAACTACAACCTCTCCAATCTTAAACGAATAACTCAGAAAAAAGTTCATTTTGGTTCATGCCATTCTGAAGAACTGAAACTCACCAATGCACACAGTACACGGTTTTGCTGAGCTTCAACTTCGGCATCTCTTTTCAACACCATTGGAGAGCGTTACAAGATAGTTATGAGACTTGCAAGATGATGAACCCTGGGCCTCCAAGAGTTATTAATCAGAGAAACAAAAACAAGGTAAAACAGATACCCTGACCAGTTGCAGGCATCTGCACAGGACACCTTCTGAAACGCGTTTCAAGAGCAAATTGCGCATGAATTTAGAAAGGCTCCGTCCAGACAGGAGTCGCCAAGTTGAAGAAATCTAGGACTCCGTGATTGCTTGGCTGGCAGCCACCTTCAGTGCAGGTGCCTTTGTCAGCTGGCTGTAGTTTCCCTTCTCCTTGAAGAGCTGAGAGTAATGAGGTTTGCAGTACAACCGTCCTTCCAAAGCAGCATAATTGGAGGGGCTGATAGTACAGCCGCCATGAACACATTTAAAGCATTGCTTGTGGTACGGCAAGCCTTCCACCGTTGTCTATCATAAGCAACAGACTCTCCTTAGATATTTCCATGATAGTCATGAAATTTCTTCTTACATCACTAATTCGACCCAAGTACGAGCAGAACTAATACCACAAGAGGCAAGGGATCGACGCTTTGTAACTATGACACAAAAGCAGAATGCTATCAAAACAAGGGATGCAAAGTATACCGTTAACCTCAATGAACAGTGAGTTGAAGAGCTGTTAAGTATGCTTAGACAAAGACAAAACATCCGATAAGCAGTGATCAGTGCCACCATCCAAGGTTTCACAGCATTTCAAACACCATGCACCACAACAGCTGGAATGTGTAGGTTATACCTTTTCAATGGGATACACAGTTTTGCTGCAAGCAATGCACTTCTCCTGAGTTCCAGAAAACATGAGAGATGCTTTTGATGGTGCCTTGTTCTGCAACACAAATACAAGTACTTAAATATGGTTGTAAACGTGAGAAACATACTATCTGCAGAAGAAAGCTTGACGCTGGAAACTTCACAGCCTGAAATTGAAAAATATATATTATTTTTACTAAAGCATTTCTATAAAAAAATTATAGTTTGATAATGAAAGTAACGATTCTTGGATCAAATATTGATAAAAATAAACCAAATCGAGAACATCCCCAAAATGGTCAAATTGAAGCCATGAGAACATCGCTAACGAATAAGTGCATTTAAAAATCATGTAAAGTCAAACGTACCTCTCCTTTCTCAGCCTTTTTCAATCCTGTTGTCCACCCAACAAGAGACAATCACATTTTCAGTTTCAGTCACTTAAACAGGTTATACGGAATGTAAAAATGTACGAAGAGAGCCACATGAGAACTGCTTCAGTGGTACGAACCTTCAGAAGGCTTGTGTTCGAAACTCTTGTCAAAACTCCCAGTGACCTTTAAAAGCTGCTCAAAGTGTGGCTTGCAGTAGAGCACTCCTTCTAGAGACGCATAGTTTGCAAGCTGTTTGCACACAGATATTAATTAGCTCCGTAGCTTTATAACAGGCTGATAGGTACAGCGACTCGGTTAGTGCTAGGAAGACTTAACAGAACAAAAGAGAAAACTGAACCAACAAGACAAACTGTGGTTTATACACTGCTTTTTAGTGAGAAACAGCCACGAATACTGATTTTGAAAATGCAGGGAAGATCACATGTGGAATGACACCATGTGCGTTTTCATACACGCATGTGTTAAAAAAACGTCCAACACGCACAAGCAGAAGGAAAAGACCCGAGAATTCAAACTGGCCGATACTCAGCAAACGTAGAATTTCCAAAGCTATTTTCTGTGAACTGCCACTTAGCCATCTGGATATTGAATGAGCGATGCAATGCTCACGCTCTCCAGTAGTGACGCGCAAAAGTGTTGCAATTGGGGGGGGGGGGACAAAAAAGACAAAAATTGTGTAGAGAGACCACAGTCCAGGATTATAACCGCATCGTTAGGGATTAGCAGGAAATATCAGTTCCGGCGGATAAAGCTCCGAAGCTTTATATGTCGAGCTGCTGTCCACTCGGATCATAGCACGAATTCAATCAGATTGCAAGACGATTAACTCACCATTAGGCCCCGTTGAATTATCTCTCTAACATCACGAACACGAGGAAAACCTAAAGGCGATTATATAGATCTACTGAAAGACTGGACAAAATGCACCTAAACGACGCACAATAAAAGGTCGCGGTATTCCCGAATCGCCCTACCCAACCAAGCCGCCCTAAATCTCTTCTTCAACATCTCCCTATTCGTACCGCAATACGCTCACCATAGTGAGACCGCCTTCGATATCATTTCCAAGAAGCTACATCACAACCACAAAAATCGTCGCCACGGAATCCAATCCACCACTTGTTCCAACCCCGCCCCCCTTTCTATTCCTTCCTTGACTGCGGCATCGAAACCGATAATCGCAAACTACGCAAAAACATAGCGCCACATACACTCACCGACATCCAACCTCAATCTCAGCCAGACTCCGGATCACTCCACTCTACTCCGAAACATAAGCAAAGCGGCATCGGAGGAAGAGTCGATCCCGCTACTAACCTTGAGAGTCCCTTTGCAATGGTTGCATCGGAAGCAGGATTTGTGATACACGACCCCGTCAGCCGTGAGCTGCTCCACTAGGTACACCGTCTTCTCACACGCCTTGCACTTCTGCGTCGTCCCGGAAAACGCCATCTCTCTCCGCTTGCTTGCTTACACAGTTTCTTCTCTCTCTCCCTCTCCCTCTCCCTCTCTCGCTCTCCTCTTCTCCGCTCGCTCTACTCGTGCACTGTTTCTCACAGCGAGATCGACCCGCAAAGTTCCAGAACGAGAGCAACGGCAAAGGCTGTTTTGGACGGAGCTTGGTGCTTCCCCCGATAACCCCCTCGGGGACGACGACGACAGTGCTGTTGCCAAGCAACCACTTATTCTGGTGAAAGCGAAGACGAAGACGACGGAGGCTCCGCGCCTCCGCGTTGTTCGAAATTCCTCGTTCTCGTCCGTCGCCTTTTTGCTTTTTTCCCCTCCAACCCCCGAGTTTTCCTTTTCTCCGCCCCTTTGACTTTCTCGGCTCGGCCTTCCTTGCCTAATATCCATATTCATGTATTGCCATGATGTATTGATGAGATCCTTTGATTCTATAAGGACAAACTACTTGTCAAAAGTCCAGTACTCTTTTATTAATTTTTTGCCATTTTTTTAGGAGTGTGCTTGAATTCAAATTTGTTGCAATGCTTCTATGTCTGATTGATAATGATGATACTTTTGAGAATTGAATTTCTTCATTGGGGAATAAGATAAAATATATTGTCAGATATCTACTATACAGATTAAAATTATTTGACCTAAAAAAAACAAGCATTTAATTCACATATTAGTTTATGTTCAAATTGGATAAGTAAAGCAACTTGATACAGAATTAGCATGAAATATCAAATAAATTCCAACACTAATTATGTTACATTAAATGTAATATAAATTCAAAAGTAGGAATTTTATAAAATTAATGTATTTAGAATTATTCAAACTTTAATTATTTGGATACATAAAAATGTTTGTGATATTTTATAAACTATCAAAGTGAATCTACCAAACTAAAAACTTTGATATATCTGTAAAATAAGAAAGCTTATGTATAAAACAAATGGACAAACAAGCCTTCCCATTGGTGAAAATCAAATTAATTGTTAAACAGCAAAAAGCCTTGAATATCCTACAAAAAATAATTCCAGAATATTATTTATAAACAGCTTTTTGTGCCCAATGGCACAAGTTTTTACTAGTATGTTTGTCTATATATAAGTATTATTATATTTTATTACATTCAAACTATGATTTATAAAAAATTAAAAAAAAATAAAATAAAATTGTAATACTATAAAATCATATGTTTCTTAAAATAATCTATCGTAATTTTTTTAAAATAAAAATATGAGAAAAAAATCAATTCATCATTCTTAAATTACATAATAGAAAAAACATTTTAAAACATAGTATGAAATAAAACTAAAAAATTATTAATTTCTTTTTATAATATCATGAAAAAAAAATTGAAATTAAATATATATATTTTAACCTTAAATTTTAATTAGCATCAAATGAACGTGTTAAATTTATTTAAATATTTTCATTTCTTCTATATCAATCTCAATCAATAAACCATAACAATTTAATATATAGGACTAATTATAAAGTCAAAATCAAGTTTATACTAACACAGGTCCTATTGAAAGGATTTTTATTCTTGTTGGTTAATTATTCTATTTATTACATTGGTTTTAAAATGGTTTAATTAAAAATAAAATAAAAAGTAAACCATTAATCAATAGAATTATGTTATAAAATATGTTTATTATAAAATAAAATTAATTTTTGAACAAAGAATACTCAAATGTTTTGATACATTAATTCATGATCCAAGCAATTATTTTTAGTAGTACAACAATAAAACTATATTTTGTTACAAATTTTGAATTATAAACATATCTTGAAGAGATACTTATACAAGGATTATTTTTTTAAGTTTTATTTTTTGTTTTTTCATCAATAGTAGAAAATCCAATATGTAATATATAAATTGTAATTTTAAAAAATATATATATATATATATATATATATATATATTACCAAATAAAATATACTATTATTTTAAAAAAATTAAAATTAAAATTAAAAAAATTAAATGGATTTTACCAAAATCTATAATTTTTAATGGTTTAAGTTATTATGTAATTCGTAACTATTAAAAATAACTATGTAAATAATATCAAAGAAAATTTTCTTAAAATTACACAAAATATGAGGAAATTTTATTTAAAATAATAAAATTTAAAGTAATTAAAGTATTATATGTAAATTGTACTTCAAGAGTGTGTTATTGTCATTGACCTTCTAAAATGCATTAATTTCTTTTAATATGTAAAAGATTTTTTCATACTTAATTGTATTTAAAACATCATGATATTTAATTTTAACATATATTTTTTTGTACAACTACATAAAATCTATCAATAAATACATAATTAATCACATTTTCAATTTTATAAGATAAGGGTGTAATTAATCTCATTTTAGAAATATTAATTTGATATTTTTTAAAACCGAATTTTTTAATTGATTTTGTCTTAAATGCATATGTGGCACCTAAATCAACTTTTTTGGATATTTAAGTTTATTTGTGGTTAATTTAAAGCTTATTATTTAGTTTCTTTTAATTTAAATAATCCTACTTAGAATATAATATATTCTATATATCTAAAATTATTTTATTGCATATGGTTATATACTATATTAAAAGTAGTTTAAAGGTATTTCTTTATTGTATATAGCTAACATACAAATTTTACTAGTATACTTGAAAGTGATTTTTGTATTGAAACAAAATCAAACCAATATTTTGAAACATAATATAAAAGTATCTAATAGTATATATTGTATAATATGTCATCCCACTTTTATTTTTTAAAAAATTTTGTATGTTTGTTAGATGATCTAATGTCAATTCCACTAGAAGATTATAGTTTTAAAGAAGAATAGTTTCAAGAAAAATAATTTGAAGGAAAAAAAATAGATTTTTACTTCAAGATTCATTTGTGAAAGAGATTAAACAAGTGAAATTAGATATAATAAATAAGATTGTAATTGAAGAACAAAACCTTGTAAACATCAACATGTAATACCACAAATGATTGAACAAACCTCCAAATTGTTTTATCCAGGATTTAATATGAGGGGAATGTTAAATAGACGTTTCCTGGTTGACGTTGATACTCTTGCTGAATGGTTCTTGGAGAGCGCTGGGGGCTGGTTTGATTTGTGCTGTGAGCCTCGACGGTCAGACTAAAGACAACCAGGAGCTTGTCGCCAATTCCGTAGGCAGAGTGCATCGTTTTCGAGGCGTAACAAACCTGAGAGTATGTTTCGCAACCTGAAACCCTAGCCCTAATCACTAGCCAGCAGCTTCATGGATGTCTGAGCTACTTCAAGCCCTAATTACCAGCCAACAGCCTAATCAGCTTAATGAACGACTTAGGCCACCCCATTCAACAGCTGCTTTACTTGAGTTCTATGCAGAAACATTGTCTACTGTTTGGGGTTCTTTCAATCTTCGACGGCTTATTGCCTGACACCATGGCTCCAGGTTTCTAGTATGATTTCTCCAGATTATTTCTATTGAATTGTAAAGTTGTGCAATTTGATCAATGCTTATGTACAAAGGAGTGAATATACAGATATTGGAATTCAACCACTCTTAAATTTCGACTCAAAAGACAACTTTGTGGGTTAATTATCACATGTCAGCTGGTCTGATGACTGAGATTCAAGCTTTCGAGAGGTTATATTGCAATAGAAGCAAAAATAGAAAATAGTAGGAAAAGTAGTTTAAAGATATACCTATTAGAATAGTGTTATGTAACAATTTTTAAAACTAATTCACAAGAGAATTAAGAAATAATTAGTTTTAAATTTTTTATTTAAATGAACAAACCTAATAATACAATAAATATTAAAAATTTGAATAAAAAATGATAGAAAAAGATAATTTTAACTTTTGAATGTTTCTAGTGTATAAAAGCTGTAGACATTACTCATTTATAACTTTATAGAACAAGTCTCATATTAAACCAAATAATGATAATGAATAAGGCTAATATAATATTTGAACATTATTTCAAGAAAAAAATTCAATTTAAGAAATAAAAATGCTAATAAAGGATTTAAGAAGATTAGTATATTTTTAAAAATAATGGTTGTAAAAAATTAAATTTTAAACATATAAGATTTATAATAGAAGTTTTTTTTAAATATGTATTAAAATAAGTCTTATATATTTAAAATATATTATAAAAATCATATAATAGAAGTTTTTTTAAAATATTTTATAATATCAATAAAAAATTATATAATAGAATTTTTTTAAAATATATATTAAAAAATATATTATTTTTATTTTTATTTTTATCCAAAATTATAAAGTATAATATATAATTATAAAATTATTATGGTAAAACTAATGATTAGAGAAATTAATAAAATTTAAGAATAATTAGTAATTTAAACATAATTAAGTTTTTATAACTTCATTGATGATTAAGATAATTGCCTTCAAAGACATTATAACTAAAAAAGTTATTGATTATTTTTAATCTAATATATGATAAACTTTTTATATCAATATATTATATATATATTTTTTTTAAAAAAAAAATAAAATCAATTATATTTTATTAATGTAATAATACATTATTAATACACACTTTTTGTAAGGATAAAATTTATCCTTCAATCCAAATTATAAGATGGCCTTAATTAAGAGTTCTTAGTAATTGATGGTATAAAAAAAGACAAGCAAATGACAATGACAAAAGAAGAACAAACACAAAAGAAGTGAAAAGAATGTATTCAAGCAATTACACACTTCAAAACTTAGTCACAATTTGTTCATTGGATTTTCATCCAATAAAAGATAAAAAATAAAAAATCATATTTTTAAATATATGATTTTATTATCTTCTTAATAATGTAGAAAATATATAAATATAATTTATTATAAGTAAATTATGAAATTTTAAAGATAAAAAATAAATAATAAAAAAATTAAGTAAAATTAATTTTACCTCAATGATAATTTGCTTATAAATCAAGAATTCAAATCCTACTAAGTCTCACATGTAAAGTATATAGATGTCTCAGAGAAGACTTAGTCTTATCCTCCTACATACACATAAGGTGCAACAATCCATGTGAGACTTGTGCACTTCTTGTTCCACACTAACTATTGGTCTTCATATTTTCTACTATTAGAGCGATATTTTTTGCATTTTTTGACTTCATTTTGGTATTCTAAAATATCCATTTAGCCTTGGAATGTTGTATAGTATTCAAAACTTGATCCATTTCTTCATAGTAGCTTCTAAGGTGGTAAAACTTAATTTTACTAAAATCTTAAAAATATTACTAATTTTTTCAAAAAAATTATACTTTTAAAAAAATATAAAGAGTTGTTAAAGCCATGCTCTCTTTGCCATCTCATGATTCCCTTATTATATCCTCCATTCTTATTTCAATCCCCTCTCTTCTCCATCTCTTGTTCTTAGCCTCTAATCTTTATTTCCCCCTCCCCTCTTCCTTCTCCCTATCCTTCATTCTGAGATTGTTTATGTTGTTACTACATGTTTTGAGATTTTTCTCTTGTTAATAATTGGAATATATATTTCAATCTTTTTTATAATTATCTTTGATTATATAAAGAAATATTATAACATAATTATCCATTGTGTTTTTGTAATAATAAAATAAATAACTAAATTAGTGATATCTAATTTTATATTAGCAAATTTAAAAGTGAAAGAACATAGATTATTTATATACTAAAATAAATTAATATAAAGTGAATATAAGTACAAAGATTTGATTTTATTCAAAAAGATTATTTAAAATAAATTTTGATTATTTTTATATTTTAAAATATTAGTTATTATATTATAATAATTTCATTGCATAGAATTAAATAAATTTTATATACATTATGTTGTAAAATAATTGAATTAAAAAAAATCAATATATTTACATATAATACTTAATAAAATATATTTTAATTAAATAAATAAATGAATAACTAAATTATTAATCATCAATTGACATTGCTAAATACATTAAGTATTGGTGTTAAAATAATTTTAGGAATATTAAATACAAATGATGTTGGATGAGACAATAAACTTAATATAAAAATAAAAATAATAATTAAAAAGAATATATTTTATTAATTTTTAAATTTTAATTCTTTTTTTATATATGTTTTGAAGTTCTTGAACTAAAGTATATAATCACAAAACTACAATAAATTTAACTATGATGTTGGGGGATCAATTATTTTAATGATAAATAACCATTTATAAAATGATTTTGGTGATCTATTACATTTAAGGAACACGTATTAAAAAAATGAGCTCAATAATATACAAAAATTTGAAAGATATTTATAATATTGATTTAGGAATTTTATCAGTATGAATAATTAAATATGTATGTTAAGATTTAGAACAATGAATGACATATAAGGCATTCAATTTTTTTGTAAAATAATATAAAATAATATTAAAATTTTAAAATTCAAAAAATAAAAAAAATAATTAAACTGTTTTTTATTTTAAAAAAAGATATATGACTTATTTAGTATTTACAAAAATTAAGAAAATCCAAAAAAAGCAATGAAAAATATATTCTTATGAATAACATTGATTCTTACTAGAATTAAGAACTTCGAAAATGAAGTCTTAATTTGGTTGGCCATTGTGGAAGTTTATACTAAAATAATCATCTAAAAAACATATCTACATAAAAAAATTCTCATGATTTAATTTATTATTTGATTGATTGATTTCTAAATTCTTTTTTTTAAGATCCATCTAAAAAAAAAAAAATTTTTTTTATTCTTTATCAAGTTTAAATTTATTTTACCTTCAACTTGAAAAAAGAGAGGTGAAATATGGTATTTTAGAAGAATACAAAAATAGAAATAAGATAAATCTTACAAATAATATTATTTACAATAATAAGTTTCATTACCACAATCTAAATTGAGTTCTTACATATGAGATGAAAGAAAGAGGGAGGGGAGAATTTTAGATAAGGGATAAGGGGGTTGGAAATGAGAAATGAGGGATTGCAGATGTAAAGACAAGAACAAGGATGGAAGATAGAGTGAATGATTCATGAGATGACAAGAAAAGGTGTATTATTAAAAAAATTAGGATGTGGCTTTAACAACTTCCTAAATAAATTGTAAAAATTTCTATAATATTTTTATAATACAAAAATTATTTTAAAGCTATACTTTCTTACCTTAGTAATATTTTATAGTAATAAAATTAATTTAAATCAACTAAAGTTATTTTTTCATAAAAATAAGATAATATATAAAATTCTTTTTTATGATCTTTTTAATTATTGACTAATATTTGTAGTCTTTTTTTGTAATTTATTCATATGAATAAAAGGCCAATATAAAAAATGGTCCCAATAACTAAACATTAGTATTTAATACTAAGAAAAATTACTGAACTAATTAAGGTAATTGCTTCCAAGTCTTACTAAGATTCCATTTTTAAAACATTTCTTGTAATAAGACCCTTGTAACTTATAAATACTTCTAAATTATAAAAAATTCTTAAATAATAATAATAAAATCTCTAATTTATATTTTTATAAATAAATGATTTGAAATTATATTTTTAATTAATCCACCAATTAAGATTCATTGGTGGGATTCATACTTCAACTTGTTATTTGCCATATTGAGATATTTGACATGTTTGAGTATATTATGAAAGATATAGGTGGCTAAAGTGCCTCTCTATGAAACTAAAATTTGCAACTAATTTATATCATACATATAATTAAAATAAATACTAATTTTTTATTTTTAATTATGTAAATTATTAACAAAATATTTAAAATTTTAAACTAAAAAAATCATTACTTTTGTTTGTGCATGTTAAATTAAATCTATTATATACAATTAACTCTCTTTATAGTCAATCTAATTAAAGTCAAATTTAAATTATAGTCAATTTATTTATTCAATTTCAATCATTACCACATACATTATATTATAGTATGTAATCAACTACTTAATATAATCAATAAGTTCTTTAAACCCAAGAGGTTGATTATAATAAGGACTAACTAAGTTATATTAAAAAAACCTATAGAAATAAGAATTTGTTTTATTTTTATTTATAATATTTAAAGATAAAATAAAATGACATTGAATCATGCATAGAACTCTAGGTATTTTTAAATCTTTAATTGAATTACCTTAGATTGAATATATAAACAATTTATTTGAAATATTATTAATTTAAAATTTTAATAAGATTTAATAACATACAAATAAATTTAGAAAAATGGACATTATTATAATATATTGTCTAATGTTCTTAGATTATTATAATAATATATTATTAATCCAAATAACAGATCATTTTACAAAAAATCTCTAAATATAAGATTGTTGATGTTAATACTTAAATAATCAACTAACTTCTAAATGTTGGTATTTAATTTAAATTAGTTCATGGTTTAGATTGTATTTATTCATGTTAAGATGAAACCATGTTGTATTTAAAGTTTATATTCTGCTATAAAAATGAATAAAAGAGATTTGAAATAGTCAAATTTTTTATAAATAGATATTCAATTATTTTATTACTTTAATTAACAACTATAAACAAATACCACAAAAGAATTATGTTGGTTGCAAAATAATTTACTGAATAAAAAATAAAAATAATTTTTGAACATCCTCAAAAGATATAGCCATAATTATAAAAAATAAAATTACATATATTTGGCTCTAAAATTAAGTCAGTATTATTTAAATTTTTTCAAATGATAAAGCTTCTGTTAATTTGTGTTCTTTTATCTTATTTTATTAATATTTTATAATATTAAAGATAAATTGGTCAAGAAATATATATATTTTATATTTTACTTTAATTTTTAATTTTATCTTTTTTACTAATTTTTATGATTACTTTTGATTCATCTAAATTTTTTAATTAGTATTAAATTAAAATTAATATCATTAAAATTCTTAAATTATAAGATAATTAATAATATAAAATTAGTTGAAATTAATAATTCCAAAATATGATAAAGATAATTTTTTATTTATATGATAGCTTAATAATTTTATTTTTATTATTATTTGTAATTTATTTATTTACATAATTTCTTAAATATACATCAAATTATTTTTAAAAATTCTAAATATATATATATATATATATATATAAGGCACCACTAAAACTTTTATAAATATTAAATATTTTTACTGATTCCATATGTTTTATTCATATTTGCCACTATGTTTTTTAATTTGGCTCTTCTATCATAAGACCTATTTGGTTTTTTTTCACCATATACTTATGGTATAATACAAAAATATTCTATCATTGTCTTTCTTGTACATCTCCCTAAAGCATCTCTAAACTTCCATCTAAAAAACCCTCTCTAGATAAGAAGAGATCATTGTTATTACAAGTTCATTGACAGTGGCACTTCTTCCTTCCCATATGGGCCAAAAGAATAGTGTTGTTTGTTGCTTTGTTCAATAATATTGTTGCCTTTGCATCTCAACTTATTGCCTAGTTTATTTAGCCATTGCCCTTGTATCCTTATAGCATTCTTATATTTTATCAAATTATTGAAGAAAAAAGAAGTTTGAAATTACAATGTATAACATCAGTAAGGTTGCACACAAAAAGAATATGAAGTAAGATATCTCTCATTTCTAACATCTATTACTTATTAATAGTGGTTGCTACTCTAAAAAATAACTTCCACTTTTTGACTTTTATAGACATAGTCTTAGGATCCATTGACATCTAACATACCACAAGGGTATTATATGGTCATAGGATCCTTTGACATATCATTAATCATGAAGGTATCTTACAACAAATATTAATTACTATTACTTAGTATTTAGATATTTCCTAGTTGATACTTTATTCTCTTGACTTTGACTCTTGGTCCTTGACTTCATCCTATATCTATAGGATGTCTTTTTCATATACCAAGAGTTAATCCTTTGACCATTAGCAACTTACTTAAAGTAATATCATTTACAAGGTAACTTATTCTATTTTTATTTTTACTTTTTTACTTTAATAAAAATTCTTTGATATGTTGTTCAATAAAAATTTATATACACATGCCCCTATCACCTTGCTTTATTTCCATTGCATCAATTGTAAGATTACAACCCAATTCTCTAATCCTAAGCACATAAAGAAAATAAATCAAATGAAAATCTATCAATATATATTTTATCTATAGTATAAATATTTACAAAATTTTATTTTTAAATTTAAAAAACAATGGAATTGAATAGGAAAAAAACACATCTCTAACAGCTATCCAACTACATCAAAAAAAAATAAAAAATAAAAAATAAAAAAAATCTCTTAAGTATTGGATTGTAATTTTAAAAATTCATAAGTGGCGCCAAAAAGAGGGGAGGGATGGCTGGGACTTGTTGCTTCCTTTTTTGCAAGCTTGCTTGCCTTGCTATATCTCATATCTTTCTCTTTTTTCACAACCAAGTTCCTTCTTATTCTCTTTGTATTTATTTTGCATTGCAAAGGTTCTTTTAAGCTTATATGGTTGTCCTCTATGTTTCTCTTTGTACTCTCTTGCATTATCTATATACTAAATGTAGTCAAGATTGATTGCTTATGCATGTCTCAATAATACCTACAAAAGATCAACAAAACCAAAATTCATATTAGACCATTGAAATAATAATAAAAAAAAATATTTAGAAAAAAAATTACCTATAAACTATAACATAGCATATGAAAAAATTTCATATTACAAAAATTAAAAAAATATATAATCAAAAAAATTTATTGTAGTAATAGGGCAAAATCATTATTGCTGACTTTACTTCAAAGTTTTTGTCTTTGATTGCTCCATAGCTTTTCATTAAAGTGTAGTTAGTCTTCCATAAATTTTATTTTACTTTAATTTTTTATTATTTGAATTGTAAGATAACAACTTCCAATTTTTATACCTTTAATTTTTGATACATATGTACAAATTGAAAAGAAAACAATGGCAAAAAGGACAAAGGTCTATTTCTTTGCCTTCTTCAAGATCAACTTTTAATTAGGAAGAAAAATGTACAAGAGTAGTAAATTTACCAAGTTTGATATTCCACTTGTCCAATTGTGGAACAACACTAAAAAAAAGAAATCTCTAATTTTTATTTTTTTTGAAGTTAAGATTTGATTGTTGGATTGGAATAAAACATTGCAAGTAATTTATCCTACACAAAGATTAAAAAATAAAAAAATCAAGAAAAATAGGCTAATATAGTATATATACTCTAATCTAATATTACATATAATATACTATGTAGTGAAGTTAGATTTTCTTTGCAAAAAAAATCATCATAAGCAACAAGAAATTAATAGAAGCAGAGATAGCAAAAGAAATTTAAGTGACTTTAAAAATTTGGATATAATTTATAAAAAAAATAATAAAATCATTTAAGACATGATGATTGTGGTAATAGAAAGAAAAATAATTAAGATGATAGAGGGTACAATGAATAAAGTGTCTAGAAGTGGAGGTCATAGTAATTATTATAATACAAAGGATGATGATTATAATAATCTAAAAATAACGTGTATTCTAGTTTAAAATTATAATAATATTTTTTCTAATCATCTACAAGAATTTTAATAAAAATTTATATTATATTATTTATTAATGCATATAATGTAAGTTTTTCCAAAAAAACTATTGCAACATATGCTTGATCATGTGAAATATCTATAAACATCTATATTTTAAATACTTTTTATTTTTTACATATGTTGTTTAAAAGTTAAAAAATAATAATTTTAGTAACTTATAGATTTTTATAAAAATAAAAGAAGTCTATAATTTATTAATCAATCATTTTTCATAATGTACTTTTAATTTAATAGGAAAAAAAAACAAATTTTAGACAAAAGTATCACATTGTGATACTATATACCACCTATTTAACGTTAGAATCTTCATTTTTCACAAGATATTATTAAATCTATTTATTTCTACTTACTTCTATTTAATTTCTTTAATCTAGCTAAATATGTATGTTTGTGATATGTAAGTATAATTAATATAAAATTCAATTGATTTATAAAAAAATAAAAAATGATCCAAATCTATAATTATTTAACTTCTTATAACGACAAGTATTCTTAATATTACAACAAAGTCAATATATCTTATTGAAGTTGTATTTTTTGATAGATATTTATATTGATCTTTTGTTGTTCTTTAGGTTCCTTAAATTATGCCTTTATTATTGCATATAGCTCTAATCAACAATTTGCTACATCTTTTGTTGAAGCTCTATCAACTTTTGAGAATTTAAAAGTATTAATTTGTAGATGATAACCATAATTATTATAAAAAGGTGATTTTTAGTAGGAATATATATTGTGTTATTATGGATAAACTTTACTGATAACAAAAGAGTTATTCGATCATCTTTATAATAATTAATAAAATATCTCATATACTATTCCAATACTCAATTCATCTTTTCTATTTATCTATATGTTTAAAGATGGAAGCCTAAAGTTGATTTTATGTCTACTTTTAATATTTTAAAAAATAATTTCTAAAACCTAAATATAAATTAAGACTTTTTATCTAATATTATATCTCTTAATAATCCATAATAGCAATCAATATTATAAAAAATTATATATTTATTTCTTCACATATAATATTTTTTGTATATAATAAAAATTATGGCATTTTAGTGAAGCAATTCACTATTACAAATATTGATTTATAAAAACTTAATACTAAAAGATAGATGATAAAATATATAAAAATATATGACTATATTTGTAATAATATGAATAATAGGTAAAGAAGTTGAAATGACTACTGATAATAAGTTTTTTAATCTTGAACAAATATCACATGATTTTATAGAGCCTTCAACAATCTTTTAAATTTGACATTACTAAAAATCTCTTAAAATTAATTCTAATGTCTTATTTTATTTAAAATGTGATGAAACTAGAATATTGTATTGAGCTTAAAGAGCTCATAAATGTGCTTTACTTTCTAAAAATCATAAGTATTTTTTATAATAATAATAATAATAATAATAATAATGATAATTTAAACTTAAAAGCATCATAAAATTGTCCTTAATATCATCCACAAGAAGACCTAAAAACAAACTTGTTTAAACTTTATTAAAAAATATTAGATTGATAGTTAATATTGATTTCATTCCTCAAAGATGAAATTGTTTTGGCTTCAAATGGTCTTCTTATTAATCAAAAGCTGCATCTCATTCTTTTTATGCACAATAAGAATGTTTAGAAAGGACATTTGACAAATCTTATTGTTTTCTTAGCCAACAATTGATATTAAATAGAAATCTTAACAAAGACACATTCCAATAGGTGTAGTAATAATTTAAAATATTTATTGATATAAAATAATTAAGATTCTTATAATTTGTATAAAAAAATATTAAAATAAAAGAATCTTGCAAATAATAGTGCTATTCTTAAAATGAATTTGCAATTGAAAGAAGTTCTTTATTATAGATCTTATAATTTATCTTATTTGTTAAAAATTATCTTGAATAGAAAGCTACAAGATGAATTTTTTTATTTACATCCATTTATGACAATACCATACCTAAGACAACATCCGATGCATATATTTTTATAAATAACCATCTTTAAAAAATCAACATAATACAAGTTTGGAGTTGTATTAAAAGGTGACTTTATAGCTTCAAATGTTGTTTCAACTTCTTTGTTTCACTCAAGTTTGGCTTCATAGGTCAAATATATTAATATAAATATAATTTTAAAATAATAATTAAATAAAAATATAATAATAATTAAATAATTCTAAAAATATTATATATATCTTTCATTTTTCTTGAAATATTTTAATCTATAATAGTCTAATTTTTTTTCAAAATCCATCATAAGTCTATTATCTAAAATAAAATATTCTTTAAATTAACTTAAGTTGTGTTAAATACATGCTTTTCTATCTTTGCATATATATATATATATATATATATATATATAAACATCATATTTGGTGCATATTAATTGTTAAAAATTATCTTGAATACTAAGTTTTCATCAATATAAGCTTTGAATAAAGCCAACTTATTTTGTGAGAAGTTGTAGATTGGTCCAAATGGCATTTGACCTTTTTCATCATCAAAACAATGCTCTAAAAGAGTATTAGTATTCTTCTTCTTAATAACATCTTGAAAATCTTTGTATTAGATTATTATATTACTTGATGTCTTTTTATAATTAGAAATGGATGTAGCATGAATAATAAAAGATGATATTTTGATTGAATTATTTATTAAAGCTCTTGCATCTATATATAATATTTTTGTTACATTAAACTTATAAATTTCTTCTTGAGTAGCCAAAATCTTTATTGTGAAATGTAAATAATTAAGATTGGAAGATATTTAATATATTTACACATTCTCAACCATAATAATCCTTAAATAACTAGACTAGAATAAAATCTAATAATATTAAATATTATTAAGCTATTACTACCATTTTTTTATATTTATAAGAATAATTTGATAGGTAACATTTTCAAATATCAAGAAACAATCATTTATGACTTCTACATGCACATACTTAGTTTTCTTTACTAAAGATATATTATATTTTTAACAAAATTTATATTTATAAAATAGGTTAAATCTTCTAAATTTAATAAGATAGAGGCTTTTTGATTTTTAGATCCTAAATAAATATCTATAAGGAAAAAAATTGAGATTTTGAAGAAGAAATAAGATCTTTAGTAGGTATTGTACAAGATTCAAATTGCACAACATAGTGTGATAACACAACTATATGGTGAGAGAAGAAAGGAAAGCTAATATTATAGAAGAACTTAAATAAAAATATTTTAGCAAATTATCTTAGAATTATAGATAATAGATAACAAGGTATATGATTTAATTAGGATTTAATTCAGAATTTGGTTAGGATTTGATTATGATTTGGTCTATAATTTAATTAAAATTTGATTAAAACTTGATTAAAACTACATCAAGATTTGATTAGGAAATATATAGGATTTACTTAAGATTTATATAGAATTATCATTTTTAATATTTTTTTAGGATTCTTTATTATTTCTTTAAATATTTTTTAAAGATTTTTTTTATCTCTTTAAAGATTTTATTTTTGTGTTTCTTTGAAATTTCTTTATTATTATTTTTTTGATAAATTTATAACTCTTTTATATTTCTTTTATAATTACTTTTAAATTTATTTTGAATTGGTTAAATTTTGATTAAGATTGTTAAGGATTACTTAGAAGGAGTTTGTTTTTGGCATTACAAAATGAGTTTGTTTTTGGTACTATTAAAAATAAATCTTTAAAATAATTTTTTAATCCGTATTTAAATTTATTGATAAAGATTTTATTGTTCCAATCTACATTGTGAATAAGACTTTGAAATTTGGCAATATAAATAGTTGTTGATTATAATACTTATTGCAATAATAGAAATTTTATTTTAACTACTTTTTCTTAATCACTCTCTTATAATATGACCATAAGAACTTTTAATAATAAATTTAAATCATGTAAGAATCATGAATCATTTTTTATCAAATGTGCAAACTAAGAGAGAGCATTCCTAGATATGAATGTACATATAAAGCCAACTTGAGTAAATCTCACATAACATTAGAAATGTCATAACTTTAAATAGAGCTTGGTTTGATGTAGAAATCCTCAATTTTTTTATTTCATTCCATTAAACTTCTTTGGCATACTAATATGTACTTCTTTCATACTCAAAATAACAAGGCTTTTTGAATTTACTTATAAAATTGATTTGCTTGTTTTTCTATACTACACAATTTTTTGATGTAGATATTAGATTTTATTGTGACTTCTTTCATAAGTATTGAAATAGTACTTCTATAATTGATATTAGTAATATATGATCTTTTTTTTCCTAAGGATATTGACAAGCTTTAAAAGATATGCAATAGTTGTAAATTTATTCTTACTTCTACTAAGCATAGCATCCATAATTTTTTTTTATGCTATTTCTATAATAATAAACTTTAATAAATTTTCACATCAAATTAGAAGATGGTAATTTGCAACCTCTAATATAAAATAAAAATTTCTATAAAGATAGAAAATATGATTTTATAAAGAAATTAATCAATAGTAAAAATATATATATATATATATATATATATATGTATAGGTTGGTGGTTTGTAACCCTTAAAACACAATGAAAGAAGTGAAATAATCTATTCACTTATAATAACAAAACAAAAATAATAAATTATAAGTCTTATTAATTTATCAAGAACATGAATAACAATAAAATTCTAAAGATGTAACATACTCTTTTGATCTTCAAAAAAAAATAAAAAAATAAATAATCAAAGAAACTAGAATACATATTTCAAAATACAAAGAAATTAGAGATTCTTAAATTAAGACATAACACAAAAAAATCATTGACAAAAATAAAGAAGGTTTTATTCTTACCTCTATACATACTATCCAACTAAAGAACTATGTATCAACATTCTATATGTCATTTGACACATGTCTAATTTGTTAGACATGCATCTAACTTACAAAATAAGTATCCAACTTGTATGCTACATAGCCAATTCATACAATAAGTAACCAACATGTGCAACATGTGGCCAATTTGTAAAATTATTCATTAATATATGCAACATATTGCCAACTTTTAAACCAAGTTTTCAACCTATTAATTATCTACAAACACTCAAAAAGTCAAATCTATGTCTATAAAGCTTCTCCACAAGATATTATCAAATTTATTTACTTCTACTTCTATTTAATTCCTTTTATCTTTACAAATGTGTATATGTCCATGAAAAAAAATAATAAAATCTTTTGACAAGTCTTTCTATAAGTAGATTTTTTTGTGCTTTTTAGTGTTTTTTTAGTGCTTCTTAGTACTTCTTAGTGTACTAGGACAAAAACAATATTTTACTACATTAAAAACATAATTGGCTAATAACTACAAATTAAAGAATGAATGAAAAAATTAAATTCTTATGATAATTTACATCTTTCAAACTTAAAAGGATATGTAAACATAGTAAAAATTACAAATATATTGTATTATTTTAATTATTTGTGTATGTATACATATATACACACACATACATATGAAAGAAAATATAATTATGCATATGTTTATATGTATGTATGTATGTATGTATATATATATATATATATATACACATTAAAAGGATTAAACTTAAAAATCCCAAATTCATATAAGTTTTTATATCTTTTTTAGATCAATGCTGATGTCAATGATGGTCTTCATTTATTATAAGTTCTTGCCAATTTCAAAGACCAGTTTACATCAAGTCGAGAATGTTGTTAATATACTTTGATATTTCCCTCTTCATATCAAATTTCAAATTTTACACATATTAAAATTTAAACCCGGTCCTGATGCCGACCTGCAATATTTGCCGCTTGTTGCTTGCCAGGTTGTTCCAACACAATCCCTTATTGACACAACTGAGCCACAACAAGATATCTTTTAATATATATAAGAGGTAGATATTATGTATAACCACCTATTAGGTGGTTTTATCAAATTCGATACAAGTGCTTACATCCTTCAAAATCAGTGTTGAAATCAGGAATTATGATTTCCACCTTTGTGTTTTTTAAAGTTTGAGTCCCCTATATTGTCTTGTTCAATTTCTCAAATCCTAGCTCCGTGGAAAATGTCGCGGAGCTGAGATGCACATAGCTTTTTGTAGGGAGCAGAAAGAGCGGCGTCCCTCTACGGTTCTTTTGACCGCTTTGCGTGATGTTCTGGCTTCTTGTCGACGGCATGATGCTGCTCAACGACATACTTCCCATTTCGGCAGGGCCGCTGCGGCTTTTTGATTCCACCATGAGAGTAGGTATTTGAAGAAAGCGTTCATGAATTTGAACGAAATGTTCACTTCAACCAAGTGTGAAGATAGTGGGATTGGATAAACCCTGAAGAGGTAAGGCTTGCAGGACTGATGTTGCATGATCCCCCATCTGGTGCTTGATATCTCAAAGTATTGGGAATCCGGAAACGCCTCAATTTTTTACAACATTTATTTTGTCATTTTGTTTCGTGTCTCGTAAATTTTATTTTTTCATTTTATTCATTTTGGAAACGATCGTGTGCATACAGTTTTTGATGCAGGAGAAAGATTTAGCATCCGCCTCTCAAGCGAGTGCTGCTGTGTTTGCAGATATATGTCATATTCTACTTTTGATTATTACTGCACCTAGTAGAGACAGGCTCTGCAATCGTAGTCCTTGATGGATCTAAGTATTCGCAAACTGAATGAAAACGCATTGTGAAGTTCATAACCGATGTTCAGAAATTATCTCCATCCCTTGCCACACCTACTTTTCGCAGCATCGTATGAAGTCGTTGAAGACTCTACATAATAGATCCGATGCACCTTTTCGGTCATTTCAAGTATGTTGCAGGCACCCCAAGGACTTAGTAAGGTTTTGCAGTGGCTACTTGCAAGCAATGTAAATTCACAACGTTTGTTGACGAACTGCGAGTGAAAGCTCAGGGAACCCTCACGAAGTTGCCATTCCAACTCAATTTCCATGATAGTCTCGATCGCCTGTTACACTTGGTTCGGACACCTTGCCACCACCTAATTCATGCCTTAAGAGTTACACTTGGGTTGGAACACCAGTTACGCTCTTCTGAGCACAGGATTTCCGACAGCTGCGAGAGCTCCGTTACGCGAGACGTCTGCTTCCTTCCCAATCATTGGTCATTTTTCTTCTCGTAGGCACTATGTGAAAACCTTGGGATTATTAAGCTTGTTCACAGCACTTGGTTGGGGTCTAAATGTAATCACAAACCTGACCAAAAAGTATAAATCGAAAAATTGATTGCTGATGAGGTTTCCGGTTCCTGAAAATAGCTTCTGTTGCGTCCTCTGCAATGAACGAGAAGAACCGGCAGTGGGTGTAAAATAAGCCAAACCAAATTTTTCAACCAGAGGTTCAGGTTGAATCTTCGGGCAGATAACCGATTCTATACTCTCGATACCAGTGTAATAGAACCCGAAGCAATAATCGACACAAAGCATCAAGCTGCCGGTCGATTACCAAAACATAAAGCATCTTGGTTAGTTTCTTCCCGAAATGTCTGCCATTCTTCATGATTCAGCAAAGTTAAGTCGTCAATGTCTTCAAGATCCTCCAATCAGAGGTGCTGAAGCAGTTGGCGCTGTTTGTCTAGTCAATTGGCGCTGGTCAGTGTTTACATTTCTTTAAGGATTGTAAGCAAGCAAGCTATATATCCGCAGTATCAAGCGTGCGAAACACTGAATCATTCGGAAGTGACAAGACTTTCTTCATTTTGGCTCATCTCAAGCACATTTGAGGATTATGAACAGGCTTGGACACTGCAACGCAGATCCTTGTCTCTGATGCAGATGAACGTGGAAGCCAACAGCTGATAAACTCTCGTCGTCCAGGGGGTGCTTCTCCTTGAGTTCACTCCTCATCTAGGGTCTGGATCTGGTGAAGTTGATCCTCATTCGGCACTGCATCACTCTTCAGGGCCTCCAATCGCTTGCTTGTCGCACGCAGTTGACCTTTCAGGGCTTTCCTTCTGCTCATGAAAAGAACACTCTTCCTCTGAGGATGAACCTCCGTTGCTTTTCCAGGATGAGGCCAACTACTGTCGTCATATCCTATTTTCGGAAAAGGGTAGAATTTGTCTCACGCGCAGAATTACCAAACGATGCATGAGTATGCTTATCTCCAGAAAATTTCGATCTTATCGATATCCAGCTCCGCTAAGAGATTTGAGAGGCAACTGTGAGACTGCTGTGCTGCTGAAGAAACTCGTTGGCGCGTAGCTGCTATCTACCCGCCCCTCCCCCTCACAAGCGAGACATCTTCCTCCGCATTTGCCTAAGACTTCCAAGCCGCGGTGGAACGCCCTTGGCGCAGTTCCCATCCCGTCACTCGTCCGACTCATCCGATCCATGTACACAACCACTTTCGCGTACTCGCTTCCACCAGGAGTGTCTTCTCATACACGGCAACCTCCGCAACTTTTACTCGGCGATGGTCGCCCTCCAAAAACCAAACACCAAAAAAATTACAAAATTATGCATGCTACGAAAAACTTGTGTTGCTACAGCTGCTCCTCAAGTTCAAGGAGGCCTGATCGACACATCCTGTCATCGACCATTTCGCATCTATCGATGTCACATTCGGCTTTCAAATTCGTCTCCCCTCTCGCTCGCCGATATTTCCATCTTCTATCACCCTCGGCAACACTCTAGGTTCACCGATCCACGACTCTATCTTCAGCTTCAAACGCAATGACAATCGCAACTCCTACTCAAGTAGACCATGCATGCCACTTCGAGGATTCAAACCCTCGGCGATCAACCTGAGCTGTAGAGGAGACCAGGTAGTGCCGATAGCCAATACTATTTTCTACCAAGTGAGGAGGCCTACCAACGTAACAAAGTGTGTTTGTAATATCTGACAAATATTCAACTGAGTAATACACATACCTACTACATTTCCACTTCTATATTTTAGTAAACTGTTGATCTAACTGATAATTGGATTGTCTCTATGCTACGGATAAAATATCTGCACTAGTTTTGCGTTTGAGCCAGCCTTTAACCACCAGAAAATGTGATGTTGAGTTGTCTATGCACAAATCAAATGGTAGACGTAACATTTTTAGGGTTGAATAAACATCACAAGTTCTGAATAAAGTAAATTTTGTAACATATTTAGTGTCAATTGAAATGAGACATAGAAGTCTGTATTTTGCATTGATTTTGAATAAACAAACTCTACTTCATTTTTGATTTGTTGTTGAAACTCTACTCTTGATTGACTTCAGGTTTATTCATTAACAAATTGTTACTCTCATATTTTTCATTCGTTTGATATCATGATTTTATTTCTCTTGTAAATGTGGGGAAAAAAAACCAGGAAAAACAAACATACAAACAAACAACCAAACCAAACCAAACCAAACCAAACAATCAAACCAACTGGAAAACAAACAAATAAATAAATACAATAGATGCATTTCTTATTGAAAATCGTGTGAAGATATGAATAGATGCATTTGTGGAATCCACTCACTACACTCTAAATTTCCTGATATACACCAGTGACATGAATGATAATGATAAACTCTATTATTCTCAATTCTGTAAAAAAGATGTTTCAGAAGAAAACGATCGTCAATACATGTTGGTTTCGTTGCATCATGAAAAGATTACATTGATTTGTGTGCACATGTGTGTATATCTAAATCAGACATGGTACTTGTGTAGAAATAAGAGGGGAAAGCCGTGGTGAAATGTTGAGATTGACGGAAGGATGAGAGGGAGGGGGGATGCGATTGGTGCCGTTGCAAAGAAGGACATCCAGGCAGGCCACGGCACGGCACGTCACGGCAAGGCACGGCACGGCGTTTTCTGTCGCCGCTGGCTGGCTGGCTGGCTAGCATGCAGGGACAGCGGGTCGGAGTTAAGGGCAGCAACGGGCAACGGACAACAGGCAACAGGCGGGGCGTTGAGGAAGGAGAAAGAGGGGGGGGGGTGAGCTGGAGATGCCCGGGGTGCCAGTGAGGGGGGATCGCAGTGCGAACGAAGGGGAGGGCAAAGAAAGCGTCGACACGAGGCAAGCGACGTTCAAGCCAAGATGGAGGATGAGGGCCCGTGGCTTCACGCCAAATGGCGGGCATCGCTGGGGTGGGCTCCTTAAATCTTTTTAATTGGCTCAGTTCCCGATGACGCACCGCATTTGTTTCGCCTCCTTGCCTATCACCTCCTGCCAGCGCCCAACTCCGCCCCGTCCGCCACGTGGGCTTCTTTACGGACCCCAGCGAGCGAGCGATTACCCCCTCGGCCAGGGGCAGTGAAGGCCGAGCCCTGATTCCCATCTCTCGCCTCCTGGCGTCGTGGCGTCCTTCCCTTTGCCTGACGAAGGAGGAGGAGGAAGAAGAAGAAGACGAAGACCACGACGACGACGAAGGAGAAGAAGAAGAGGTGCTCCTGTCTTCCTTCTCTCGTTTCCCTTTCCTCTCTCTTCTCTCGCCTCCCGTTTTCTTGTGGTATTTGCCTTTCCTTTCCAATATTTCTTTCTTCTTTTGCGATCTTTTTCATCAACCCATGCCCGACGACGATGAAGACGACGACGACGGCGACATCATCAACAAGCCATTGCACCAACTCCTGTCCTATCATTCTGCGCTTGCTCTTCGCCTCCTCCCCCTCCCTCTCTCCCTCTCTCCTCTCCTCCCGAGTCTCTTTCCACCAATCTGCGTGTGTCACTCCGTGTTTTCCTATAGGAGATTGTGTCTCTCTTCCTTTACCCTTGCCATCCCTTTGCTCCCCTAGCCTGTCGCGCTTCGTCTTCGTGTTGTCTTCAACCTCTGCCTTGTCTGCGGAGGAGTAGTAGAAGTAGTGTGGTCGAGTCCAGTTCCAGCCTTGTGTCCGGCTAGTGGACCTCCATTTGCGGCGGCCGTGAGCGATCCTGGCGGGGCTGTGTTGGTGCGTTAGAGTGTGGTGATTCAGTTTTGTTTGTGCGCGTGGCAGGAAAGGGCGGATGCTTTTGAGGCTGGAGATCAGTTGGAGGTTGCGTGTGCGGTGAAGCCAGACGAGGGAGCGCTTGAGTCTGTGATTGGGAGCGAGCAGCCCGAGGTTTTTGTGGAAGCGGGTGCGCGTTGTGGAGGGCTTGTATTTGGAGCGGTAGGTCGCTCTTGTTCAGAAGAGCGAGCTGGAGCGCATGCAGGTGTGTTGTAGGCGGTAGATTTAATCATGGTGGAAGGCAGTGTGGAAAGCCGGGGGATGGAGGACGGTCGGACTGTAATTTAAGTGAAGGGTATGGCCACTGCTGAAATTTGTAGAAGTGCGCACGGAGGATTGATGGAGGAGTTGCCAGGCTGCAAAAATGGAGTGGTTTCTTTGAGGCGTCGCAGGATGGAAATTCGGAGATTGAAGATGATGACAAACTCGAGTGTCTATGTGGAGCAGCCCGTAAGTAAGCGCTCACGCCCTGTTTCTGGCATTTCTGACGTGCGACGGGAAGATGAAGACGGAAGCCATACTTTGTGTATGACAAATCGGGACAATGCGCTGTGTGGTTCTACTTGTAGTGATGAGAGGAGACAGGAGAATAGCGCAAACAGGCTGTCAGTTTGTGAAGTGATTCGAGAGACGGGGCAGGCTGCTTCTTCGCTATCCACATCATGGAAGAGGCCGTCCGGAGGTCAGTCTCGCTTTTCTCGTCAAAGCTGAACTTCCGGCTGTGCTGGTCTTCAGCCAGTTGCAGCCTCTACGCTTTAGTCTGTCCCTCTTATCGGGCAGCCTTTTGCTGAAATGGAATCTGTCAACAGAGTCCATGCGATCCCCGCGCTTAGAGGCTAGATGCAGAGTTGTATTATACAGATTTGGCTTCTCATTAGAACCAACTTTAGGTGTCTGAGTGACGCTGCTCTAGCTTTTTATCCGTAACAACTAAATGTCTGTCCTCCTATGTAGTGATTTCCGAGTATGTGCGGCACCATCCTAGCTTCTACAAGTGTATTGGATAACGGAATTGTAGATTGTAACATGGTCACATATTGGGTATCGTAGCATTCTGTGTTGATTTGTTGAGTTTAGTAAGTCCCTGACCATTGCGTTTGCTATGCAGGTGATTTTAGACTTGGCAATGAAGATGGATGTGCAAACAACGCGAGTGAGATTTTAGGGAGTAGTAGTAGTGACCGGATGGGCAGTGGCGGAAGCAGTAGCAGTAGCCTCCACATCGATGAGTCTGATGTGAGTTCCACGTTGACTTTTGCCGAAGAGATTCCGAGTCCACTTGGAAAGCAGAAGAAAGCTGTGCAAGAACCTATCAAGGATTTCGCAGCTGGACCTGAAAGTTTGGGAACGGCAGGCTTGGCTGCTGCTACTGCCTCCGACACTTTGACTCGGGGACTTGGTAATAATCAAAACATAGATATGCCTGGTGACTTATACCAGGATGCTTTACCTTCGCAAGCGCCTGGAACGGAGTATGTTCTTGGCGACACCGGGGGAACAAGTGTGCCGTGTTTTGCTAGTCATGATTGTCCGCCTCATGGATTAGTAAGTTTGTGCGGACGAAGACCTGAAATGGAGGATGCTGTAGTAGCAAAATCATCTTTTATGAAGATGCCCTGCAATAAAGTGGGAGGATGCTATACTGCGGGTTCGGACGAAGCTCCTTTGCATTATTTTGGAGTTTACGATGGACATGGTGGCTCGCAGGTAAGTAAATGTTTGTTTGCACTGTTTTTATAATCATTGATGTGCATCTGTATGCGCAGTTTGTTAAATGCATGTAATTTTGTATATTTTCAGAAAGTTATAAGCTAGAAACTGTGAACATGAACTGTTCTAGGTTTATGCACAGTACAGTTTTCATGTCTGTTTTCTGTGCCTCATTTTGAATATTTATTGGCGAGTGAGTTGGCTTTCTTTCGAACCTTGTAGGACACTAAAAAGTAGTAGTGTACAAGAGGTGTTGCATAATTGGAAAGGAAAGGAAAGGAAACATTCTGATTTTATCTGTTGTTTACTGGTGTGACATCTCTCTCTGCACCCTGCATTTTGAGCCTACTTCTTACGTCTGTGTGTTGGTTTGTCTCAGGCAGCAAATTTTTGTGCGGAGCGTTTGCATCAGGCTTTAGCAGAGGAAGTTGAGTCGTGTTTTGCACAAGGTCAAGATCTTGACCAGAGCCTACCTGGTTGGGAAGCTCAATGGCAAACGGCCATGACTCAATGCTTCAGGAGGATAGATGCTGAAGTGGGAGGTTTTTGTCTGGAGGAAGGTGAGTGTTCAGCCAGCGGTAATCCCAGATGTTGCCCTGAACCTATCGCTCCAGAGACAGTTGGAACAACTGCTATTGTGGCAGTTGTGGGTGCATGTCAAATTATCATTGGAAATTGTGGGGATTCTCGAGCTGTCCTTTCTCGCGGTGGAGTTGCTATCCCTCTCTCTGTGGATCACAAGGTATGCTACCGTTCAGGAACGTTTTGGAATCGTGTTCGGGGGATCTGAATACGACGACTGAATTTGTGAAGTTGTGTTTTGGGAATCCTGCTGATTGTCGATGAATGGCTTTGAATCTGAATTTGCAGCCAGAGCGAGAAGATGAGATGGCACGCGTAGAGGCTGCTGGTGGTCGTGTTATTTATTGGAATGGTTATCGGGTGCTTGGTGTGCTGGCAATGTCAAGAGCCATAGGTATGTTATCTACCTGATAACCTGTCATCGTTTTAGGTTTTTCGCATCTTTTACCTCGACATTGTCATACATTAGAGGTGAAGTAGGTGTTGCTTCTCTGTAAGCATTTGCATCTCCTATTTGATGCAGGTGATCGATATCTTAAGCCATATGTCATTCCGGAGCCTGAAGTGAAGTGCGTCAAACGCACTGAAGACGACGAGTTTCTAATATTAGCTAGTGACGGACTCTGGGATGTGATGCCAAATGAGGTGGCATGTGACGTTGCACGCCGCTCTCTGAATAGTAAGAGGAATTGTCAGCCAAAAGCAGATGGCCAGGACGAAGAAACACCAGCTGCACAAGCTGCAGCAACTCTTGTGAAATTTGCCCTAGCCAAAGGTAGCAGTGACAATATTAGTGTTGTGGTGGTGGATCTGAAATTTCCCAGTAGTAGATAGCATCCGGCTAGATGGGGCAGCAATTGAGATTATAGGTAACCCGTGGATGGTACACGTTTGATTACTGTGCCTTATCACGACTTAATGCATTTGATCAGCATATTTAGTTAATTTGTTTCAGAACAGTGGGAAAAGAGCTGGTAAGTTCTGAAGGAAATTGAGGGTAAGCTGAAGGGTCTATTTACTAACTAAAACCTATGCTTGGGAAATCAAGCTGCATTCAGTTCGAGGATAACATTGTTTCATCTTCAGTGAATTGGAAACGGTTTGTGCTGTATTCGTACATTCGTATGCTGACATGCTTTCGCAGGTCTTACAAATGTTTGTCATGTTGCTTTGCGAAGGGTTGGTAAAAAGATTCTTTTAAATGGTTTGTCCATGAATAAATTGTTTTGTGCTTGCTCGTTACATCAGACGAGGGCTGGTAATCCTCGTTCAACATCTTGAATGCAACTCTTACTTCAATGGGGTTGGGCAGGACTTACACTGATTTAAACACGTCGATGTTTGGATTTTATTTAGGTGTTGTTAATTCACAAGGTGAAATTAAGATTGTTCTCAGGTATGATATTCCATGATGATCAATGCAAGGTGGCAATGTGATACAGGGGATGTTACAGTTCTTGCAACTCTTCGAAGCACAAAGAATGTTGTAAGACTTGAATTTTTATCATTATAAAGTTTTCTCATCATCAAATTATTCACTCAACTTCAAAAAACATATATATATATATATATATATATATACATATTGACACTTATTTGTTAGAATAGCTTCTTCTAGGCGTGTGCTTGGACCAACGAAGGGAAAGTTCATCAACATGGGAGGTCCAAATGCAAGCCTAAAACCTAAAATTGTAGTAAACAAATTAATCTTCTCATACACGTCGAGATATACTCAATTTCATGTTTCAGCGTTGTGTTTGGCGTGAATGGAAGAGAGACGATTCCATAATAATAATCGGTTAAGTTTTAGGATAACATTACACAAAGTCTTGTAAGCAATACAGCTTGAACGATGCAAAATCTTATAGCACCAGTAAATTCGGAATCCACCGGTAATCCATTTGCCTATTTCTTGCGGGTGGTGTTTGTGATGGAATGAGAACATGTAAGTATGCTCGTTGGCAATCCGACCTATTCGTTCGCTTAGCCCCTACGAATGGTATCGAGAAATTCAGAACCTCCTGGATTATACAAAATATCCGAATATCCGTTGTCATTATTATGCTCCGATTCACACCTGCTAGTTGACTAAGTGAGATACAGAATACTGTTGATTCAACCAATTCCATCATCAACTGCAACATCTGGAGAGAAAAGTGATTGACTTCAGCGGTTCAGTTCTGGGAGAATAACAAAATGGGTGGGAATGGAACCTTGAAATGCTTTCGACACCGATCGAAGGCAGACCTGATAAGTATTAAAGCTTGCCATTCTACGTGATCTCTCATCGCCCTCACAATGTGTTTATCTGGACCTCACTAGAATAGATAACGTCAAGCAGTGGAATCGCATCCTTCGCTTCAGATCAGCAGTCTCTCAGGAGTTTAATTTGTGTATGAGGGAAATTTTTCATCAGCAGATTGTTATTAATCGATAAAACCTGGTTAGGCTGCTCCTTCAACTTAGTTCCAACATTTGAAAATACTGTATACTATATTGCTTTGTTCATAAAACAGTGGCAAAACGAGTAACACCAACCTGCCATTTATCAACGTCAAAGTCAGAATAGTGACGGCGAGTGTGAAGAATGTCCACTCGAGAAGGTAGTTTCTGCAGAATCCTTTGATTTCAGATTTTTCTAATTCATATCATGGACTCTAGTCGTCAGTGCAATCAACTGATCCTGATTTGCTTGCACACCTACTCCGAGAGGCGCTACTAGTTCCAACCCTGCCATCCACTCGCGGAATAAAACAGTGCATCTGTTCACTATCACAAGGATTCATTGAAAATAAAACGTAACACTTATACTTGACGTTGGCTCTAACCACGCTCGTTGGTTTCTAATTTCATGCGAAAAAATTCCTAGGTGGAGTCTCCACACTAAAGTTCGGCAAACGCTATTCATTCGTCCGCAAACGCAACAATAAAATTTTCTCAATTTCAAAACGGTTCATCAATCCAAATCAGTTGGAATTCATTCCAGTTTCATAAAGCCAGATGACGCCATGGCCACTTCTTCTAAACACCCCATTGCTTCTTAGATGCGAAATCGGGCAACCCATCAGGGGGAAACCGCTCAGGAAGCAGAAAATTGTCGGAAAAAAATTAAATTTTACAAAAACCATTCAATACAGTCCTTCTACACCTGTGACGACAATTCGTCTGTTAGACGCTTCTGGAGGTAGCGAGGAGCTCTGGCCATGGCTGAGGGATCTTGCTCTCTGCCTCTGCAACCCATTGAAAGCAGCCTGACGAATACGCATCGTTGATACACAGCAGCAGCTGCTGTTGCATTGATCGGAGCGGAACCCAACTCTGCCAGTTGCCTAAGAATTTAACCCAGTGTTACCCAGAATGCTGCGGAATGTAGTAATTCGCTCGATCGTCGCATGTCGCTCGATCCCAGATGGCTGGTCTCGATGGTTGGAATTTTTTTCCTTTCCATCTCTGAAAACATCCACGAGTAATTCCTAGCTAACTTCTGGGCTGAACGAAAATGCTTAACTGATTCCTTCCTGCCCACTAGGGTCACAACATCGTCCCACAGCGCGAAAAGTGGGCGAATCTGAAGCCGCAACAAGGTTGAGGTGAAGAAACGTATCAGCGGAACGCGACAAAAGCGTGAATTTGTTGCGTTGGTCAGCAGTTTCTTCATCACCGACACTTGCACAACTAAACCGTGTTCTTCCAGGTTCTCTAAAACGGTGATTTTGATGCAAAAGTGGACCTTTCATGTCCACTTCCATATTAAAGGCAATGTTATTTGTGTGAACATTTCTATGTATCCTAGCTCGTTCTTGCTTTTAAAACGTCTCTACAACAATCCCTTTTCCATGCATGCAAAGTCCACATGAAGTGAATGAGATTCTAAAATCAACGTCATGAGAGCTTCACTTGAAATGCATGTAGCTCTTCAAGCAACAAAAATGCTTGTTTACAATATATCAAAATAATAATAATAATAATCACAAAATAAAATTTGATTATCTTCATTTCATATTATATGTATGCACAAATGCGAGTTCTTTGTAAGTGCATAATTGTTTCATACTTCTATCAGTGACGTCCTTGTTTAACAATATCATGTATACTGGGAGGGGGGGGGGTCTTTTTTTACTTTTTTCCTAAAAAACAATTTCGTGTTTTCGTTATTATGCGTGTCACCAAGTTCAAAAAGAGAATCGTCACAATATTAGAATGACATAACAACAACTTTGGATCCATACAAAGCTCGTAAAAAAATGCCCCCCAAATTAAAACAGACAACATTCTGATCCCCTTTGAATATACTCCAATCCTGTACCCCCAACACACAACACAAGACGACATCGCGTGGTTTCACGTGAAGTTCCACGCACGGTTAAGTAAGAGCAGGACGCGAGTGCGACGCGAGCTGAGGCGGTGCGGCGTCGTCGCTCGCGCGCGCTTTGGTAAAATTCGGTGCGGGGATTGCCCCACAAGGTCGCCTTCCCAGTGTTTGGGAGTGTGGGATTTTCTCGTTTGGGTGTGGCGCGGATGCGCGACAGGATGCGTTCAACACATCCCACGTTGAATTTCGCCGGGATCCCTGCCAAGATCTGCCCGTCTCTGAACATTCATCCACCGCCGTCTGTTCTGTCTGCCGTCTCTCAGCTCTATTTCTCAAGGTCTCTTGTGTGCTTTGTGGATGCGTGCTGCAGAGCTCCGAAATTGGCACGAAATGCAGGTCGACTAGAAGCTGGCATTACAGAGGTACACAAGATAGTGTAGCGCTGAAGAGCAGCAAGCAAAGTGGAAGCACGCAAGCGATCTTGAGGTTCTTGTCGAGGGAGGTGAGGGAGAGTGGACAGAGCTGGCGGAGGGATGAACGTTCGAGGACGGGCAGACGCGGGCAGGACTCCGCGAGAAGTTCGACGGGGATGTTGTACGCGCCTCATGCGCGAGGGTTTGCCTTGAAGAAGCGGAGTGAGGGGAGACAGAGGAGGGAGTGAGGAAGAGGAGGAGGAGGTGGTGGTGGTGGTGGATCCATGGGAGCAGCGCCGAAGATGTCGACGTCTGCGTTCACGGTGGGGCTGATAGGCGCATGGTACTTCTCCAATATTGGGGTGTTGCTTCTAAACAAGTATTTGTTGAGCAATTATGGATTTCGATACCCCATCTTCCTGACGATGTGCCACATGACGGCGTGTGCGCTCTTTAGCTACGTCGCCATCGCGTGGATGAAGGTCGTGCCATTGCAGACGATTAGATCACGCACGCAGTTTCTGAAAATTGTGGCGCTCAGCGTCATTTTCTGCACTTCTGTGGTAAGCGGGAACATCTCGCTGCGCTTCCTGCCGGTCAGCTTCAACCAGGCCATCGGTGCCACCACGCCTTTCTTCACCGCCGTGTTTGCTTACATGATGACGTTCCGGAAGGAGGCAGGGCCGGTGTACGCTGCCCTTGTTCCGGTTGTCACGGGGGTAGTCATTGCCAGCGGGGGCGAACCCAGTTTCCACATGTATGGATTTGTCATGTGTGTCACGGCGACGGCAGCGCGAGCTCTCAAGTCTGTGTTGCAGGGTATTTTGCTTTCTTCGGAAGGAGAGAAGCTGAATTCCATGAACCTGCTCTTGTACATGGCTCCCATTGCGGTTGTGGTGCTTTTGCCTGCCACATTGTTACTGGAGCAAAATGTGCTAGGGATCACAATTTCACTTGCGCGGATGGACATCTCGATTATTTTCCTGCTGATTATCAACTCCGCCATGGCGTACTTTGTCAACCTCACCAACTTTCTGGTCACTAAGCACACGAGTGCATTGACTTTGCAGGTTTTAGGGAATGCCAAGGGTGCCGTGGCCGTTGTGGTGTCTGTTATTATCTTCCGCAATCCGGTCACCATTACAGGCATGCTCGGTTACAGTCTTACCGTATTTGGCGTTGTGCTTTACAGTGAAGCGAAGCGACGGTGCAAGTGAGCTGAATTACGCATCAGGAATTTGCACATGTCCGGTGTTACCAGTGTAGCAGATGTCTGGTTCATCAGCTCTTCCATTATCTCACCATATTGGCTATGTTCTCCACCCACAGACATGCAGGTAGAGTGAAATGAGATTCAGAGCAGATAGGTACATAGTTAGCATGGCTGTGTGTGAGAGCTAGAGTTAGCGCTAGAGGGAGCCTGCATATGTCCCAAGGTTCTCAATTTATTATAAGAACTACATTCAATGGCAAGTTTAGGCCTTCCTGCTCTCTTTGGAGAACGGTGATTGAAATGATACAGACGGAGCAGTGGGTGGTCGTGCTTCAAGTGAATGCTTCTTCTTTTTTCTTTTTTCAGCATGCTCTGCTCAGCTCCTTCTTTGCACCTCGTATATCGATCAACATGGCAGCTGGTCATCTGAACATTCGGCATGGTTTGAAGGTTGGTCAAGCCTCCAAGCCCTACTTTGAGTTTCACAAGTGTTCTGAATTTTAAGTTCTCAAGTTGGTCAAATGCACTGATGTAAGTATATTGCCAAGATCAACTGGAATCTAGGTTTATGTTCCAACAGGTTACATCTGATGTTTCGAAACGTCAAGGTTTGGACTGAGACATAAAGAGGCAATGCGACCTGGGTGTGTATGAGTTAGAGGAGGGTGTTAAAATATTATGTCGAAGATCCTGTGTGGGTGCATCCTGCTTGGAGTTTTTCAGTTGCACACCTTGACCAGATCTGGCATGAGATTTACCCCCACTTGATGTATCGATTGCAGAGGATGCACATCGTATCACCCAACCACTTGCAACAGGTTTGTTTTATATTTCTACATGTCTCTACTCTTTTTCACTTGTGCGAGACCACGATCTAACAACGTTGTGCTGCAGAATACATCATTCATTATCTGTTATTTACGAGCTTATTTTGGCTTTAAAAAAAGAAAGAAAAGCAACTTGACGACCCGAACGAGCATGATCCTTTAGGACATTCTGTTAAACTTATGCGTGGACACCATCATCTGCAGGTTCTGAATCAAGCAAAATTGTCCAACTCAGATGATCCTATCTCCAAATCATTCCACCGAGCCTCGAGGTTCAGGCTACGACATAAAACCTCCGGAAGAAAAAGTGAAGCACTTGTGGTTGGCAGGAGGCAAATGACATCATTTGGAGCAATATTGTTATTTCGAAGAATCGGGTTGGTGGCATTGTGCTAAGAAATATCAGTATGAAGCCATTTTGGCAATAGTTTTCCTGTTCATTTTTGGCTTTTTCACGGTGCCCAAATCCGTGGCCATACGTTTGATACCGACAAATACATTTAAATGTGGAGTGTCGGAGTAGTGTTCCTCTCTCCACCAAAAGTATAGAGAATATACGTTCTCAAAAAGTATTTTTTATGTATTGCCTTTTGTTATTTAATTCGGGTGGGATGCCCTGTATTGAAAACGGTGTACTTTCCAAATAAATTTCCACACACTTTCTTCTCGATGAGTGTTTTTATTTTTTTATTTTTTTAAATAAAAGAAAAAAAAAACTAATTACTCTTACTTTACCTGAATACTTTTGAGTGTTTTTTGAATAAGATTTTGGATTAACTTTTGTGGATTTGGAACATGTACTCGTGTGTCTCCAGTTGTGTTTAAGAACCAACAACCCTGGTTGCAATAAAAATCCATAACTACCTTGTTTCTTTAAAACCTTTTTTTTACTTACCCATGTGTGAAAGCAATCCATGACAAAATTATGATATATTACAAAGCTACTGCATTCTTCTTCTTTAAAGTTAAAATACTGTTTGCACATTTATTAGCATCAACATATATAATTTTCTTATTTATTCATTTATTCACTACACACTCACACACACACACATATATATATATATATATATGAAATCAGTTGCAGTGCAAATTCTTAATATAGACGAATCCTATATTAGATTTTCATTTAATTAAAATTTACAAGTGAAATCTTATTACACAACCAATTTCAAAAGATTGAAACACACACCACATTTTGGCACGGTTGTTTTTATTCCTATTTGCCAAATATAACTAAATCGATTAATGATAAGTTGAAGATTGCCCAAAACTGTGAAGCAATACAAATCTTTTGTTGACAAATAACCTGGGCAGAGTAAGCATATGCTTAGTTTCTTTCAATCACTGTTGCTCTGTATATTTATCACTACTTCATAATGCTAAATAACGTTGAAGACAACTTCAATCACGTTGAAAATACACATCAAATCCCCACACACTCACATACATTTATATTTATCCATTTATTTTAATGGTAATCTAGTAATTCATACTGCATTTCTAGAGAAATTTAATTACAGACCCCAAGGGTTAAACACAAATAAAAAAGAGAAATACAGAATGACCCTTCAGACAGGCCACGGTTGGAGGAGGGCACAAGTGGGGGACCCTCAAGACCAAGTCAGCGGAGATGGGAGGGGGATCGTTGGGGGCGGGGATCAAGGACCGTGGGAGGCGGCGATAGGATCAGTAGCAATAGGTGCCAGAAACGCCCACCTGTCACTGCAGCAGGAGGGATGGAGCGAGCGAAGCCGAGCTGCGTGGCCGAGTAGGCACGCGACGGAGCAGCGGCGCAACGGAGGCGCGCAGGCGGGCGAGTGGCGATGGACCACCGACCGACGACGGAGGAGGACGAGGACGAGGAGGATGGCATCATCATCTATCAGCGAGAGTGAGAGACTGACTGGCATCATCATCTATCAGCGAGAGTGAGAGACTGACTGGCATCATCATCTATCAGAGAGAGAGAGAGAGAGAGAGAGACTGACTGGCATCATCGTCGTCGCAGTTGGGGTGGGGGGCCAAGTCCTGGGGTCCATTCAAAGCCAGCCAGCCACGGAGGAGGAGAGAACGACGATGATTGCCCTTTCCTGCTCCTCCTCCACCTTCTACTGCTTTTCCTTCCTTCTCCAGCTTCCCCATCCCGTCTTTCCTCTCCGCTCATCGACCCCCCCCCCCCCTATTCCCTTCCTCATTTGCCCACCCTGCTCAACAACCCCCCCCCCCCACCCACCCCACCGTTCCTCTTCTCCTCCTCACTGTCGGTCACGGAGTTCGTCTGCTTGTTTCCCAAGGCTCGCTAGTAGTGTATTTGAGGCAGGGTGCACACTGACGCGCTTGTAATCCCGCGTCTGTGCCCTCTGTCTATCTTTCCCTGCATGAGAAATTGTTGTTGATTGTGTAGCATCCGCTTGGTGGGTTGTTGTTATATTTTTATTTTAGGGTTTTTTTTTGCGTTCTGCGTTGTGGTTCGCACGGCGGTTGCGCGTCGCCATCGTGGGGCGTCGTTTTTTTACCGCTCTCCGGGTTGGGTTATTACGTTGCCATTACGGGACGGACTGGGGTCAATCAAAGTGGGGTTGAGGTGTCCGAGGAATGGATGATGAGCCTGCGAAGTGACGCCGCGTCGGTCTCCCTACCGCTCGCCCTGGCTAAGCAGCACTACAACAAGGTGGGTTTTCATTCCTATGTGTTCTGTTGTCTTGTCTTTTGTAGTTTTTTTTTGGTACCCCCCCCCCCCTCCCCTTATGTTTGCTGCCTTCGGCGTGGTGATGAAGAAGAATTCAGGGGTTGCACTATTCTCTTGTGAGGCCCCCTATCTTTGAGTTTTGGCATGTTAAACAATTTTGCCTTCACTGTGGCCAATCGGCTTACGCGATATGAGTTTTGGTAATGCACTTCTGGAGGAGTTTCTCGCTCGGTTCAAGGTCATGCTGTGTTGAGAGACTATTGAGGATATTTGCAAGTGTGAAAGCGTTGGATCATAGAACTTGGAGGTCGCGCTCCTTTGTTTTCTTGTTGTGTGAGAAATAAACCAAGTTGGCTCAGGCCTTGAACGCTCTCTAGCGGTGTGATTGTCCTGCTTTAGATTGTTTGAGGACTGGATAGTAGTAGTACTGTTTGCTAACTTAATTGTGGCTTGGGATACACGTTGGGCTTGAACCGTCCTCTTAATTTTCCCTACCTCCTTAGTTTGTACATGGTCACGTGATGAACGCCTATAAAACGGTTTAACGTGCTGTGGGATTTTTTTCTCGCGCCTAATTTAGTTGACTCATCGAAGATTTGCGACCGTTAGTTTACCTGTATAATGTGGACTGCTGGTCAAGCGTATGTTTTAGGAAACTTTACTCAACTGCGGTTTCCTTGATGCTGTGGTTGGTGTGTTGATACCTTGTCTTATTTCTGCGAGGTCATGTTAAACTTCTTCATAAATCAGAAATTGAGTGGCTTTGTCCTTTGTGAATTGGAATCTGGTCTCCTTCTCTTCTGATTTGACTAAGTCAAAATATACATAAAGTCAACAATGTTGTCTTGTGAAATATGTGGTATTATGTTGTTCATCTTCCTTCTTCATTCGTCATAAGCCGTTTCCCATCGCTTAGGGGTGAATAGATTAAGCCTCTTAGTGAAGCCTATATAGCAAGTTATGAAGAGTTGTGGCAAAGTAATAATCTTAGCTGTTCAATTATCCGTGTAGGCCCTGGAGCTAGAGAAGCAGCTACGGACATTGCTTCAGGCGAAGGGGCCATTTGATGGGAATGTGCGATCCCTGCAAATTTCTCTTCGGGAGAAATATGAGTCAGTCATTCTTGAAGATCATGAACTTTCTGAGTCACATGAAGTGGAGCAAGCTATTTGGCGCCTGCATTACAAACAAATTGATGAATATCGGGCTAAAATCAAGAAAATTAATTATGCTGCCGTAGCACCGAAAAGCGGAACGCAGAGAGAATCTATTATTAAGATCGTTGCGTCATTTAAGAGCTTTCTTGCCGAAGTGAGTGGATTCTATTACAATCTCATTTTGAAATTGCGAGCGAAGAATGGCTTGCCTCAGGATTATTCTGCCTTTGAGAGCAGTGGTAGTGCGGCTATTAACGCAGAGGACAAAGATCGGATCACTAAAGTGAAACGTTGCCAGCTCTCATGTCACCGTTGCTTTATTTTCTTGGGCGATTTGGCCCGGTACAAGGAAGTGCATGCAAATAATCAGGATACTCGCTCTCTTGATTTTTCTGTGGCTGCGGGACATTACCTCCAGGCAGCTTCGTTGTGGCCCCCTAGTGGCAATCCGCATAATCAGGTGCTCTCCATGTTTCTGGAACTTATCTTAGCACATCATGTTTAACTTCTGATCATTCTAGATGCGCTTTAATCTGGCCTGTTTTGTGATTTGTATTTTCCTGTTGAGTGATGTTTAAACACACTTAAGGGATGCTTGAATGCAATCTTTCAGCATGTTGGTTTAGGTGCAGATTGACCTTACCCTTCAGGGCTTATTTTTGCCGTGGCTGATAGTTTATTGCAGTCATCGAGGTCAACATATTACTGCATATTTAGTAGAGTTTACCTGAAGTTGAACTGATCGGTTTGTTTGTATTTCGTCATTTATGCTTGGAGTGGTGATGGCAGTTGGCAGTATTGGCAACGTACGTCAGTGACGAACTCCTTGCAGTTTATCGATACTTCCGCAGTCTTGCCGTGGAGACGCCCTTTCTTACTGCTAGAGATAATCTGATTCTCCTGTTCGAGAAGGTATTTGTTTGCCCAGTGGTACACACTATTTTCGTATGCTCTTTACCAGAACATAGGAGAAATAGCAGAGTCATGTCCTTGATCGTAGTCTTAATATTCCGTCTGTTGCTTGCAGAATCGACAGCAGTACAGCCAGCTTCATGTATCGAAGAGTGCTGTACACGGTGGAGGATCACAGGTTTCGTCAACTGTTAGAGGTGATCGGGCCTCATCTCTTGGCGGTGGTACCATGAAGTTAGCTAAGAAAGATGTGAAATCCGAGAACGCGGATTCAACATCAAACTCAGTAAAGAACATGGACTCGAGGAGTTTTCGCATCCGTTTCGTGCGAATGAATGGGATATTGTTCACACGCACCAGGTAATATCTATAGTTGCTCTTGTTGGTAGACAACTTTAGTCAAGGTATTCTAAATTACAGGTCAGTGATGATGTCCGTGTTAATGTGTTAAGACTTTCTTTTTGGTTTCCAACGATTTGCGTATCTGATGAGTGAACATTTGAGTTTGCCTTTTTTCTCTTTTCCTTTTTTATTTTTTTAATTATTCATACAGCATGCAACCATGTAGCTGTTTACATTTTCGTTTTATTTAATTTTATTTCAAGTTAAAATTCCTAGCAATGGCTTCGGGTTTTTCACATTGATTATCATTTGTGGACGTGTTGTGCAGTCTAGAGACATTCTCGCAGGTCTATGTGGAAGTATTAAGTGACCTGGAGAAACTTTTGTCTGGAAATAATTACAACCTGGAGGTGGTATTCGGGACTGATCATCAAAGTCGAAAATCAATGGGCAACGCGGGGCCTTCCTTTGGCCTGCAAATTGTTGCTATTTTGGTCTTCACAGTTCATAACATTAGTTTCAGTTCAGATTCCATAAATAATCCAACTTACGCAGAAATTTTACAGAGATCCAGTCTTTTTCAGCATGCTCTGACTGCAGCCTTCCAGATTGTTGGGCATCTAATGCGTCGGTGTAGTGAGTCCAAAGACCCGGCTCGAAGTGTGCTGCTCCCTGCGTTGCTTATATTCATGGAATGGCTAGCGGGCCGACCCGAGATGGCAATCGGAAGTGAAGTTGACACAGATCAAGCCAATGCCAGAGCATCCTTCTGGGCGGAATGTCTAGTTTTGCTCAACTGTTTATTGAAGATGTTTAGAGAGGAGTCTAGCCCGAAGAATGGGATGGAGGGTTCTCTTACCATTGAGTCATTTGGTGTTTCAGTTGAGAACGAACGAGGTGTTGCACTATGGGAGGATTTCGAGCTACAAGGGTTTACGCCTCTTGCCCCCGCTCAGGCCGCTCTAGATTATTCTAAAGGTACATTTCGTGATGGTAGTGGGGTCAAACAGTTCAAAGTTCGTATCATGAGGCTTCTGGCGGCTGGGAAAGCTGTTGCCAGTGCTTTAGAGAGCACTGGAAGAGGTATTTGCTACGACGAAGAGCTGGGCAAATTTACATCGCCTGGAGATGCTCGGCAGGAGCAAAAGGAAGAGCAACTTATTGATACTGGCATCGAGGATACCGTTGACAGTCGAGAAGAAGAGCGGAATGATGCCTCTATTACGTTGCAGAGTAGTTCTCTTGCCAGTGATAATCACCCGAAGGCACAAAATTCAGTCAGGACCCCTGCTAGAGTAATTAGTGAAGAGGAGGATGAGGAAGTGATAGTTTTCAAGCCTTTGACTAAGGACAGATCGCCTGCGTCTGACACTATTGCACCTTCCAATTCTGAGGTTTTTCCTCCGGCTCTTAAATTTTCCTCCCTACCTACTTCTGAAGTTTCTATGGTGACCGCTGGCAAAATATCCCGGTTTTCAGAGAACTTAGTGGACCCTCAGTTGCGTCCTATTGCAACTAAGCTCCAAGGTACGTTTCATGGACAAGTTCAGGACACTTCTAGAGAGAACAGCTACCCTCTTGATGCTAGCAAATTCACGAGTTCTTCGAAGAGTGGTTTAGTTGATCTAGCAACTCCTTCGATGTTTGTGACTGGATCTTTACCGGGGTCGAGTCCCTCGATTCATGATACAGCAGCTACGTTTTCAACCTTGACCCTGTCTAATCTGAATTCCTCAGGGAATGAAGCCCCTGCGACAAGGGCACTTGATCATCCTATAATGCCGTCGCCATTGACAAGCGCAGCAAACTGGTTAGATCAGTATATATCTATAAGTACAGAGCCCTGGTTACAAGGGCAAAAAAGTGTTTTTACAAATTTTTCGGACAAAAGAATGGGTGCCGGCTCAGTTGTAGCTTCTCAAGCCCAGAGTGATGTTCGGTCACTATGGAACTCAGAGCGTGAGTCTCTGGACAAATATGGAGTGTCAGGATTTGTTCCTAGTGTACCCATAAACAGCCGCCTTAGTGGGGAGGCAGTACCAAATCCAAGCTCCCTTCCTATCCTAACCTCCGCTGAGACTTCTCCAGGTAGTGAATCTGGAAAGTACATAGTTCCAGGAAACCGAAATTCAATTACAACCACCAGTAGCAGCTGGAACACAAAAGAGCAATCTGTTTACAGCAGGGTTAGCCATTCCGCGATGCGTCCGCCACCTGGTTTTGGACCGCTTCCTGGAAAACCCGTTTCCAAACCAATTTTGGGAAGCTCTCAAGGGTTGTTTCAATCCCCAAGCACATTCCAGAGTCAGAAATCTAACATAAGTGAAGATAATATTGATGACTATGGGTGGTTGGATGACTTTAGAAGTGTAAAGCCTGTCAATTCACAGTCTGGTTATTATTCTGGAGATGGAGAAACCCAGCCTAGCAGTAGCGATCGCAATCTGTGGCATACGGATGATGTGATCGTTAAAAGCGGAGCATTTGACAGTGCACCCTTTCCTTTTCCAGGTGATAATCTTATTTCTGAATCTATGAGTTTATTCTAATGATGCGATTTTCCAATGTAGATGACCTCAGCTCATATAAATATGATCTTAAATCTTTTTTGGTTTTTGGCTTTTGAATTGAATCCATTATTGTCCGATATTTAAAATCTTCTATGAATATTTGGTTATGTAGGGATGGGGGCTCATCATCATTGGAAGTTCAATTCTACAGTTCCACCTCAATTTCCTTCTGGTACTCAGGCCACTTACAATGAAAGTCAGAAGCCTGTTGATGAAACTAAGGCCCAAGTGAAGATGCAGACCGAGCTGCAACAGCTTCACCAGCAGCAGCAGCTTATGTTTCTTCAACGCCAGCAGCAACAATATCAGCAGCAGCTGCCAGGACAATTCCATTCACTGGATCCTTTTGTCTCATAAGATGGATGGTAGGATTTGGTAAGTTTTATTTGAAGACATTTTATGTTACTAGCGAGCAATGTTGACGGGAATGCGCCTTTGACCGAGGAGTTTCTGATACTGGGCTTGGTCTGTCAATTGAATCCAATGTAACTTTATATCTACTTCATGGTTGGAAACCTCGATTCGTGCACTTCTTGGGAAGCATCACCTCAGTTTTGTGTGGGTGCTGCAGGTTATCTCACTTGTGGCAGGCAAGCTTAATCGTCTTTAACCTTCCTTTGCAGACCAGAGGAGTACCACCGATATCTATATCTGTCTTGCAAATTACACACGGAGAGCTGTAGCTCTGGGGTGTCCGTGCTCTTTGTATCTCTTCTGGTATTGGCCCGTATGTCACTGAGTTGACTGTCTCAAATACATCTTCTTCAAATACCCAAGAGTCAAAGTTGGACGGAGCAAGTTCAGGCTTCATTCATGTTCTCTTCAAATTGGTTTCCTTGACGGTGTGTGAAGCTTTATTTGGTCGCTACGAAATCGTCCCCTCTCAAGTAAGTGAGCTTACTTGGCTAGTGCTTTTTCTCAGGCTTGAGCGCTTGGGCTTAGGCTCTTTCTTTAGTTCTTTTGTACGCTTGCTTAGTCTTCGTGATTCAACTGCAAGGGTGGCCCGTCACCGTTTCGTTTGACACGATGAAGAGGCTGATAAAACTCTGCTTGGGTAAATCATGATTTAGTGTATAATCCTATGCGAAAATGGAACATTTAGTATTTTAACGCGTGAATCTCACTTTTTGTTTAATTTTCAATTCTTGTAGTAGAATTCTTATGTACAGTAATCAACTTGCAACTGACGAGTTTTTTGATTCGTATAATCGTGGTAAGTAATTGTGCATGGGATCGGATTATTCTCTCTGGTAGTTATTTGTTTTAGGCGAACTTATAATACTGATTATTTGTTCACATGCAGTTTGAACATTCTATTATATCATACAGTATGAAGTTGATTTGTGCACCTGTTGCAGAGGTCTAGAATATTGAGAAAAAGCATCATATAGAGGTTGTACAATTTCTGAAGTGTTTATGGTGTGTGCAGGAAAAGTAGGTATTGAGATCAACGAAAGAGACGTGAGTTACTATGGTTTCTGATGTGGACTTGTTCTACCTTTAGGACGTTTATCCTAAAGATTTTTCGGTAGGAAGCTATTCCTACTCAGGGTCTTAGTGTATGGTCCTGTTTACTATTGATGAACCATATCGTCTTGTTCTTATTGTATAATGTAGACTCGCGTACCTTAGGAGAACCTACTAGTTTAACTCCTTTGAAGCAGTGGAGTACGAGTGGGTTTGTGTTGTTTTAGTGTTCCGCAGTTTTAGCATGATGCGGTAAAATTGAGGGGGTGGCTGTCTTTAGTTTTGGAGTTCCCTCTAGCATGGCCACTGCAGAGTATACTACAGGTGGACTCCATGAGTTTGGACCAGCCTGTGTGAGATGATACCAGCTCCCCAATAAACAACGTGAAGTGCAGATCTTTGCAACACAGTAATTTTGCCAAGTGACAAAATTTGTAAATGTTTTCAGCCGTGTCGTTTTCAATATCCAGAGGTCATATTGCGAGTCGTAAGAAAGTTGAGTTGGGATGAATTTTATTTCGAATGTGGTAACTGTGGTTTGTAGTTTGTTTTGTAGAGGTTTTCACTACAATTTTTTTGGAGATGAGAACACTCGCTAGGATAATTAGGAAAGAGCTTGGTGTGAGTGGGAGCATCAAGAAAAGTTGTAGGTTCAATGAAGTTCTAAGAAAAGTTTCAGAGACCTTTGAGCTTTGATATTCATCTTGACCAGTAATGCAATAAGCTTACCAAGATTTTATACATATTGAAACAAATTTATCTCGATCGATTAAACATTCTTTCGTGATGTTCTTAGTGTAACTTACAAATTTTCTTATGCCATAATTGGTTTATTTGTAGATTTAAAAACTTTGTATTGTGATCTTTTTTCGGACAGCATACTTTTTTTTATTAGTTTGAATTGATTATCATTTTTACTTAACCACTGGAATGTAAAGTATGGGCTCCTCAAGCACTCATTTCTTACGTCAATGGATTATTTAAATCAAGAACATTTGTGTCCATTGAATTATGAATTTTTAAAAATTAATGTCCCTTGTATTTGATGTTGCAGAGGCATTAATGGCTTCTAGTTTGTAATATCTCTAATCATTAACATGTTAAATGATATTTCAATATAATTACAACAATTTTATTTAGAAAAATATTAAATTAACTCACCATGTGACTTTTATTACATGTTGATGACATATTTGGGAATTATAGATGAGCAATGGGCAAATTCAATATTTCTTAAGCAATTACGACAACATTATTTGGGATTAATGATGAGGCTTTTATTAATTCAAACCACAGAGATTTTCAATGTGTCAATGCTTCAAATCAAGCAACATATTGATTTGGCCATTGTTGTTCTAAGGTTCCTCCTAACCAACTCTAATTCCTTTCAATGGATAGTTTTTTAGCCTAAGTAGCATGCCCATTAATTCAAGCAAACAACTTTGAATGTCTTCTTGCTAATGGGGCATTGGTAGCTAATACATACTATTCACAAAATCAAGAAGTGATCAAAAGTTTGTAGTGCAATCTTAATATCTCAAGCGTCTTGCAATATGTTTTCTACATTAAAGTCTTTAGTTTGCTCTTGTTCTCTTAAAATAGTATTACATTGTGACAAACTATATACTTTCTATAAGATACTATAATGGGTAAATATCATCCATTTTAAGAATAAATATGTACAAAGGTTCTTCTTAATTTCATGCATATAAGGCAATTCTATTAATTGAGAAAAAAATCCCAAAAAGAGAATTGTTTGTTTTGTCCACCTTAATTTTTTTTTGTGCACTTCTTTAAGTACAAACACACTGACCTTTTGGATTATGTTTTCATAGAATAATTAGCTATAGTTATGATAAACTCATATATTCTCCCTTTAACCTAAGTTCAAATTTCATTGACCTGATTGGCAAATGCTTGTAACTAATTTGCTTGAATATGAAGCAAATCTTAGTTTAACCTCAAAAGTGTCCCTTCAATATAGAATGAGTTCCTTCTATACATAATGAGTTTCCATTTCCAAAGTAAGATTATTTGTTTGTCTATATAGTAACAAAACATTCTTTGTAATCGCTGACCTAAGTGTTGTAAAGGTAAGTAATAAGTGCCAATACAACTTGATACTTATCCTTTAACTTCCCTCAATGCATTTCAAATGTGTACATAAAGAGGTAGTAGACAACTCTCTACCAAATTTGTTTGAATTTCTTCAAGTCCTTCTTGGTGCCAAAGTACTTCTTGTAGTTTGCTAAAACATTTTTCTTGATGCGCCAAAGACAAAAAAAACAATTGCAAATTGAGAAAAAATATTACAAGTACATGAAACAAAAAAAATTCACAATCTATTGTTATGTAATTGAGTTTTGACAAGAAAAAATATGGGTCAACTATTCCAAAGATTTTACATAACACACTTTGCTTTCTTCACACAAAAAAACTACTACAACAATAAATGTTGTATTGAAGCTTATCATGCTAAGAATGTAAAGTGTTGGCAATTTGAATTTTTTTGTCTTGTATACATAATTAATAATAAGACTATAGAGATATCTCTCTAATTTGATGCAACCTTGATGAACATAAAATATCTATGTCACATTATTGGAAGTATTACTTTGTTAATTGATATAAAAATATAAGCATATATATATATATATACACATATATAATCTAATAATAAAAAATAGTAAATATTATATAAATCACCAAAAAAATCAAAAGAAATTATGAGTCTAAAGCTTTTTTATATTATAGGTAATAAATATATCTAAAATAAGATAAATATTATTTTTGATTCGAATCAATAAATCTATATCTTTAAAAACATATAAAAGTTACAAATTTCAAATCTATCTAATACAAATGTCAACAATATATATATATATATATATATATATATATATATTTTTAATTAGTCAATTTTTTATTTTTAAAAATATTGATTTAATAGTATACTATATTACATCTCATATTCAACCATATAGAAGGAAAAAAAAACAAAAAAACGAAAAAATAAAAAAAAACAAATGGATAACAAATTGACATACTTGGATAGTCTATTAGTATTAACATCATTTTCTTGTTATCATATTGGTTAAAGTGAGCTCAAGAATTTAATTGGCTATTGACTCTATTTCTATGCAAAACTTTAGTTTTGATAATTTTTTATTCTCTTAAATAACTCTAATAATACAACATAATTAAAAAAACTACTTATTTGGCAATAAAGAAGATTTTTTTTGGCAGCCATTTGAGGGTGATCTAAGTTAGAATTTTTAAAGAATTAGAAAATAGATTATCATTTGAATTCCAAGCTTCAAACATATATTAGCTAATAATACACCAAGATGGAGATTGAATTAAAATTTGGTAAGAACTTCTTTTGAAGAAGTTTTAAGATATTGATAACTACAACTAAAAATTTTTCTTAGAGAAATAAGTCCTTTGGCTAGGTTTTCCATCTTTTCTTTGAATATTGTTAGACCAAAAAATATTGGCTTATCCTCAACTAAACATATAATTATTACTTCTTTAAATAGTTTTTCTATGGCTTATATTATGGTGTCTTTATCCATATTAACCTTGCAAGAAGCAATTTGTAGTAAGAGCCTAATAAAACTTTTAGAATATCTCAAAAGAAGAGACATATATAGAAATTTCTAAGTTAGATGCAAACATCTAGTTTGGTGGTATGAATCAAAAGACGCAATAACTTCTTGCTCTTCAAAGAGGTCCATTAGTAAACAAATTTTATTAACTACTACAAAGGAGTCATCATTTTGATGACTAACTTGCATACTCTTCTTGACTTACTTTGCATAAGACATCATTGTTCTTTGTACTCTTGCCTTGGCATGTAAAATTTCAAAATTTCAAAATTCTAAAAAAACACTAGATTTAAAAACAATACTACACTCCAAGATGGGCTTCTATCCTATTTTCTTCCTTTCAATCACATTGAAATTGAGAAATATGGCTGAGGTTGTGCCAACAAAGTACCACAACTATTTAGATTCATGTATGTATATATATTTTAGATTCATCTAAATATATATACCACTTTTTTATGGTCTATAGTTTTATTTTTAATTCGAATATGGACACAATTATAAGCAGAAAATTTGCTAAACTGTATGTAAAACAACTAATGCAATCAATGAACTTTTACATTTTATCATTAAATATATCTATATTAATACCAAATATCAAAATACAATCAAAGAAAAATTTTGGTTTAAAGAAAACAAGATGAAGGTGGTAATACATTATCTATGAAAACTAGTCATATCTCCAATTTCTCCTCAAACTAGTCAAAGACAAATAGTTTTCAACAAAACTAAACTTATTCACATTCAAGTTTGTACATTCATCAAGCATACACAAATACATGCTTCTATTCTGACACATGCTAATTCATGTACCAAAATACTCAATCAAATAGAAACATTTTTTTTTTTTTTTTTTTTTTTTTTTTTTCTTTTTTTTTTGTATACACAGACAAGTTGACATACAAGTATTCAACAAAACCGGTGTGAGTGGGATATTATTTTAGTGGGCTTCTACTTTAGTGGCCATCTGCATACTAAATTCACTAGTGATAATTAAAAGAGTCTAAAAATTTCATTTAACACCTGGATGGAGTTTAAGATACAATATCCTTCCTTTCCAAATTATTATACAAAAAAATCAGTAACAACCCATATAGTCTCTAAAATGCAAATTATAAGTATGTTTGAGTTAGATGCATTACAAACCAAAAATACAACGCAAGATCGTGCGCAATTTCACTAAATTTATCACTAATACGCAATTGGTCTATGCATGTGTGTTGCATACACACTGTTTGAAACTCTCAAGTCAGTAAATGTTGCTTTGAACTTGCTAGCAAAGGAAATGTTTCCTACGATCTTTCTTTTCCCATAGATCCATTCTAGATCATTATCGAAGCTGCACATGTCTCATACCATAATAGATATGTCTTAAAACCATGAAATGAAAGATGAGTCAAGCAGCAGCAAAAGATAGACTGAAAATGCCGTTCACACAGACCATCTCGTGGGATCGACATGTCATGGACTTTCAGTTCCTGAAGGTCTGATTCTGATCCTAAATTCAGGTTGTGTACGATAGAACAAGTCATGTAAACGTCACATACAGACTGACACGAACAAAAAGGAGAGCAGGAGGAAGGATTTAACTGAGCACAAGGGCAAAGGAAGAGCGCAGAAGAAGCTTGAGACGAACTGAACAACATTCATATGGCAGCGCAGTGAAAGGGGTGGAAATAATCATGTGGAGTTGATTTTCTGAGTAACATCGCCGTTACGGATTGTTACACGATGTGCGTCTCTGATGTACAGCGGAGAGTTATGCGCAACAAGTAGTTCTCTACAAAGTATAAAACAAAGGGTCTCCCAAGGAGACATCGAATGCTGTCGTAAACATGGTAGATCATCAAAGCGTGATAGGAACAAAACCAGTGTGTTGAGGGGGTTGAAATGCAGACAAAGTAATGAAATTTTAACCTAACTCTTGACAAATCCCAGCTGGTTCTCCTTCGCGTAGCGCTCCATGAATCGCATGAACCGGTCCCATTCGGTGGTGTTGCGCATGACGTACTGGCTTTCGATCTTCGAGGGTTTTCCATTCAGGAATTTGGCGCTCACCTCGACGGTGGATAGAGTGCCCTCCTCGTCCACCAGGTACAGGCCGGTGATGTCTCCCAACTCCCGAGAGGCGTCGAACACGGATGGTTGATCAAACACAAAAATGGCTTTGCCATTGGTTCCGTTGGGGGATCGTGTTAATCTGATCTCAGGAACGACACGTTCGTCGACTCCGCGGATGAACTGGATCACTGGCTTCACCTGCATGGTCGACACTGACCTGCTGGCCTTTCCGCCATTGATGGCTGACATCTGTGTCGCTGTTGAGAGATCACCAACGTTGCCAGCGAATCCCGACTGTAGACTGCTTGTGGTTCCAATTCGACAGATGAATCCTGAATAGATCATTGAAGAGAGTAATAAGAATTCTGTACTACATATCACTTGCTTGCCTACGCAAGAGAATTGGCTTCTTCCATCGAATAGAGCATGATATGTGCAGTTCATCGCATGGATATCATTCTCCAACAAGTAATGATCTGGTTAAATGTCAAACGACCAACGGAACAATAATCCACACTAAAAAAGAACCAAGAATATGTCGCAAACACGCTGGAACAACCCCGTGCGTCCCTCCAGCACCATATCCGATCCCTGTGCGCGTGCACGGCACTCAGTGCTGACTTCAAACAAAGAAGAAATCCTCACAGTCCTGTAAGTTCGCGTAAACTAAGTGAGTGACGATGTACAATTCCGAAATAACGTTATTCACGCGAATTAAGCACCATAATTGCAAATCAGGCTCTCCTCCACCACCCCTTACCCAGGTATCCGACCAGGTACTTAGTTAATCACACAGAACAGCTGATTGAGATTACACGTTCTTCTCCCCGAAGCAATGCTGGGCATGGCAAATTTGACACTCTACCCAACCACGGGACCAATTCACACACCACAACCCTGCAAACACCGACAGTGCAGGCACAAGAGCCAAGCAACTCGACCCTCATGACTACAATCTCGAGCTCAAGCGCTAATCGCACCCACAACAATCCAACCACATTGAAAGCGTAAACACAAACCAGCGCAGATCCAGAATCAGCAAACCCACCAGAGCGCAACGAGAAGAACACTTCGCCCGGCGCGCACGGGCACCCAGCGCCGTTGCTGCTATTGCTGCTGCTGCTACAGGCAGCAGAGCTCAGCTGCATCCCGGCGACGCACGGCGCGGTCGCCGCCATGGAGGACGCTGCGACGACGACGACCATGGCGAGGGTGCGCAAGGAGGCGGAAGGGAGTGAGCGGGGGCCGAGCAGTCGCGGCCAAGTCGAGGCTTGAGGTCGCGATGCGCGCGATGGAGGTTGTGGCGGAGCGCGACGCGCTGCAAAATGTGTCGCCCGGGCCATGTGGATAGGATCGCGGGTCGCCCTCTCTCGGGGACCCTGCCCCCCTTTATTTTGTGTTGTGTGCCCGTCCCCCCCCCCCTTTCAATGCTTGGCCTTTCTTGCCTTTTGTTGTGTGGCCTTCTTGGCTTCATTTCTTTTTGTCCCTTTTTCTCTTTTGCGTTGCCCATGTATTTTATTTTATGGATTTTTATGGATTTAACAAGAAGAATTATGTGTATTTGTTTTTGTCAAGTGAGAAGAGGGAGGGAGAAACATGTGGTTACGAGTTTTTTGTGTGCACCATGTGGGAGAGATGTTGAAAATTCATTATTATTGTGTTATTCATGGGTGAGAAATATATTGAACATCTTAAGAGTCTACTTGGTTTTAAATTATTGCCAATGTGTACAAAGAATTTGTATTTCTTGGCTGACTTTAATAATTAAAAATAAAAAATCTTATCAATGTCTTTATTATAACTACTTGTCTGTTTGATGTAACTACATTGAAATTCAAATCTGAACAATATTGATACATTAAAAAAAAAAGGCTAAAAGTATTTTTAATAAACATATTGAATTATTTATTTATTATCATTATTATTGCTTTAAATAATAATAAATGATGATTTTAATTGTTCAAATATTATTTAGTGTTGAAAATTATCACATGATTATATTATTAAATAACATACATTGCACTTCAGTAGTGATTTCCAAACTTGAAATGAATTGTTGTACTTTAATTTATTATTGTGTATACATCACAGATTTACACAATTTAAAGCTAGACAATGTCAACACAATCTTGCTACTTTAAACAGTTCAGTAATGTAAAGAAAATAGGATTGAAAGTTAAACATCAAATGGCCACAAATTTCAAATATACAGAATAAATACATAAAAACTTACAAAGAAATTGTGGATGAACCAATTTTATATCTAATTTTCTTGCTATTAAATTCCTACCTTATAATGAAATAAAATAAAATTTTAAGATTATGTATATATATTATTAAAAGAAATTAGGTGATCTATATATTTAGGAGAGAAGATGAGAGGTCACAAGTTTTAAATCTTTTAATTGGCTCAAAGTGAGAGGTTTCTCTTAGTAGACTTTGTATTTAGGAAATTCGACTTTAAATTCATAAGAAGAAAAATACAAGGTAGAATTTGATTTTTCATACACAGCACAAATGATGTTGTTCATTGGAATTTGTGATTTTTACAGAAATTTAAAAGTTATGCAAAAACAATTGCTAAAATTATTATTTTTTCATTTTTTTTCATAATCTTTACATATAAGATATAATCTAACATATTTGGATTTGTATTACATAGAAATAATATGAAAATCTCAAAAAAAAACATATTTCTTCATGCTTTTAGTTTAATTTTTTAAGAGAATATACAATTATCTAACCATTTGGCGCTTTAAACTCCAAATTCATTTAATAGTGCAAATTTTCAAAATTTGAATACAATTAATATACTTACTATTATTTTGTGGTTAAAATAAGTATCTAACTATTGAAGCAACAGAATTGGAATTAAATTGGTTTACATAATTTTGAAATCTTTCTCGTCAAATTCTCATTTCGTTTCATCAATCTAGAACATACTTTGCAATCTAGCAAATCACATGCTGTCTGTGATGTTCTTCAGAAATAAGCTAGCCCTGGACACAATTCAAAACAGAAAGCCCCGTCAACAACGCGGCGGCGCAAACAATGCAATATTCTGCACTGCGGAGCAATCTGGCAGCTCAACAGTGACGAAGCAAAACTCGAGATTCAACATGAGAAAAAGGAGCTGTGTGTACCCACAAACAAAGAAGAAAGAACCGAAGCAAAAGTGAGGGTGAGTACCCAGCTGAGAACTATTGGTTTCGGACTTCCAGCTCCTGGTCTCGAAGACTATATGGAATGTGCAGAAATCATTGGTGAGGATTTCCTTACTGGATTCAATTACCAGTTCTGATGGTGGAATTACAGCACGACCAGCTTTGAGAGCACCCAGAGGATGGCTGTGATGACCATGTCATGTGATCTTTGCAACTCATTGCAGACGTGCTGAATGCTGGCCGAAGATTAGAGATGTTACTTTGAGCTGAAGGCGACGTTTGGAACGAGCCCAAAGCATTGCAACTCTTGCATCCTACGCTGTCAGTGATCCAGGTCCATTCCACCCACAAAGACCTCGAGAAGAAAAGAGAATTGACATTCTTCACGAAGGGCATCCTACTTAGGGCTTAGCATTATGATTTTGGCTGAATTCTAGAGGACTCTGGTGCTGTAGGCAGTGAACAGAATCACGAGAATTGCACGATTAATGAAGACCTCTATAACCTGTAAAGACATGGAACACAGCATTCTCGTGAGAATAGAGATACCAGTACCGATTTAGCAAAGCCGTGTCGTAAAGGTGCACCGCTGCGGAAAGCTTTGGTGTCCCGATTCAAGAGAAGAGTATGCATGAGCCGGGGGCCCATCATCTAGTCTAAATTGGTAGGCCTCCTTTGCACTTGTTATTACAGATGAAAGAAGGATATCCTCAATATCCACTGCTACTGTTCTGAAGCCATCTGGTCTGTGTTGGATGGTGAAGTATTTTACATATCTCACCATCTAATTCAAAAAGAACCTCACGAGAAAGCACTCCTACTTTCCTACAGCATACAAGAACTATACGTTATTGACATTTCTTCAGGCCTTGATGAATGCATTGAAGAAAAATAAGAGTCTATTCAACTCCAGAGCAGAAGTTCTGTAGTAAGAACGATGATGTGGGGATAGACGATTATTTCAAGCATCTCAAGACGAGAATTGAAGAGAGATGTTTGAGAAACCTTCTCAGGCGCAGAAAATCTTTCAACATCACTCGCAATTTTATGCCGAGGAGCTCCCTCGACTCTCACCAGCTACTCAGAGTCGTCAGCAGACACCAGTGGGACGGAGCCATGCGGATTCCAGCCAAAGGGCCGTCGCTCCATTGTTCAAGGATAGAAAACCCTTCCACATGCTCCAAGTCCCCGAGGACACTCGGCAGATTCGACCACGATTAGAAATTTGGTCCTCACGCACCGAGGGATGCAGTGGAAACAGAACATAAAAAGCAATGAAATAAGAAAATCAGATCGCCGAACTACACTACCTAGTGCGCTTCTGGCAACACCGGTATCCGTCCCCAAACCAGTAACCAAAACCAGCGGAACGCAGCCCAACTGCTCAAAAGAACACATCCACAACCTTGGAGTCTCCACCATCCATCCATCCTTGTATCAGCCTAGTGGGCCACACCGGCAGTGCTTCTCGCAGTAAAAAGTCGTGAAAGCTTTTTGGGCAGCTTGGCAGGGATTTGTTGAGCTTCTGGGCTCATTCCGTGCATGGAGCAATTTCGCAAGTGATAACATATGCAGGGGTTTAGGAGATTCGAGCACAGGCAGACTGGATTGTTCCCTCCTTGTACCCTTTGACTTTGATTGTGGGGACAGAGCAGATTTATGGGCTTTGGAGGTTCAGTCTGCCTGTACCACTTTTTTGGCTGAGAGGATAAGTGTGGCTTACATCATTTTGGTTTCTGCTATTTCTCTTTGTAAGTAGCAGTAGTCGTCGCAACTGTGCGGCAGATTGTTTGTCTTTTTGTCAAAGGATTTCCAACTAATTGAGGTGCAGCTACTTGGAGGAAGGGTATCTTGCGATTTTAGCAAGCACACTGCCATTTCGTAGACTGTCTTGTTTGGATACTGTTTTTGGAATCCTTCATTCATTCGTCAGGAGCGAGTCAATTTGTGCGAGGACGTAGTGGCCGCCGAGGAAGAATTTCAACATTTCGTATCTCTGCAAAGAGCAATCTTAGGATATTGCATGCGAGGATTTTAGGGGTGCGGGGATTTCTTCTGCAGCATCGAAGTTGAGAGGGGCTCCATGCGAGAGCTGAAACATGTGCAGTAGGAAGGTGGCTTCTTTGCGAAAGAAGCGAGCAGTATTCGGTGGTGCATTTGGTAGATGACCTAGTTGGAACTACCAGTTATCAGTTCGATACCGTCTTCTTGGAATTTGAGCATGGTGGTTCGTTCGTAATTAGCTGGGTGCATTGTATTCAGTGCAGAATGGTTAGGGTTTCGTGTGAAGCAAACGAGAGTGTTTGGAAGAAAAAGGAATCATGTTGCAACGTCCATTTCAAAGGGAGGACTCGGCAGTGATATTCGCTTGATTGACGCGTTATATGGTTCATCTCCATAAGTTTCAAAACTATAATCTCAAGAGGTTAGCTTGTCTCTTTCTGTACTCGTACTGTCTAGTAAATAAATAGCAGGTCATCCAACAGAAATCAATCACTACTAAAGAATTTTATGATCGTGCGACGAAAATCCTGAAAATTAATACGTGGTTGTAAAGGAAACAGGCCACCGTATCTTGCTACAGCATCATATTCATATTGCCCAGCTTACCAGCTGAAGACCGCCTCGAGACACGAGATACAGACTGCGTATCACTGGATTAGGATATATCTTCTGAAAAATCAGGGTACGATATTCTATCGTTTGCTTTTTGTCAATTGCGTCTATCCATGAGGACTTGGTTTGGACTCTACTCCATCTTTCTGAAAGTTCCAGCACGAATATCTCCTAGCCGGGCCATGTTGGGCCATGCACAACGAGCTTACCGATGTCAATTTTTGAGCTATTTGGCTAGTCATGGCAAGGCACCGCAAGTCATATCTGCTCAATTTGGACTACCAATCGTGGCGTTTATCCAGTAGTGTGCAGAGTACTGTGATGGAAATGACGCAAGCTAAATGCATGCTATTTGTGCTGGATTTATTGTTGCTCTCCTTTCGCAGGTATCGTGTCGGATGTTGTACATGGTGCTGAGGGCGGCGAACAGGGCGTTTGGGAGTATGTAACAGTGTGCGTGGGAGCAGGTGCTTCACCAAAACCAAGTATTCCCGAGGGTGGGCTCCTGCGGTGCTGCTAGGGCTAATTTATGAATGTGGAAGCAGAGTGAGAACATTGTTCATCGGCTTTTTTCTCGTCAAATCAGCCGTGCCCCTCCCAATACACATGTAAGTTCTGAGATCATTCAATTATTCACCACTCTTCCTTCACTTCATTTCCCTTCACTCTACTTCCAGCAGCGTTTTCCCATGAGTGAACAAGCCAGTGTAAAATTCAGCGAAGTTCGGATGACTAATGTTGAATTTCTTTCAATAGTATCAGTATTAGAATATCGTTGAACGATGATGGGTTGACGAAGTGGGAGACGCTGTCCAGATATGAGTGAGTATAATGCTAGTTTAGCCAAAGTTTTTATGTTTAAGAGGCTCTCTCAAACACTGCCAGCCTCGTTTGAGCCAGGTTGCTTCTGGCCTGTGTCTCATTGTTGTTGAGAATTGTTGTCAACTCATCGCAAGTGGTGCTGATGCATTCAATGGCTGTTTGCTTACGGGGTTGAATTTATTATTATCCAATTTGTTGCAAGAACGCATTGGTGTCATCTCTGGTCGTTGCATTATTTCTCTCAGATACATCGAGCACGAGGCTTTTATGAAAATGTAGTTCCGAGCCACACGGTGTACGAAGTGGACTGTCCCGATCAGTGGTGGCGCCGCTTCACAAATGATGGACAGTACTTGGTCTGTTTCAGTCGAAGTTCCCAAGATTTGCTCATCTATCGGCCGCTATGGCTCTCCTACCACTCCAAGACTTCCGAATACGTCGATGAGCTTCCTGCGGGAGCTAACAAGTTTGAGAGCCATTTTAGCTTGCTGCATCGTATTCCTCTGGCCACGGGTCTCAACGAGGGCATATGCAAGGATTTTTTCCTGTCCACTGAGAACAATTTGTATGGGATATTTGCAACTTCAACGGCTCCAGATCAACACAATGTTACCCCTGCACCAGCAACTCGGGGCGCCGTTGCAGGGGTTCCTTGCATAGAGAAGATAACCTTTCTAGTCGTCCGGCTAGCGGATGGGGTCATCACAGCTCGATCAGTTTTCCAGGATGATTACATCCATCTTGCGCACAACCAAGGCGTCTTTCTGCATGATGACCTGTTGGCTATTTTGTCTGTGCGGTTTCAGCGAATCCACATTCTTCAGATTCGAGATGGTGGCCTCTTTCTTGATATTCGAACTATTGGTGAATTCTGTCGAGAGGATGATGAGCTCCTTCTTAATTCATTGTCTCAGGTCAACTTTCTCCTTTCTCCAGTATAGTGATGTACATATTTTTAGGTTTTTGCGAAGTTGGTAATCATCATCTTCTCTGCTTTCCACTCTATCAGCAATGTGTTTGCAGCTCTCGATGCGAATGCTTTTTATTGAGTCCAACCAACTGTCGCATGTGAAACAGGAAGAGGCTCGGTTTCAGCAGGAGCAGGCAGCTCAGCGAAAAGCAAGGGGTTTGATCTCCGAGTCAGGATCAGCAGCACCTGTGAAATTCTTTGGGAGCAAGCCGCGGACAAGTGGAAATAGCAATGGTAATGGCAGTGGCAGGCGGCCGTGGTTGCGTAACCCTTTAGATGACCCAGGCACCTCCATGCAAGCCTCTGAGAGCCCCTCCAGTGGCAATCAGCCTGGTGTTGATATACTCGATGTGCTCTACGATGATTACTTTCGAGGCTTTTTCTCAAGCTCCGTTGACGTTGATGGGAGTATCAGACTGCAGCCAAGGAATCACCCCGTTAACACCCAAGACAATGTTCATGTGTGGCGCTTTGTGGAGCATGAGCCCGACCCTTCTTCCATTCCAGGGCGTCATTTGAGGCTGGGTGGGGAATACAGCCAGTATGAAGACTCTACTGGAGGACATCAACAGCCTGGTGTAGCTGGAGTGGAACTTGGTACAAGAAGAACTGGACGAGAACATCCCCACGGTTTTCAAGGTTTAGGTGGCCGTGGGGAGTACGCCGCTTATGAGAGTGTTGTAGGGCGTCGCCGGTTTAATGGGAATTTCTCTGGCAACGGGAACGGGACTTCTTCTAGCGGCGACAACGTCGTGATGGAATTGGGACAAGCTCATGGACATCTTAGCAGCATTGAAGAACATGGGCTTTCAACACGTCCTGCGTCCACCTTGATTAGTAGTAGGTCCTCATTCAGGGGAGCCGAGGCTATTTCCCAGGACGAGGCTATTTCCCAGGACGAGGCTAACCCTCAGGCTGGCCCTTTTAATCTGTTATCGAGATCCGGTGGAGCGAATGGAGACTTGGGTGCGACCTTTTCCAGAGGTATCTCAAGTAACTTTTAGCTGACTGACTGACTGATGTGTCTGTTAGAACTCAATGTTCAGATTTGTATCTATTGCTCGCTTTATCAGAAAGTCCACATGTATTAGTGTTATAGTAGTATCAGGAACTCATAATCTCATACAAGGTGAAATTCACAAGCTTGTCCAAGCCTCGATATCACATGTCACATAGTTTCTGATAATAATAACTACCAGGGGTTACAGCACCTTCACTTGCTCACCCATCTGGGAACGGTAGGGGAGGTGACATCATCGATTCCAATGCGGGTATAGATGCAAGGCCCGAAGACCTTCAGCAGCAATGCAGCCAGATACTTGGTGGACTGAAGCACCGATTGTTATCCTTCATCTTGCAATGTATTCAAAACGACAATTTAACTCCTGCGGCGGTACGTTCTTAGTGGTGCCCTCGTGAAATGATGTTTTTGGAGAATTGTTATTGATGTTGCAAAACTTATTGACTACTTTTAGGCACTTATTGTTATTTTTATTGGTTTTGTTACCACTTTATTATTTGAGTTATGCTTGGTTGTGATAGTGAAGCTTTGGGAAGCTTAATTTGACACTCTTACTTGGTTTCATGTTGTTTTGTTTAAGTCTGGTGTATCCTCTGTATGCGTGCAGAAGGTTACACAACTGAAGCGCTTTTATTTTAACTTCCAGCAATTTGTGGATCTGGTTATGTGGAAGGTACATGTGTTGCTTAATTACAACAGAAAATTTAGCTAGTTTGTGAACTCTACTTACTGATAGGCTAATTTTGAATAGAAGTATTTCGAACAGGTTCTGAGTTGTCTGTTAGGAACGTTTGTTGTTTGTTTGATTTTGTTTGTTTCTCATGATGCTCTCCCCAAATGATGAGCTACAATAGATGGTACAAATGTTTCATTATAGTGACTGATCTGCGTCAGTGTTGTGATAGGTACAATTTTTGGATCGTTGTCATTTACTTATTAGGTTTGGGAGCATTGATGGTTTGGTGAGTATTTCTGAGCTTTGTTTCTTTTCTGTGGTCTCGCTTGGGGTGGCTTTTGCACATTGTCGTCCACATTTTAACACCTCTTTTTCAAGACAGATGATTTTCTTATTTCATCAGACTTATTCAATTAGATTTTGCAACTGCGTTTCTCACGCACTTCAAACTCATTGCGTGTTGCTGGAAAAACATCTACAGCCGTTTGTGTGTTGTTTTGGGGAATTTATTAGATTCGTCGATGGGGTTATGCAGGTGGCGCGAAACTCAGAAGCCTCTAATCAAACATCATTTTTGGCAGTCTACAATATGGAGACTACAGATATGCGTGGTTTCTATCAGGTAATTGGAAGGTCCTCTCTGGAAAAGTATTCCCTCTTACTATTCTTAACCTTAACGTTAAGTGCTTTTTTTTTTTGGTTAAGTTAGTGTACTTGACAGTGGATTTCGTGACACTGCTAATCTTATTGCTTTGGAACAGAACAACTCAGAAGAGTTGCTGCAGTGTGTGGAGCGATACAGTGATCAATTCAGAATGGCTCCACAATACCCCTTGTATATGAATTTTATTTCTAGCTATTCAAACAACTCCTTCGCTCGAGAGCAGTTGCAAAAACAGAAGGCGGTCAGCATGACCAGCAAAGTTAGTACTTATCCGCAGGTATATTCCACTTCAACGACTCTAGGTCAGCTGCAGTTACAAATGTTCTTTTCAGATAATGTAGGGATGATCTGTAAGACTACTGAATTATACCAATCTCTGCACCGTGCAGGTAGTAAGAAGAACCTTGGCTTCTCTTCCCCACAACTCCCAGTCTCTAAGTCCGTCACCTTATTTCGACCAATACCTCTTCCACTACGATGAAAAGGTTCGCATTCGCTACAAAAGAACTGTACATTGGTATTGTTTTAGCATTTGCCATCTATCATGTCATGAACTGCTTTTTGGGGTGAGATGGTCAGTTGATTTTCCGGTTTCACTGCATTGATGCGTATCTCTGTCGTAGACTAAGCAATTCAATGACTAGTTTATGAATTTATGAATGTTGAATGGGTTATTTAGCTTAGAATTGGCATGGAAACAGTTGAACTGAGTCACCTGCCACTGTGACGTTGCAGTTGATATCAGCTACTGATCGACAAAAGCCTTGCATGGAGCATCCTATCAAATTCATATCCAGGCGGCGGCCCAACATACTCAAGTTCAAAATTAATCCTGGTATTATGCATAATTCTCTTGAATGCTATTGGTGGTGTGCGTTGATTGGATTGGCGTTTGTCATCTGCGCTTGTTTTCAAATCTACATTAAAAAGGGGTAGACGGACTTTAATATGCTGGTGGGCTACCCAGTCCGATCTAGCAGGTGTTAAGGGTTGCTCATGTTATTGAATTTTGGCGGAGTTCGCATGTCTGCCAATGAGCTCCAAATTATTTGTTTGCTGTGAGTTATGGGTAGAAGCTTCGAGTTAATACGTGAAGTCACATTTGTAGAGCGATTTGTTCTAAGATTACTTGTTGAATGGGTGGCAGGTACTGAGTTTGGTTCAAACGATAGCCACATCAAACGTGTAGCATCCTTCTTCTTCCATCCCATTTTCCCCTTTGTCATCTCTGTGCAGCAGTCATTCATGCAGACCACTGTTGTAAACTTCCACTTCAGAAAATGATATCATGTTTACTTGAGATTTTTGATCTGCAAAGATTTGAATACTGGTAAGTCAAGTTCAAAGGCCTCAAAGGGGCTTCTACTTTTACAGCATGTCTAACAAGTTTTGTTCGTTGGGTGGTTTTTTATTTTTCTACCAGCCATTGATCTTTTGAAAAAAATAATAAAGTTTTTAACATGAGCTTCTATTGAGGTCAATAAAGGTTGATGCTAATCGTGCTCAGTGGCAAGTTATTCCTTGGCTTATGGTTATATCTTAATGGTTGTCGTTTTTTCGCATTTCGGGTTCAAGTAGCTTCTTTGATGTAATATCAAATTGCAATATAGGCTACTTTCTTTCCTTTTAAGTAGCCCTCAATGAAAAAACAAAAACAAAAAAAAAATAGCATCAAATTCTATAACATCCTATATATTAATGTGTAGTTAAGAATCATACAAAACAATGGAAATAACAAAAAGTAAAGAGAAGCTCTAGCACAACTAAGCATAAAGAACTAAGAGATTATCTTACACTTCATTCATTTCTACAACAAAATTGCATCTTCTCTATTCTAATATAGACACACCATTATATCCACCAAGATTGTGCAACAAAAAACACTTTGTATCCGTGTAATATTTAATTTGTGCTTTGTTTACAACTTTGAATTATTTTTTATGTGAACTTTTTAAACTTTTTGCATTCATGATTTACATCATTACTAAGTTTTTTTTTTTTTTCTTTTTTTTTTTTTTTTTTTTTCTTTTAGATTTTAAAAGAAATATCCATGATATCATTTCCACAATACTTGAATCTAATTGCTTGAAAAAATAAGACTTACAATATATATCATAAAATAATTAAAGTAGGTCAAAGTAGATTTTATAACATTAAAAATCTACAAAATAGATCCGAACATAAAATTTAAGTTCATAAAATTATTATTTGCAAAATTGTGCATAAAAATACAACCAATAAAATCAACAAAAAAAAAAAAGAAACAATTTGTGAAATAATTTCTTACTAGAATTAATTAAGTAGTTTTATTTCCTATAGTTTATACATCACTTAAAGAAGCTATGCACATACCATTTGTAGAATTTTTATATGCATATGTGTAGTAGATAATAGATATACATCCTTTATATATATATATATATATATATATATATATATAAATTCATTAAAAAACTGACAGCATGTTTTGAGCACAAAGCACTTGTAAAATTCTTGGTCTTTAGTGTTTACTTGATATTCTTTTGATGTTTGGCAACTCAGACAACTCTCGACTTCCAACCTTTCACATGTTTCGGATTTGATATACTCCAATATAAAGCAACTTTAAGACTTTGCGTAAACAAGGAATGTATCATGAGCAGAAGAAGCAAATGCAAGGTGTCATGGGTAGAATGGAATCACAAAGAAGGTGATTGAATTAAATGTACGAATGTTGAATTGGAGTCATAAGATTTTCTAAGAACCGAATACAGGTTCACTCCAACTGAAAACGTACTTTCTACGATTTCTGTAGGTCAGTTGTGCCCACTAAATACAAATTCACACTAAATACAGCTCGAATCGTTACAATCTTCGCGAGTTCATTCGAAAATTCTCTTTGTCACCCGCCGCACCCTCCCTTCTGTGGCCACTGCTGAATTCCCTTCGCCTACTTTTGGGTGTTGATTCATCAACTTCGACGTTTTTCCAGGTCGAATCCGACCGCACTCTCAAAGGGCTGTGGCCAGTCCTTGGAAGAGAAGGATGTACCCCAGGAGGTACAACATGCTCCCGCGGTCCTAAAACTGCGCTGTTAATCGAATCGACTGCTTTCGTTTTCAACGAAGGAACAAAGTTTTCTGGAGCGCTCAGTCGGCCTCGTACTGACCGCATTGTGGACCTGAATACAAACGCCGTGGAATTAGCTGCTAAAGCAGCAGCCCCAGTTACAAGGGCAGGAGTTGTTGGTGGCGTGGTGGCATCGGCGATGGCAGCTGACTGCTGCGGAGCTGGCGATGGGACGGACACTAGATGAATTAAACCACGTGGGACCGTTCGTCTAGATTTCAAGAGGGGGCGATCGATGCGGGGCTTCGACAATATCTGTTGGGCAAGACAGACCATGTGGTCATGTGGTCGAACAAACATCGAACCTGATGTGAGGGTTATAGATAATAATTCGAGAAATTGAACTGCATCATAGTGGAGTGAAAATGAATGGTGAGAATAAATTGGGAGAATTGGGTGCCCAGCATGTGCTGAATTGCAGAACGCAGGGTAAGTACAGTATACCTTATTATTTCCGATATCTGATAGTGGTCGACGAGGTCTTTTGGTCCCAACCTCATCTTTCTTTCTCTTATTTCTTGTCCCAAGGGACACCGTTGCTTCAGAATATTGTTGCTCTTCAGGACTCAGGGGACTGCTGTGTAGACTGTTCTTCCATGCCGAATCCAATAACGGCACTCCCTTCCTCACCAAAGCTTGCTCAATCTCAGAAGATGGACTGCCTGGCTGCTCTCTCTCAGTTTTGAGATCCCCACTGAGTATGCATCGCTGCTGCGGTGTCTCATCAACTCGGAGACCCCCCATGGCCGCTGTCATCTCTGCTTGAACAGGTGCTAGTGGATTAGCGGACAGCAGTGGCGCTCCAACCGCAGCAATCTCCCAGCGGTTAGCACATCGACCGATTTTGCATCTACACTCCGGTCCGCAGAAACCACCGGCTGCTTTGCATTCACATTTCTTGGTTTTACAGCCCGACCATGGAGAGCAATAGCAGCAATGATCAAACTTGGACTCTTTGATCTCGGAAAAGACTGCACAGCCTGACCCATTTAAACGATCATTCTCCGCAGAACCTAGCTCACTCGAGTGCAACGGGTGCTGTGAGTCAGTGCTAGATTTTCTGCTAACAGAAGGGTGCTTTCGTCGACCCAAGAGAGCGCGGGTTCCTGATTGTGCCTTACGAGCTACAAGTCTTTCGTAAGATTTGTCATTCTCTCCGAAGTCTGACTCGGTGTCGGAGAAACTGGTACAAATCTCAAACTCTGATTCCGAATCCGACAAATCCATATCTGATTCCAGAAGAGAGTGCCGGACTGTTGAGGGAACGCGCGATACCTTCACAGTAAAAAAAAAAAAAAAAAAAAAAAAAAAATTGATCGAGGATGGCTTTGCAGCAAGGCAATCAAGTTAAGAAAACAAAATAATTCGGCAGATGAAAATTTATGAACTTTTGTGTGTGATAATTGATTATGTTTACTGTAATTAAGATACTTCTAACTCTTAAAGAAGGTTCTAAATGCAATGCTAAACTGATTCTGTTGGTGGAAAATTAAATGTAAATTCATAAAATTGAAATGGAATTCGAATACAACACCAATTTGTTGCTCTAAATTTCTTGACGATTAAGAAGACAGTAGCTACAAATAGAGGCATGTGACCATTAAAAGTCTTGTTCTGGAAATGATTCAACCATTCCCTGGAGTGATCTGGAAGTAAATAGCATAATTCAATCTAAAGATTCATCATAACCTCATATACCCAAGAATGAGACCTAAACCCAAGAACACAAACAAGAATGCTGGTGGATCATGGAGAACATAGAATAGCGAATCAGCGGCATACCTTCCGAATGTCAAAAGTCACATCAGTTTTGCGTGAACCTTCGCTCCCAATGTCGTTGTTCTCGATCTCAATCCCCGACTGAGTTCACACCAATACGTAAAACTCATTAATTCGAGAGAGAAGAAGGATCTATACATGGCCTTTGAAATGATATGAATTTATCTGCTTGAGAAGTTGTCTTTGAAAAACGACTTACCTTGCTGGCTGCTACCAAAGCCTTAGACAAGGCCTGATTTGCTAGCAGATTTTGTCTTTCAAATTCCTGACGTTGCACCTCCGCATGTTTTAGAAGGCCCTCGACTTCTGCAAGCTTCTCCTTCAATTCCTTGTTCTCGTCTTCAAGATCTTTGAACCGACATCTGAAACAAATTCACGAGACAGTTAGCCGTAACGAATGATTCGACAATGAAACAAAATATGAGAGATGAGAGGCAAGGTTACAGTCGGGCACACATCCAAGTAGATGGCTGAATACCGAAGGGACATGGCTAGAAGAGACCGTTGGATAGCGTATGCAAACGAGTTTTGGAAAAGACTAGTTACGGATATGTACGACATAATGTTGGGATGGTACATCGGTATGAACAAACCTGGAATAGGATGTGACATCAAACATGAGGTGTAAGAGGATCTTCGCATCCCCCATGGAGCGCAAATGCTGCCAACGTGCCCGACCACTGCAGGCTCTTTCACGTTCTTCCGCCTCCGACAGCTGTGAAGCCATCGCCACCATATCTCCAGAAGAGGAGCTTAGAAGGCTCTCTAAGTAAGCGATCCGGGCGTGTCTGCAAAATGTAACCTCCACTTACATTACAGGCTACTCATATGACAATCTAAACAGAACATTAACGGCAGGTCTACAGCATGCTAAGCACCGTTGAGAGATTACACAAAAGACATTTAAGGTGTACGTCAGACATGTAAAACATCACATCCATCACACGGCGACATCGACCACCAATTATTATGAGGGAAATAGCGACATATTTTGCGTACCTGGCGTTGGACCCCTCATCAAGATCACTTGCAAAAGCAAGTTTACTATCAGCTTGTAGTCTTAGTTCCATCAGTTCCTTCGCTGTCGCAGCACGTCTGTTTTTAAAGAAACGGTGATTTACAATGAAAATATTAAATACTGAAGATCTTTTACTTACAAAATCACAACCTATGTGGAATATCATTGGCAATAGGAAGTTGAAACCACTTTGCAAAGAACCAAGATAGGAACACTTACTCTTCCTTCTGTTTCTCAGCAGAAGAACGAACTTCATGAACCCGAAGTGCCATTTCGAGTTCTTGTTCAAGCCAATGCTGCAATAATTTCTCATTGCTCTGCGAGTTACACCCATTACTTCTATCAGAATACTATTTGTAGTACAATAACTTAGGTTAGATGCTCAGCAGAGACAAATTAGTGAGTTCCCAACGACCGTGAGTGAGACCTGTGCTGAAGGACCGGCGAGAAGTGAAGTGCCTGCAAAACCAAGGAGGTGGGTTAGGGAGATTAAGCTGAAGACTTGAACTGATAGCACAAAACTCTAGTTTGAACCACAACAAAGATTGGGCAGAAGTGAAAGAGATACCATTAGGCATAGTGTCTTTAGAGGACTTCCTGGCCTCTTGGAGCTCTTTTAGACGCCGCATCGCCGTTGCAGCCTCTTCTGTCTTTCGTTGAAGTACCTGCAGAAGAGGATACAAGTTGTAAGATCAGCTGAAATTGACTTTCACCCAACATTATCGGCAGTAAGACCAGAATATATTGCGAATCTCGATACACTCACCATTTTCTGGCGCAGGTGTAAAGCTTGAATCTTGTGCAACTCGTAAATATTGCGACGCCCTTCCTTCTTCAGCTGTATGCATGCGAAATGGGATCATTAATTACTATCACACTGTGGTTCTGAAAAAGCATGCAGCCACGCTTAGCTTGGATTCGAAGTTAGGCAGATAGAGGTGATGGAAATTAACCTGAAGAACCTCTTTCTCTCTGGATGCTCTCCACAACCGAAACTGTTCAGATTCTTGCTTCATCTTTTGCTGTATTTGTACCTGATGATGCAAACCACTGGTAATTAGCTTCAAATCGAACACCAGTACGAATACATACGAAAATATCGAAGGGAAAAGCCTAGAAAGGTGGTGGGATTCTGTGCCTCAGAATATTGCAACGGATATGCCACACGCTAGACATTTCTTAAGAATGATGAAAGTATAATGTGCTAACCTTTTGAGTCTTCATTCGAACAATCTCATCTTGCAGACCCTTGGCAGCTTCATCACTGCGCTGCTTCTGACGAAGAAGTTGAGTCTGATTCTCTTGCTTCTTTCTCAAGTCCGCAATCTGGTTCGATTAGTCGGTAAGATGAAGTCAATACTCCTACGAGACAGGTGATCGAGATATCCACTGACAAAATCCCTTCCTACAAATTCAGTTTTAAGGCACTAACCACAAACCTGAGTCTCCAGCTCATTCAATTTTTGTGTATAAGCATCTTGATGTTTCTGTGCACTTTCGTCGGATACATGGGAAAGGGTCTCCAGCTCCATCATCAACTTGTCTCTTTCTTTCTGCAAAACACAATCTCTTATTTAAAATTTACGTAATTTTTTGACAAGCCGGTTTGTCCTTTCCCATGTAAAGGTGCAGCACAAAGGTAATGTGAGCCTACCTGCAAGAGTCTCTTCTCCTCCTCCAGCTCAATCAGCTTCTTTTCGAAATGCTGCTTCAAGACTAGCGTATCAATTCGAATAAAGGATTTCATCTCTGCCTGTACGGACATAATCCATCAGTTTGCTGATATTCCTTAATCAAAGATATTCCCAAGAAGAGTTTCGGGATTATTAAACAAAGGAAAAATCTCGCAAGTTGACATTCACATTACAAGATTTCATAAAAGATCAGTTATCACCTCTTTCTGCTCCAGGCATTCATTCAATTCCTGCAATTCTTTGTCTAAGTCGGCCTGTACTGATGTGTATTCCAACTCCTTGGCAACAACGTCAGCCTCTACCTCTCCAGAACCCTCACCTGCACGTGATCGTCCGTCATGATATGTCCATAAAAAGTAATCGAACTGCAGACTAGAAGAGACTGAAATGAGCTGTTAAAGTCAGAAGCAAAGCCAACTCACAAGTAATGTGGTATTCCCACAGATAGTTCAGTGCGTCACTCGATTCCACAAGAACACAAACAAACAATTAGACCAACAAGTTGACAGATATTCACGCTAATCCGTACCAGGTGATAAGATATCTCCATTGACTTCTGGAACTCGAGGAGAGGCTTTAGATGCGCTGCCCTTGACAACATTAAAGACATCAGAGTAGGGCGGTGTGGTGGCGATTCCAGACGATGACTTCGCGTGATGAAGTTGTTGCACCTCAGATTCTAGCTCCTCAATTCTATTTGCGTAGTCCTTCAGCAGGTCTTCAGTCTGAGTCCAAGATACAAGCAATTACGTTCTCAGAAGTACGCTCCCTCACTTTAAGGAAAATCAAACAACAGAATCATCAATTAATTCGTGGATCAGTATACTGTACCTGAGTGGTATTCTCATTCTCAAATACCTTCCCTGACCGTAGCAGATCAAGCTTGATTAATAACTTATCTCGCTCATGCTACAAAACCAATCCAGCCTTGAGAAATTTGTTCATGCGACAACGTGTGTTAAAAATATTGACGAAAGTACAGAAAATGTGATGAACATTTCTACAGCAGTCTTACCCGCGAATCCGAAGCAGCTCGTGAGAGAGAGGTAATTTTCTCTTGAGCCTCATGGAGCTCTCGACGAAGATCTACATTGCTAGACTCGAGCCATGCGATTTTCTGTTTAAAAATCTGCAAAGTAAAAACGACTAAGAAGGGACACAAACTTACAAGGGACACTAGTGGTACGCGCCTTAAGGACGGGAAAATCCAAAGCATTCGGACATGAGGAACTTAGGTTGGCAGTATTTTCGATGTATGATTCTCAAAATACATCTTGTCTTAACATAGACGAGTGTATAAAATAAGTTACGTTCTCTTCGACCAGACATAAACAACCTGCAGATTTGTACCCAGACTACGAAGCACGTTAAACAAACTGAAACAGCATAAAAGCATGCGATTCGAGCCTCAGATCATACGCCTACCTGGACGTCATTACTTGACAATCCTCCAGCTCTTGCACAGAGAAGCTCAACCCGGGCCAGCTCAAGCTGCTGTCTCAGTCGCTGCATTTCAGCGGACAGAGGATCTCGGTTGACCTAGTCCACACAACAGCCAATCATCGAAACAAAATTCCTCAGGAGATTGCATAATCACAGAGCAAGATCGACAGAAGATCTGTGAAGAATAGTGCAATAGGGTCTGAATCAAAGCAAAAATTTAGGACTGCGAGGCGTAGCTCTCACCATTGGCTTATTTTGTATGTTCCGCGCTCGATTTGCGTATTTTAAAGTGTTCAAGTTCTCTTCTGCATTAGAGTCTGCTGGACTAACACAAGCTGCAAATGGAAAATAAACAAATAAATAAAACGATTAGAATAAGCAACAAGAGACTTGCTAAAAAGTAGGTATACGAAAAACTGATTAGTTGGTAATCACCTATCATCACAGTGCTGCTATTCCCTCCGAGAGAGTCCTGTTGGCACAAAAATACGGATTATAATCAGCTTTCCAGTTGACATCTTTAGTATTCCCACTTAGATACAACATACTGCATTTTTAAAATGCTGACAACGCATCCACTTTCCTGCAGCAGTCTTGTAAGCTTGCTATCTCTGTAAGGAACGTGACCTCCCTCCTTTCTCTTTTTGTCATCCCCTAAAGCACTAATTACGTTGCCAAGTGCTAGAAGTCCCTTGTTGATTTGCACACCTGCAAAAGCCGTCGAAAACATAACTTTCAAAGATACTCGCTTTCTCGAACTACTTGAGTGCCGTAGCATCAAGAAATGAAAGCAGCACGTCAGAACTTTACAAAAAGCAAGATTACTCACTCTGCTATGAGAAAAGGATTCAGTCATTTAGCATACCTCATCAGTTTCATATACGTGGATGTTCAAAGACAGGAACTCAGACCATCAAACAGCTCCAGGAAATGAGTGAATAGAAAATTAACAAATAAATTGGATTACCTTCTTTGAATCGTAGTCCATCTGCTCCAGTTCGTTTAGCCCTTTCTGATCCCGCTAGATCCACCAAGTGCAGCTTCGCACACAAATAATCCTCATTGCAATCCTCTAGGAGTGCGTTATTTCCATCAGGAAGCATCTCCCATTTCCGACGCTGCTCAAGCGTTATGGTAAAAATGGCATGTGATCGACTGTGTTGCAGTACGGAACATTGTAAATCATTACTTACAAGTTAAGCGCCCACAACGAAAAAATTGGGCCGACGTAAGATAACACTGAACTTTTTTTCAAGTTATATTCACAATTTAGATGGAAACGAGTGACTGGTACTAAGGATTAACTCCACTTCGTGATTTCGCTGTTCAACCCTGTAAATTTACGTACGAACACTGAATAAGGTATCAAAATGAAACTGTGAGAAATATTCACGACTCCATTAAATTCCTCTTTTCTTCAAACACCAATTCTGAAGTAAGTAGCCCTGCAAGATAGCTAGAACTCACACCTTGATTGGGAATTCATGCTCGTACTTGCAGTGGCCCGACACAGCGAGCCCTGCTCCAGGCATGCTGCCATTTCCTCCAGACTTTTCACGTCAGTTTCCGTAACACCTGCTAGAGTTATGCCTCCATTTGTTGTCTCTCTAATCTGAATTGGAGGTTTTCCCACTGTTATGGGCTTCGATCCCCCTCCAAAATTGGCCTCTGTGGCCGGTGGATTTGGATCCAGCAAATCGTGAACTTCTTCCTTTAAAATCTGAAGACTTCAAGAGAGTGATTAGCGTACTAGAAAGCTTGGGAACATTTAAATGATTTAAGGGTGCAATTTTGTTCACTTCTCAGCATGGTGATGTCCATTTCTAAAAGAGAAGGATGAGAACCCGAATTAGAAAACACTTTTTCATAGCAACGACCGTTCTTGTAGGAACTCACACCTCAATATATGACACTCTGATTTGGAAATCGGTTTTAATCTTCAGAGTCTCGATTTGCTTGAAGATGTGTTGCATTGCATGTGGAATAACTCCGTCAATGTTGCCCCCAACTGTATATGCAGTGCCCATGGTGTAGGTTTTCCCTGAACCGGTCTGCAGAAATAGCCGTCGTTATCTAAAGAAGCTTTGTGCACTGAAATAGCGTCAACATAGGTGAGCGTAATACTCCATCAATTTGTTTCATCTACATCACTTACTATTCGGCAGTGCGATCAATCAAAAATGAGATTATGAAGGAGCTGTAAGCTATACGAAAACAGTCTGATATTGGTGTTAAATTCGCACCTGACCATATGCCAATACGGTCGCATTGTAGCCATGAAACAAGCCATCCACCAGCGATTTCACGCATTTTTCATACAGTCCAGAGAGAGATAAACCAGAGCTGCCGAAGACGTGATCGAATGTAAACGAGTGAGTGCCGATTCGAACCTGTAATGACCCGAGGACATTTTCTACTTCTCAGAACAATTAGTATTCGCTGAACATCCTCAATTGTAGCACAGAAAATCCCATGCTACAAGATGCAATGACATAATCCGCAATGGCGGAGAGAACTCGCGATGGAGAGAACACGAACACATGTACAAGGAACTGGCCTTTTCATGACAAGATTTCAGAGAGTGAAACATGATCAGATTCTCCAAGGTTAGACAAATTGTTACTTCAGATGTTCTAAAGCTGAGCAAGAAAAACACCTGTGGTTCACCAGGAACGACTGTAATACAATCTTTGCAGCCCTGGGCACGCTCCAACGCAATTAGAGGCCGGATATTCAAGGCAACTTGAACGGCCTGAGAGGATTCTTTTTCTGCCAAAGAGGTGCCCTCTTCTCCAGAAGTTGGCCCTTCAGCAACATTTTTTAAGTCCACCCCCATTGCCATTCCTAATTGATAGAATAAGGCCTTCCCAGTTACGTGGCCGCATATGAAAACCACTGAAACCTGTGTACTTCGAGGAGAGTGGCCTTAAAAGCTACACTAGAGATTCAAATAGTTGGAGAAAACTGGAGGCCCAATTTGTGCTGTTTGAAGGAATGTTATTAAGGCAAAAGCTCGGGTTGTGATGATGTTAGAGAAGATTATAACAAAAGGCCGTGAAACAGCAACAGGATGTGATCAACATCAAGTACGGTGTCATTGTACTCTACTCCTTGCATCTTCGCTTCTTGGAGTCATATGTTTAGTTGAAAGCTCTAGCCTGACCATTGACTCTCCAGCTACCCTGCTATGTGCGTAGGTCAAGTGTACTTGAAAAATCAGTAGCACTCTGCCTCGGCACTGATGTGCCAAGTCTCATGCATTTTAGCGGTTCCTCACACGAATTGAAGTCATTTGATCGTGATAACTGCGAATTTCCTGGAGCTTCTCAAAAAAGAGCACACAGAAGCAAGGCTCGTTCGCAATTTGCACTGGCAACGAAATGTACCATTCCCACACTAACAGTTACATTCGGTTTCGCCGACGCGATTTGCTACCAAATTAGCCAACCAAAGCACACTACTCCACTCTTCAACCCAGAGAATGTTCCAATGCACTCTAACATCGACCACAACGACGCACATCCAAATGTAATAGGACACAACTCGACTCCAACTCATCTCTAACTCTGAATGGTCACAACATTTCACAATCAAACTTAGGCAGTTGAAGTAATTTACACAGCTGCGATCGATCTGCATAACAAATGCAATCGGCTTTCGCAACATCCACATATCTTCGCAACTTGGCCCTGCTGTACCCTCCTCTCCTCACCAGGTACCCTGAATCTCACTGACTACATTCCAATATTAAGTCCTCGGAGACCTAGCACGTCTCTGAAGGCGTGCAAGAGTTGGCACGAAGGCGCAAATTTGCACCGAAACGCATTCAAAAAACCGTCAAGAAGCTTGTTCAAAAATCGAATACGGCCGTTGACATAAACTCCAACAACGTTCCCGGCCATTTTGCAATGGCAATTCAAACCTCGACGCGGCAAAAGGGCTGTGCTGTAACCAAATGAGAGTCACGGGCAACGCATCGCAACGGGAGAGAGAGCCATCCATCCGCCACTTCGAATCGTAGACAGTGGTCGAGTTCAGGAATCTAAGTCCCTATGTCTTGGGGAGTCAATCTCCCTCTCTCTCGCCATTCCATAGTGTCTGTCTATTCAGGAGATTTCGAAACCACGAGCGAGGCGCCGCTCCTTGGCCCTTCGGGTTCCTCGCTTTAAAGTAGTGTAACTTTTTATTTTAATTAAATGCATCGTATGCTTGTATAGAAGCCACAAAACCATAACTTTGTCGATTTTTTTTTTTGTAAGTTAGATAACAAAGCTTACATACGATACTTTTTTTATAGCATCATTGGTGTTGTGGAAGATAGTCGTTTTGTTAGTAGGAATTGTTTTTGGACATAAATTTGTTGGAATTTATAGACATTGGGATCTAGTCTAAAGTCTAAAACTTTATCTAGTCTATTAGCATTATATCTTCCAATTTATATATATATATATATATATATATACATATACTCCATTCCAATTACTTTAATGATAGATATTTTACATAGTTTGAGTTATAATGTAATTTCATCACAAAAGTAAAGTAGGACCATAAGAAAGTTGAGATTAGTATTCATACCAACAATGATGTTCATGCTAATGAACAACTTTGAATAAATTCTCTTTTATTCTTCTAATTTTATAATTTTGTGGCTAGGCACAATATATTGTTATTTTTGTTGGTTTTATTTAAGAAAAATAACTCATAAATACTTTTTTTTGTTATAAATCTAAAAAAATTAATAGCAATAATGATAATGGTAATAATCATTTTTTTTTGCAAACTTTATGATGTATAAGTTTTACCATATTTATAAGAAAAAAGTATTATTAAAACAATTTCTATTAGTTTCTATTTATCATTACTTATGTAATTGTTATATAAAATTTTATTTATTCAAAAATTATCAAAGAATATTTTGTGTAAAAATAAGTTACTTAATAAAAAAAAATACTCTTCAAAAGATACTAATATAATATATGAAAGCCTTATAGAAATTTTATTGTGTACTAATATCTTTATTAAAATATTAATTATTTTATTCTATCAAACTGGAATTTATAGATATGAAAAATAGATTCTTTAAATATTATTATTTAAATTTTATCAAAGTTTTGAAATTAGTAATCAATTTGCATGTGATTTTTTGTTTAGTCATTGTTTAGTTTTTGAGCTAGAGATAAGTGATATTTGCATAATAATAGTGGTCATTATTGCACACATGCCTTAAATATCATCTCATAAACTATATTTACAGTTGAAAGATGGCTCATCTTAATAACTAATGTTTATGAGTTTTAAATCTTAAATATGTATTGAAGATTAATGCTTATATTTTATGTTTAATTTTTTATTATTAAATTAAATTAAAATAGATGGTATACAAGAGTAATTATTTATATAATATCATTATTTAGAAACATTCACATATGATAGATATGTATATGTAAAAAAATTAAATAGCAAGTAATTTTATTCTTAGGAAGAATTATTTTAAATTTTGATTTTTAAAAAGATTTTAGATGTAATATATTTTTTTGAATAAATTAAAAAAAATATTTACTTAATTGATCCAAGGACTAGAGCTCCACTTCCACTTATAACCCTAAAATCCTTGATAGAATATGTTTGTGCCAAAGATGAAGGATTGTTGGATTATTTGTATTCTTTAATATAAGAAGCTATAAGACATAACGATTTGTTTCAAAAATGGTCAGTTGACATATAATATTGAGATGAAGTATGGAATACTAGAGAGCTTATTGTGCAACATGAGAAGCAAACACTATTCTTAAAAATAAAAGAAGAGACTGAAAAGTTCTAATATGAAATCTCTACATTGAAAATAGAGCTTGATCAATCTGGGGCTCAAGTTAAAGAGAATGATTCCAGATGTCTGAAATTTTAAAAAAATCTCAAGAAAGAATTGAAGGAATTTCATATTGAGTTTTGTAAAGCCAAAATGAAGCTAGATTGGCTTGTGCTTACATCATTTGGCTATAGGTCTCAAATATGATCCTTGAAAAATTACTCACTGCTTTCAAAGACAAGTAGACTTGTCAAAAGAAAAAGAATACAAATTTTGTTACTAACTTTTGAATTCCTCAATCCATTATATCTAAGTAAAACATGGTATAATAATCATCTTTAATCACTTTGTTGTTGAGGGGTTGTAGGTTGTTATTAGGTTCAAATGCAGTACTAAAATCAAAAGCTCTTAATTTAAATTTTGGCAGCAAAAAAAGATTATTTGGTGATAATGGAACACGAATCCAAGCTACAACATTATTCAATTCATTATTGTCAAATGCAAAAGCAAAAGCTTTACTACAAGTACTTTAAATTAATAAAGCAATAACAAAGATTATCAACAATATCTTACAAAAGATAGGAGAAGAAGTGGAAACAAAAGATATATTTGTTGCATCTGATTCCTCTCGAATTTCACAATATAGCTATGCACAAATATTTAAGACTCTCAAACGAGAAGTTTGAAGAGTTGATAAAGACCTCAATTGAAATATCTTTCAAATCCTTATAGGATTAGGGCTTGATAAGAATCAAATTCACTTTATTTTATACAAATAGCCTTTGAACATGTATAATATATATAATCATGTATTTTGTAACTAAGTCTATTAGGCTATTAGAACAGTAGTATGATGTACTTCTATAAACATATATAATGATTACCATCATTAGATGAAGTAACAAAATCACTCCTTTCTGCTACTTTGTTTGATATGTTAATGTAGCAAGACAAGAATTGAACTCAAATCTAAAGACTTTTATAGGAGATTTTTATTATATCAATAATACCTATGACATGAATCCTTAAAAGAATTGCTTCAGTAAGAAACATCAACCTACAAGATTATTTTTGTTGAAATCCAATAATATTTTTGTTGATATAGAGGGCCCTATACAATGGTATTTAGTAGGTGACTTGAAAAATATTAAATATTTATACAACTTTATATATGGAGCTAATGAAAAATACTATTGCATCTATTGCACTCAAAAATAATCTAAATCTATAGTTTTGATTGTTGTCCAAGCATCTAAACAACAAAAGATATGAGATATTTTTTTATAGAAAATAACTTCAAAACCAAATAGAAGTGCTAATCTTAGTCCTTAAGATTCCATCTTTGCTATTTGTGAGGCCAAATTTCACCACTTGTTGAAACCTATGCCACACAACAAGTCCAAGAGGTGGAATTGGAGAGCTCCCAATTGTGTAATTATTAGATTAATTTAAATCTTTATATTAAAAATTCAATTAGTTTTAGGCCATCCAAGCAATGGTTACCAATATCAAATTAACATGTTAAATAAAATTTACTATGCAAATATAGTAAAAATAATTAACTAAGTTATTACTATTAATTGACCATAAGAATAAAAACTTAAGTTTGAATTAAAAGTTAAGTTAAAAGTTAAGTTAAAAAAATTAAAGTTAAAAATTAAGATTAAAATGTTAAGTTAAAATTTAAAATTAAAAGGTTAAGTAAAAAAAATTAAGTTAAAAGTTAAGATTAAAGGTTAAGTGAAAAGTTAAAATTAAAAGTTTAGTTTAAAAATTAAAAGTTAAAAGTTAACGTGAGAATATTAAAGTTTAAAAGTTAAACTTAAAATTTATTAGCAAAAAAGTGAAATGTGAAGATTAGAAGTCATTGTGAGGATGATAGTAAAAATAAAGTAAGAGAGGTGAAAGCGAAGGTACCTTGATAACACATTAGGATTGAAGGCAACGACCCCCTTCTACTCCAAAATTTTCCAAAATTTTTAATTAGCTTCAATTTGAATGATTCTTAACTTATTGCAAGGCTAATTTGAAGGCGCTTTTGATTCAACAATCTTCGTTGCAATCTAATGATCCACTCGTGAGAATTCTTCCTTTGAAGTTGAGTGATCCAAACTACCATGGTGACCAACCCTCTTCACTTAGAAATTCACTAAAAATTCAGATTGTCTTCAAATTCAACAAATCTTTCATCCAAGAGCCAATCTCATTACCAAGGCTGATGGCTCTTGTCAGTGGTCAAGAAAGCATTTTTTTTATAAATCTAACTTCACTATTGTAATCAAAACACCTTTTTAAGCTAAGATTGACTATTTACATGCCTCAATCCATGCTCAATTATAATTTTCATGGAATTTTTACTTACAAGGATCTTGGCAAATTTTGTTAAATTCTTCAAAATGAGAATTTCATTGCTTCTCTTGTATTTTAAAGGAGAGGTTGCTGATCTTGTTTTCTTCACTCCACGAGGTAAATCTGGGCCACCATTGCATTAAAAAAACTCCCATTAAGTAGAAGAACCACCATGTGGCTTGAATTTATCGAATTTGGAGGAAAATCCAAAATTATCATTGCTAACTTCCTTAAATCTTTTAGAGAATTATAATTCCATCTCCTAAATCATGTGAATGATTATAGATGTACTCATAGGCTTTTAGTCAACCCTTATAGTAATGACTAACAACCTCTAAATTATTAAACTAACTAAATTGCTATTCTAATTTTCTTACTCTTATCATTTTAGTCTTAATTAATCTAATTCAAAGAATTAGGCTATACTTTATACCATCAAGGGTTGTAATCCTAAAAATTCTATAAAAATAAATTCCACTTACATAAATCCTAATCTAACGTGTTTAATTATCATAAAATAGGAAAATAACAAAAATTTAAATTTTAGAGTATAATTGAGAGCTCACACTATTATATTGAAATGAATGCACATATGCACTATATATTGTCACTTTCATGTAGTAGAAAAATTCTTGCACCTATATTTTATGTACATATAAAATATTTAAGATATTATACTTCAAAAGGTAGCTATTAAAGATGTTGAAAATGCCTTGAATAAGACTAGCATTCATAGAAGGAATATTATTATGATGACAAATACAAAAAGGTTGAGCTAGAGTAACTGTAACTCTAACAAATTATCACTCTTTGGCTCAAATTTCTTAAAAATCTACCAACCAAGTTCTTAATTGGGAATAGATAAAGTTTACAAAGATGTAGTGACCATTGAAAATAATATGTTATAAGATGGAGAAGCAAAGATAGGAAGGATTGTCATATGGAATACATAGAAAGAAATTTTTTTCTATCTTAAAGATTTAAGTTTGATGCTTGAATAATGAAAAGTGTATCAAACAAAAGTTGAAACTTGTGGCAAATTTTACATTAAATACTTCAGACAAAAACTCATTATCCATTATATAGTGAATAAAAAAATTAATGACATACAATACCTTTCTTTGAGTTAGTATCTTTATTTGATATTGACTTCTTGATTTGCATGGATACAACATATTCTAATCAAGTACTCACCTTTGTTTATGAAAACATATGGGAGTTTGTTTACTTGATCTATGTAAGGCATAGAATAGTTCCACTACCAAGCTAAATTTGTATACAATAAAATATAAACAACATGTTAGCTTCTAAAAAAAATATATGAATCCAACTTTATAAACATTGATATATATATATATATATATATAATATTAATGTATAAAAGAAAAAAATGATCTAATTTATTCACGACTTTATTAGTATCAATTAATATAAACCTAATATAAACAAAAGACAAAAATTATTTGAAAGGACATAAAAATGTATCTTAAAATTGTAATTTTCCATTTGAAAACTTCATTTCTTAATAACTTTTAAAGTATTTTTATTTAAATCCTCCACCTTCATATTCTTTTCATTTTATCCATTGACTTGAAATAAAATAATTCACTAAATAGATTTAGCAATGAGGTAACTATAATCATATTCAAAAACTAGTCTTTGTAATATTTACTTGCCATATTGAGCATTAGAGTATATGGAGAAAAGTAACCAATTAAAATAAAATAATATTCAAGGTTGTAATAAAGAAATAATAATATAAGTAATGAAATAATAATAACACAATTAATATCTTCTTATTACTTTTTTATGAGAAGATAAAAGATAGTATAGATATCCTTAAATATAAACAAAGTTTTGTCTTACAAATACAATTTGTAATATAAAATAAATCTACCATTACATCAATTGGCATCAACCAATATAAGCAAGTGTTTTGACTCCCTATGGTTGCTTTCAAACTTAGCAATAGTTGCTTTCAAGCTTTGTTCTAAAAGCCTCACTTATTGCCATATTGGATAAAGATCAATTAGAGTTGTCAAATTTAGTCAAAAATATTAATTCTAGTGATTCAAAACCATCTTGCTTTCTTGCACGTAAAATATCTTATGAATCATAGAAGAATATTTGAATGTGTAAGAATTTACTAAGATTGGAGTTGAAAAAGATTGCTACCTCTATTTATGATTGCATAATAATAATAACATCTTTAATGCTTTAAAGGTATATATCTTCTTAGCATAATACAAGATATATATTTTTAAGTTTGAAAGAATAATAATTATAGATGTTGATGAAAAATTCATTTCAAATTTTTTTGTCATATTGAATTTTGATTTAAGTCAATTACTTAATCAATCTATAATGCAAATAATAATTTTTGTAACCTAGTAAAATGATAGTCACTTACTTCTTTCATTTTAATTATCAATCATTAGAATAAATAATATTACATATAATTAATTAAAAAACTTACAATTGCATATATATAAATTAATGTAATGTAATTGGATGTGAACACATCCAATGTAAACTATCTTAAATTTCACTTGTGAATATACATAACAAAAACATCTCCAATGAGGAATAAATCCCTATTGTTCATATTCACAAAAACTTATACAAATTAGAGTTAAGTGCTTAAATTCCTCCACTTCAAAAGAATCTTTATGGAAATAACATCTCTAATTCTCATACTAAACATCGAAATATCTAGCAACAACTTTGCTAAAAATAAGAATCTCTAATCAAGCTCTAGTAACCAAACTTGCCTCTATAGGCTATACCAAGAGAAGAATTTGTACTAAAAAAAGAAGAAAGATGACACAGTCTGTAAAGGGACACGTTCCACATATTAAGTGGCTAAGGTTGAAGGTAGTGTATAAACGGACAGCAGGTAAGTTCTTCAAACTTGGGGCTTTTTATTCAACAAGACATTTTCTAATGTGTTTTTGTAATATAAAATTTTAATAATTTACTTATAATTTTAAAAAAAATAAGATTGTCAATTTTAAAAAGAAAAAAATATTAAACAATAGATGATTGGAAAAAAAGAAGTTAGATGGTTTATAAAAAAATCTATCATGATAATAGGTAAAAACTTCAATAATGGTAAAAAAAAAAAAATTATCCTATTTTTTTTAATAATAATTGATGGTATGTTGCAAAATACTACTTCATTATTTAATTATAATATTTTTTCTATATATAATAATTAATAAATATTAAATATAAATTAATTTCTATTCTTAATTTTATAAAAAAAAATTATTATGTAATACTATTAGAAAGTAACGTTGACTATTGTGCTAAAAGTTTTAAAATGTATATTTTCTTTTAAAATAGGCATATATTGGAGCAATTATTTTTTATAAATAAATTTATATATTTATAGAAAAAATAATAAAATATTTTAATGAAAATGAATATATCAAAAATGTCAATATAAAAATTTCTCAGTTTATAACAAAAAATCAAGTTAAATTATATTAAATTTTTTTATCATACAAAAGAATAATAATTTATATGTAAAAATATGATTTTGTAATGTGTCAATTGAATTATATATATATAAACTAAAATTAAAATATAAATACTAGAATTAAAGATAATATATTTATTTTTCATAAATTTTCTTAATAATATTTTTGATAAGACTCTTTGCAAGATAGTAAAGATTCTTTTGTGTTGCTATCATAATAAGTTTAAATAAAAAAATAAAATTTTCTTTAAAAGACAACATATCAATAAAAATTTAAGTATTAGCTTTTTTTTGCAATTTATTGCAATAAATTTTATACAGATTATAACTATCCATTCTATCCGATTTTTATCATCCTAAAATAACACTATTATTTAAATAAAAAAACATTGTGCTAATATTTTTTAAAATCATATTCTAAAGACTTAATTGAAATCATATTCTAATGTGCCATCACATATAAAGAAGAAATCTACATTGTAATGAGAATAAGAATAGCACTATCTTACAAAAAAATGATGCAATTTTGAAAAGAACAACAAATTTCTCCGACATAACGTATACTTTCACATTCACTCAACAATGAAATTGATTGTTATCTCCACCAAAGAAAGAAAAAGCAAACGGGAACGAACGAACGTCCAATAGACGGGCAGTCGGACGAACGAACATAAGAACAAACGACGAGCGGACGGACGGACGATGGAAGGAAGGAGGAGGAGGGGGAAGAGAAAAAGGCAGAAGTGTAATCCAGAAGACAATTGGCTGTCCAGTGAACTATCTCAAAGCGAACTATCCAGAGTTGCCAGATCAAAATGAAACGAAAGGAAAGGTTGGTTGGTTGCCCTTCTTCGGATCAGATAAAGTTAGCTCTGGTGCTGCAGAAATTCCACATCCTCCCTCGCACATATTCTTCGTCCCTCCCTCTCCTTCGACATCCCTCCTCCCTCATCGTTCCCCCGCCCATTGCTCTTTGTGCTCCTCGTCCCCCCCCCCCCCCCCCCTTCGCCATGGCTGCGTCTCTCACCATGGCTGCGTCTCCTGCTCGACTTGTATCCTCCTTCACTCCCTTGTCCAGTTCCAAATCTTCCTTCCCCGCCGCTACCAGAGCCTCTGTCTTCGTGAAGAACGTCGCTAGCAGGATCGTCTGCTCCGCTAGCGAGGAATCTGTCGATGTCGCACAGACTGCAGGTAAATTCGCCACTGCGCTGGCGCTGGCTGTGCTCGTTGGTGCCGGTGATTTCGTTGTCCCTGAGGCGAAGGCTGATGTTGCGGGGTTGACGCCTTGCAAGGAGAGCAAGGGGTTCGCCAAGCGTCAGAAGCAGGAGATTAAGAAGCTGGAGGGTAGGTTGAAGCTGTACGCGCCTGACAGCGCTCCAGCGTTGGCTATCAATGCCACCATCGAGAAGACGAAGAGACGGTTTGAGTTTTACGGTAACCAGGGTTTGTTGTGTGGTACTGACGGTCTTCCGCACTTGATTGTGGATGGCGACCAGGCTCATTTGGGCGAGTTTGTCTACCCCGGGCTTGTGTTTTTGTACATTGCCGGGTGGATTGGATGGGTTGGGAGGGCGTACTTGATCGACGTGAGAACTTCCAAGAAGCCGACAGAGAAGGAGATCATCATCGACGTTCCATTGGCACTGAGGGTTATGTCGAAAGGTTTCACCTGGCCGTTGGCCGCTATTGGGGAGCTCAGGAGTGGTAAGCTAGTGGAGAAGAGCGCCAACATCACCGTTTCACCTAGATAAATGATTTTGAAGGTTGTAGACTTTAATCACAGTCCAGAACTCGTCATGAATCAACATTCCTCCCATAGTCATTTGATGGACTGAAATGCTGCCGTCCATGGATCCGAAGTTGTTGAGAATGTGAATTTAGCCTGTAACATCTAGCTTAGGTTTCGTCTTTTTCAAAGCCTAGTCTTCTGTGACACCAGTAGCTCTTAAAATCTGTCGATATCTCCAACGACCAGCAACTCTAACTGCTGATCAGTATGTTATAATGGCCCCGAGGGGCGATATCCTGGAATCAAAGTAGAATCTTAGTCCAATGATTGCTGTGTCCCACTGCCTGCTGACCATCTCTGAAATGTCCAGTGTATTGCTTTCAGATGGTTTGTGTCTTATTATGTATGACTAACACTTAACTGAGAGTCGTATTGCTCGAATTTCTTATCAGCATCTGCTTTTCATTCAAACTGTTATTTTAGTGTAAATGTAAGTCCATGTCGAACCGAAATTAGGATTGTAACACGTTACACACGCACACTGGGAAAAACTGAGTGACCTCGCTTCATCTAATTAACACCTATATAAATATCATTCAAGTTAACCCAACGTAAAATCTAATTCGACTCCTGTACTTGTGTCACTGTTGCGTGCGTCCGTAAATACAATTACTCCATAATAGTGTCAACTAATGTGTGTACCTGAAATACACCCCGGCTGGACAACAGCTTTAGAACAATTGTTTTGAACAGGTCTTTTGCACTCGCCCTCGCGAGTAGAGTCCACCATGGATTTTAATTAGAAGCATTTCAAGCAGAACGTTTACTGTATACCACTTCAAACCGCTCCATTTGATTCCGCATAATCAGAATTATAATTACAAACAGTTAATGAATGCTTCTAATTAAAATCCATGGTGCCAACTTGTGACACTTACTTTTCACAGTACTTCGCCTTCTATTTTTCAATGTTGTACGATTGATGTTGGCAAGCAATTCATGAGCAACAATTTCATACTATTAAGAATTTTTTTCCTTTCACAGTCTTTGAAAAAGGTTCATCACTACTGAATGGACGTCAAGCAATTCAAAAGATACCATCTTATCGTATGATGCTAAAATTCGACCCTCACATGACTATTTAAACCCCATTAATGCAAACAGTTACATGTCTTCATTCATTAATACACTGTATACATGTAAATTCACAATCATGTCATGTACATCAATGTTATGATAAGACGTGACTCACTAAACAGTACATTAATTTTAAAGGCCGCAACGTCCAAATTTGATCAAGTGCGAATTTTTCATATCAAAAGCTGATTTGCACTTTTGCGAAATAAACTGGTATTTTCAGAATAACCTAGCCCACAAAGACCAAGACTCACCCACAACCTAGATGCTCAATATCACATAAACACATTTAGTAGAACAGAATGTGTACTTGATCAGTTTCTAAGTTGATCGAAGATAGAATAAGAAAGATAATGGTCTTCGCAATGGACTTAACTTCCAACCACGATGTGTGCTATGCAATACTACGGAAGTACCTAGACTGTCTCAGGTAAAACTGTCCTACAACGTCTAGCATCGAAAATCAGCTGTGAACACAACCGAAAGACAAAGGCTCTGGCCCAGTAAAAAGACTCGCGTTCTCTTTAACAAAGGTCTTCACACTAACACAACAATTCTCTTGAAGACTGTACTTACAGATCAAGAAGAATGGACCCCATCCAGGGTATCCAGTCAATCTTCTGTTAACGAACTATTGGTGTCTACAAAGACCAGTAGGTTATGTATTTTGACGACATCAAAGAAACACCTTCATTACAATGAATGCAGTATCAAATTCTCCCAAGAGTTCCTAAGGGGATTTATAGTGATCTAGAGTATCCCTCCCGATTTAACTAGCTGACTAACCGAAGACTTACATGGTATTTAACTCATATGAGATATGTTTAGATCCGAATGATCTTTAGTCGTTCCAATCATCAACATAAGGACGTCTAGTTTTCAAGAAGAATTGAAAGTGACCAGCAGTTTGCAAAAAGGCCTAAAAAGACGAGAATCCACTCTAAGCTCGCACGAGTTGTCCACCATGTCCTCTAAACAACAGCGGGTATGTGCAACAAACTCCCGTACTCCAGCACTGCAAAATAAATCTCAATATTACTCATATGGGAAAATCCAGACGGTTGATTTGACAATCCTGACTTCTAAATGGCAGCCTAGCACATGAACATTCCAAACCAGAGGCAAATTATGGTACAGGCAAGAGGAGCCAACTGAAGAACAATGTGGAGTCCTAAAAACTTTTGTTTCAAGAAGTGTGCACAAAAATGGTCAAACAACTACTATGATAGGTACAATTCTGTTCAGAAGTGCCACTTACCACTGACAAAAGTGCACCCTGCTTCAAGTTGTTGTGGAAAGCGAGTGAAATAGGTTTTGAATCCACGCCAGGGCCGCGTATAAAGCCCCTGTTTGCACATGTAGCATTAAATTACACTTTCGCAAACTAACAAAAGAACTGTGACGGAATCGATAACGAGGTAACAAACGAAACCGGAATTAGCAACAGTAACAGAAAATTGTTAACACTGGTTAATCAACAACACATCTAACTCCAGTTAATCCTAAAAATCCACAAAGAAATTCAACTATACGTTTTGAGGCCGTCGTCAAAATAGAATGACGAAAACTGATTACTTACAGCAACGATGTCGATACTATAGGTGTCTGCCGAGTATCAAAGACAGCCACTAATCCAGCATGGTTAGCATTTACAGCCCTGCTGTAGGTGACTGCTAACCTCTCCCCAGTGCCGTCCCACGCCATCCTTTCTATTGCACCATTTCTGCAATACCCAAGTAATTCCAACTTGGTAAACCAGTCTTTTAACAATACCAATTTTTTTGGAACAGCAAGCAGAATATCAAGAGGTTTGACCTCACCTGCCAGTTATGGCTTCAATATCTGGCAAATCCAAGGGAAGCAGGTGTACATCTACGCAACGACCACCACATGTCAACATTCACATCAACGCTAGTATTAGCATGACTAATAACCATCTAATCATTGCTCCAGTGAAGTGAGATGATAATAGAGGAATTATACCCAGAGAGGGAGGTTTGCCGGCAAAGTGAAGAGCAGCCAAAGAAGTTGTTTGATCAAAAGCTGCCAGAAGAACTTTTCCATCTGGACTCCACATCGCGCTCTGCCAATTGAAATTATATCAGTTTTGCACATAGAGAAACATTATTTGACAAGACACATTATCATTGGCACTCTGATTACTTACCACAACAGATCCACCGGCTGATGTCCATGGCACAGATGTCCACTTGCTTGTTTCCCAGAGATGAAATACCCCATTGCTGCCAGCAAAACACGCACAACACATATGTATCAAATGTCACCACACTGGGCATCGCATAATTGTTCAAGCATAGCACAGAACATGATAAAAGGTGAACATGAGCAGCAACCACCTCCAGTCTTAAGGAATCAGTAGCTCTCTTTCACGTGTACAGTCTTTGTAAAAATACACACAAATGCGTAATTGCTACCAGGTACTTAAGTAGGCCAGGACCAATAAAGCCACTGGAAGATCACCACTTACACTTTGGCTGAGACGAAATAATCTCCTGTAGGCGACCATTTCAGCAAAGAAATATCACCAAGGCCACGCTGCAAAGGCGTCCCCACACCTGAACACACCAACCGGACATGCTCAAGTCGCTAGGAGTATACACAGAAGAAACTGTTAGGAACATGGAACTAAGTTAAGCAGTTTTGACATCCAACACAAATTCTTAAATGCATTAGAATACGGTGGCTACAAGAGGTATATCAATGGGCACATAAAGAAACAGCAAAATCCAAGAGACAGACGAAGCTTCAAGTGCGTGTATGACAGCCAATATCAAACAATCTGAGGACAAGAGCAGCACCTTGAGCCACATCCCAGATGGTAAAGGTTGAATCATGTTTCGAAGCTGATGCTAGCATTGTGTGATTGGTCAAGGTGGCAGCAAGTATCTTCAGAGTAAATCATCTTTCCGCTTACTTCAGAGTCACATCTCATATGGTTAGACTACTAGTAATTTAATTGAACTTTTGCAGTCATGAGGTTGAAGATGGCAAGATATACATGTCACAAAATTAAAGGATATCTGCCGCAAGGGCTCCACGATAACGCTGTAACAGGCGCATTGCTACCAGTTCGCAAAAAGTCGACAAGCGCCCAGCGAGCCCCAGCGCCTCGGTTAGGTGTACCGAGGATGGAGACAACCCCGGCCCGAACAGGTGCCATATTTCCTGGGTAATTAGCACTCCATATAGCAATTCCTCCCCTATACATAACACGATGATTTTCAAAAGAAACACACTAATCCTTCACAAAGTAGAAAAGAGCCAATTTGCATGATACCATTCGTAAAGGAACCTAAATTGCCCACTAACCTGAGACTAAATCAACAATTTTTAAGGAAAAGCGAAGCCACAGACACAAATACTACTAGAAGAAGTGGCAAAATACCTGCAGGCAATAGATAAAGTCGAACCAGCACTGGGCCTCCATTCCACACACTCGATGTCTTTATGAACGTCATTTGCGAGTACAGCTGGATCCCTTGGAGCTGCCATCAACGTGCAGGACGATCAGTGTTGACCTTATGCAAAGGCATACTGAGCTTTGATGGACTACCAAAATATTTTAAAAATTGCTCTACTGATGACGGCCTTGTTTGCTTGAATGCTCAAATTAAGGAGTAACGATAAAAACGTAAGTGCTCTACGAAGAGTAATAAGAGCTTTTCAGAATATATTATATAGGTTTTCGTGCCAGAAGGAGGACCCGCACCTGCATCTTCAAAATCGTGAACAAAGACTTGATCCTGGCCTCCAATGAACGCAACCCAGTGTCGGTGCATGTGCCAGCTTATCCCTTGAAATGAATATGATTTCTGAGCGCCGTGGGACTGCAATAATATCAAATAGTTACATCCTCAGCAACTTTTCAAAACATCGAACTTCTTTAAAACAGTAGATAGTTTCTTTTCAAAAACACCGCAAAAAGAAATTTTAGTCTTGAAGAGAACAGAGCATCCACTTACATTTTGCGAAAGTAGATTCTGCAACGCTGTAGACACAAGCGTTTTTGCATTTTCTAATTGCCTGCCAAGAAATCCACTGGGTTCGCTATCAGTCGTATTCAGTTGATCTGCGTCTTCATCAATTGGGCCTCCATCTTCCCCTTCACCTTGGCTATTACGTGCATCTGAATCCCTAGGCTGATACGGAATGCTGGGATACACGCGACCCTAAACCTCACCACGCCAGCCCTTCCTATTTAGGATTTTCTAAGATGAAGAGAACTAAATTCAAAAGCCAACTGAACTGCACATAAATTCACCAACATATCATCCTTTACAATCAACAACAAGATAAAACAAGATATGGTTGATCAGTACTCTAAAAACCAATGAATCAAATGTCAGACACTAAACCCTAAACCCTTCGACAGAATTGCATCACCACAATGAGCAGCTGGGTACAGACCAAGATTTTGCAGTAAGAGTCTTGCGCACTTTTATCAATGTCATCTTTCGCAGTCACTGCATAGACAAAAAATCACATCATTATCAGAATACAACCCATCTTCAAAGCCGATCCAAAATAGAGATGCAATCGCAATATGGGCAGGAGCGCAGCAACATCTTGGATGAACTGCCCTTTTCTTGCTACTTGAGTGAGATAGAGATTGTACGGAAATCGCGATTGATCTCGCAGACGGTGTACTCTCCAATTGCTGGAACCCCCGGCATTGTTTGATTAGATTCTCGGAGATAGAACCCACAAGGAAATTTACTCGACTTTCAAGCGGCAACACCATCAGCAGCAAAGCTCCAACTGATGGAAACTTCGAAGACGAGAAATATGTTGGTGCACTCTTTGAACCAACGGTCGGGAGCAGAACCCTAGGTTTCAAACCGGCGAGCGTCCGACGGTCAGTGAGCCCTCCCCTAGTTTGCCGTCCCACTTCAGTTGCCTTCACAATTACCACAACGCATGTGTCGCAACAATGTCTTATATCAAATGCCGAATGCTGCTAAGAGGATTTGTGTATACTCAGGGGTGTCCATGGAGTCACATTTTTCCAGAAGTAGAGAATCCCTAGGGCACGTCTGGATTGCTGAGCTTCCGTTTGCGCCCCTTATAGACAGCTGCTCTCAAAAATGTCATCGTTTTTCGGCGTGAGTGACGTCTTCACGTGTCTAAGTTGCTTCCCAAATTCCTTTGATAGTTTAAATTTGGTGCAAGATTCTTCATTGTTCATTGATGCAACATTTCAGTCGCTGTGACTCTTAGAATACTTTTTTCACCGGGAATTCTGATGTCCCTTCCTTAGGATTTAATTAGTGCTGTGTTGAATTCCTTGCGCAGGAATGAGATTATAGAGATGGGGCACTGGTGCTGATGAGCCGAAGTTGGTAGGGTTAGCGGGGTTAGTACGGGTAATTGGGTTCAAGAGAATCAAGTAAATGGCGAGCTCTCTGAAGCGACCGAGGTCGCATGAATCCAGTGAAGTGGGAGAGGAGGACGACGAGCTAGTTAAATTGGTCCGTCGTCGCGTCGGTGATGTGAAGAAGCTGGTGACAGATATTAAGAGGAAAGAAATTGAGGTCTGTCTCTAACCGCATCAGGACATGAATGCATTAGCCTGCTCGGTGCAACACTCAATTCTCGCAATTGGGATGTACGAAGTAAATGTTGTCCTTATCCTCTGCGAGTGTCTTCTTCTGACTTGGGAGTGATTTTGTATTGTGATAATTCTTCTTGGTTAAATCTCCATCGCAATTAAAGTCAGCAATTGCCTTGAAACGGCCGCGTGAAGTACTCCACACAATTTGTGTCCCCGCCTTAACCGATTAGGTCATAATTGGATACTTTTTTTTTGTCTATAGCTGATCGACCTTGGTTACTTGATTATAGGCTAGAAGATGTGTGTCTTTACATCATAGAATAATTTGCTACTCTGTAAGGCCGTTGGTTTTGATTCAGGGCTAAAATCCCCTTTGTTCATGTATTTGTTTGAAGAGAGGCTAATTGCGTTGGGGGAGGGAGAGAGAGCGAGTGAGGTTATGTATTGAATGGACACTAGTTCCGGGCGAGCTGCCGCAATGTCAGAAAAAGCCGACGGTGGAAGATGATAACTATTCAGCATCTGTAATGATGTAGAGTTCTGAATGGCCGAATGTCGCGTGATGGAATGTAGTTAGCAGATGCGGAGGCCAAGCTGGATCACGCAGTGGCTATGCTGGATCAAATTAGGGGTAAGAACGGTGATCGGAACCACCCAGCATCTAGACATCATGAAGGTGTTTCTAATGGTGCAAACGGTCTTGCTGATGGAGAGGAAAACGCACTCGCATCAGCCTCCCCTGCTAAGAAAGTTGCCACAGTCAATAAAACCGCTGGTGGGAGCTCGGCATCACGCCTTGTCTCCACCCGTGAACAGCCAAAGCAGTCTGTCGTAGGCGAGTCTCCTGCGAAGCGGAGCCAGGATAAGCGCATTAAGAGATCTTCAGGTGTGTGTCTGGAAAAGTCACTAGTATTTTGAGCATTCTGTATGTCAACCTTTATGCACCACCTCTATGGAGCGCGAGATATGTAGCTCTTCCATCAGTTTGGCCCAAATTCAATGAACATCGGAAGTGCCTCAGTGTATAATTTCTTCATGGTTCAATAACTGTATAGCTTTCAACAATGAAAATAATGCATCGAGTCATCATACAGGTGGAGAGATCAAGTTGAACAAAACCAAAGGTGTTGTACAACGGGAACACATAGATTTGATCGCTAAGATAAGAAGTCAGGGTAAACCAAAGAAGATGGATGTGGCAATGCCAAGCTACATTCCTCTTCAACACAAACGCAAGCCTCGGAGTCTCGTGCTGAGTCCAGCCATTGATCACCTATGCGCTACAAGGTAGTAACATTTGTAACTTTTGGTTTTGTGACTAGCTTTCAGCAGCATCGTTAGTAATTTGAGTGATACATTTTCCATGTCAAGGTCCTCTAACTGCTTCGGGCTCTTTTATGCAGTGCATTGGATGGTGTTGTAAATTTTTGGCAAATAACTCAAGATAAAGGGTAAGATCGATTCCTATCTCTATTAATCCCAAAAGTTTTCTTCCTTTGGTACGTGGATGTAGGGAACGTGGCTTTTCGGTGCAGTGACATCATTAGATTTTACGATAGGTCCAAAGAGGAAGAGAAAAATATAAGATCCTATTATTTTATCTTATATTTTGAAACCTTTTATTGCTAGAATTTTCTTCTACATAATGTGGCTGATGTCTTTTATGGACTTTTCAAAACAGGTTTGGAGTCAATTTGAGCCATACTGTAGACTGCATTTCACCTGGTCAGAGGAGGTGGCCTGAAGATTTGGCTTGGCATCCTCTTGGCGAGACATTGTTCGCTGTGTACACTGCTGATGGAGGGGGACCACAGATGGGCATTATTAATACGTCTAAAAAAGTGAGTTCATTAAGTTAGAATGTCTTATTCGTATTCATGTGTGGCATTATTTATATAATTAATTGTTTTCGGTACTTGGATGTTCCTATAGACTCACTCAATGTTTCCCATTTGTGTACAGAAACCTGGGGTCAAATTTTTAGATGACAAACCCCATCAGAAGGGAATAGTCAATAGTATTCAGTTTCTGCCCTGGAGCAATGGATCACAGCTTGTTACAGGGGGTTGTGATCATGGTGTTGTACTCTGGACAGAGAACGACGAAGGATGGCGATCTCGCCTTCTTCATAGATTTCATTCATCTGCAGTCTCAGGCGTGGGTGGTGTGTTGAGCAAGAAGTACATTATGTCTTCAGGTTAGTTAGTGTTTCCGATACATGGCATTTGTATCATATTGGTTCTCAAAATTCCATGCTTTGTAACAGTAATAAGAACAGTTATGCTCCGTTCTATTTTCACTGATGCCCTCTTATCATTCAATTCATGACCTTGACAGCTTTTATGAAGTCAGTTTGCCTGATTTATCTGCTAGCTTGTGGATATCTGGACTCCAAGTTCTTGCCCTTGCTTATAGTAGTCAATAATCATAGTGAACTATGATTATCATAGTTTAGTGACTTGAGCAGCTAAAACCTCAATTTTATATATATATAGATAGATAGATATAGATGTGTGTGTGTTTGTGAGACTGCATTTTCTAAATGAACCCGTGAACTCTAAACTGGCAGGATTGGATAAGCGAGTCTTTGCAGTAGATCCCAATTCTTCTCATGGCAGGCCAACCTTCCAGCATCAGTTAGACAGCAAAGCTTTGGGGGTAGCACCAAACCCTGCCGACCATAATTTAGTCATGATTCAAACTGGGTGAGTCTTCCCTGAACTTGATGGTTTCAGTCATGTGTGGAAGGTTAACCTCTCCAACAACGTGTGCTTCGAATGTCATGAACTGAGTCTAATATTTGATGATCATTTCGTTGGATAGGTCACCCGGAAAGCAGTTACGCTTGTTTGACATACGAGTACAAAGCACGGAGCTTCACTGCTTTGGGTGGAAGCAACAAGCTGGCAACTCACAGTCTGGATACATCAGCCAATCCTGGTCTCCAGATGGTTTGTACGCCGTGTCGGGCTCCACAGACCCTAAGATCCATGTTTTTGACATAAGGTACAATAGCGAGGAGCCCATTCAGAGTTTAGATGCCCATCAGAAGAGAGTCTTCAAGGCTGCATGGCATCCCAACCTGCCATTGATGATGTCCATATCCTCAGACCTCTTTATTGGAATGCACAAAATATTTGGATGAGCGGTGTCGCTGTGGAAGGCACTGACCTTTCACCAGGAAAAAGCTGGTAATCAAGACAAGTTTCGCTGGTTTGGACTCCTACGAGACTAAATGTTTTTAGGTGTACATTGCAAGTTGCAATGCACCTTTGATTGCTAGGCACACATATTGTGCTTCATCTTTAGATACCACGGATCTCGTTTCACCCAACGGCTCTGTTTCGAACTGGCAGTTGTTTTCAGGACTTAATAAGTTTGACGTCCTGGGCTTGATTTCGTCTGCAAGGCTAGCGTGCTGGTAGTTATTAAACGGAAGGAAAAACCTCCGCCAGGATGCAACGGAACAATTTTGTACCAACCATTGAAACCAAGGTGCAGGCTATCATCGACCGGATGAAGTATTGCATTGCAGCATCATAGCACTCATACCTTGTTCTCTTTTGAGGATTGCATGTGTCCGACTGCCATGTTAGGTGTTCTAGGACGTGGGGTCTGAGCTTGAAAAGCTTACACTCTTGACGAAAATATTCCCTCCGGAAATATTTTACTGTCCTCCAAGAGCACAGTGAAACGTGTTTTGAATCATTATCTGTAAAAGCTAAACAGATTCTTTACCTTGATAAGCTTGTTCCAACACAGACAGTTTTCAGTACAAGTGGAACGAGTCTCATTCGAGATGAAAAGTAAAAGTAAACGCCGCCGTAGTCAAGAATAAGGAAGGGCAAAGGCACTAACATATGAATCAAGCCCTAATATAAAGCCGCCGAAGACTGAATGCAGCATCGCAACCCATAAGATATCCCCGCACTTCACGATCTGGACGTTTGATCGATAGTTACACTGGGCAATGTGTCACCACAATGGAGAGGACAGCATGGCAAACAGGTTTCTCTTAAGTGCCTAAAATCTTATTCTGGGTCTCAGTGGAGAAGAATTCGATTATGTCAAGTTTGCGGCGATGCGAACTCTGGGGACTTAGCGGTTGGTGATTGTCGTAGCCGCAGACTCGTTTGGAACTGGCCTTCCAATTCTTTTAAGGCCGATACAACGTATTGAATTCTAGGGTTTTAGTAAAATTTTAGAGGAGTTTGGTTAGCCTTTGAGGAGGTTTTAGTCATGGGCACTACAGCGATAGTACCCGAGGATTCGGTGTCGGTGCCGGAGAGCAAGCTGTGTCAAGAGTGTAAGAAGAGTGAGTGGAAATATAAGTGTCCGAGGTGTGATCTTCGGTCGTGTGGATTGGATTGTGTTAAAGCTCACAAGGCGCGCACTGGGTGCTCGGGGAAGCGTGACCGGACGGCGTTTGTGCCACTGGCTGAATTTTGCGACAACGTTCTTGTTTCTGGTGAGTTAAACTAGTGTGAGAAATCACCGTCAATGTTGGATTCCTTGAATACTTCTATATTCTGGAGAATTTTCCCTCTAGAAAAATAAAATTAAGTTTTCGAAGGTTGTGATTGTGCCTTCTTGGGGTACATGGTCTTAAGAGGATAATTATCTCGGTTGCAGATTACAATTTGCTAGAAGAGATGTTGAGACAAACAGAAGCTGCGAAGCGAGCTCGTGCTCCGTTGGGTGCACCGAAGAACGAAATGCATCCTGCTATGAAATCTCTTCAACAGCAATGTAAAATGCGAGACACTGCGTTGGTGTATTGGCCGCACGGCATGAGCAAGAGGAAGAGCAACTCTACCTTTTTTGACAGAAAGTAATTACTCATATCTTATCAATCAATCACTGTTAAGTATCAAGTGACATTTCTGATATTTACAAAACCTCGCCATGTTAATTGAATCCTCATATTAATTTGAAAATTCGTCCATTCGTGCCTTTTGTGTTGAATTGCAAGTGCAGGCGTAAGTGTATCTTCTGGAGGATAGAGTGGACTTTTGAAGGCACTGATGTTAGAATTGTCAATGCAAGGTGAGAATCTTTACACTATCGCAACATGTGAAACAATCCTCATTCGAATTATAGTTGGTGCATTGTCGATTGCAAGTACTGATCACGGTGGTCATGTCTTGCAGAGTTGATGAAAATTCCACTTTGAAGAGTCTCATCGAGAAGCATTTCGAGGCTAGGGCAGACAATGTTCCCGTTATCACCCAACTCCGACACTTCACTCGATGCCATATCACTGAGTTGAAACTTTACTTTCAGAAAGAGCCTTGCGAGGTATCAATCAATCAACTCTCGCCCTTACACTGACCTTCATTCAATCTTTCATCCCGCTCCTTGTTTTAGCCAATGGTAATCAGAATATGTGTTTTTGTTGATTCTCTTGCAGGGCAACAAGAAGATATATTACGAATTGGATATGGAAAGCACTGTTCGTTCTCAACTATCACACAAGACTGTGTTTGAGTTTCTCGTCATCCATGTAGCGTTGAGCGCAGACCCTGTCAAGTTTCCTGTTGTAATTAGCCAACCTCCGCCACCTGCTGCACCTGCACCTCCTGTGTTTGAAGTAAACCCTGTTGATGAAGAACCCCAGGGCAAGTTCTTTCGGGAAGAAGATATCGAAGAAGGAGAGTTCGTCCCCTGAAAGCTACATTGCAGTACAAAGTTCTTCAGTTTATCTGCTCAAAGAAGGGGGGGGGGGATGAATGAACTGAGAGGGAACTGAGATAAGGTTCAAACTTTGGATAAATCCAAGATTTTGAGTGTAACATCTATACAATTTCCTGGAGACTGTCTTGCTAATCGTAGTCATCCATGGAGCTCCGAGATTTTTTCTAACCCAAAACTAGGCGGCTTTTGAAATCGGTTGCTGTCTGCCATCACTTAGATAATCCAAGAAATTATTGAGAAACTTGGACCTGCAAATTAGAGAACCGCATTATTAGCATATTTTGACGTAGATCATCAGCACCCTTAGGTCTGGTAGCGTAATTTAGGATTCCATTAGATTTCATATATCAGGACTAGACTGCCTGGTGACATATGACTTGCAAATAAGGAATTTGTCACCTTAGGAAATGTGTGCAGAATTAAGTAACGAATGAAGTGAACAAAATGTAGGAAAGATGGTAATATGGTGGTACTGTAGACCTCTGCTTTGTTCTTGTTTAGGAGGTTTTCCCAGTTTTACCGTCAATGCGTCAGTATGCACAATCTGTTTAACGGTTTGGACGTTTGGGAGCACTTGGCGCAACAATATTGTTACTTGCAAAGATCAGTTAGTCATTTGTGACTGAAAAACCTGAATTTATAACAATGCAGAGTACCATTCAATGTTCAGTAGAACATATGTACAGAACATTGACACGTATATTCTACATAACCAATGTTATTGAAAGGTGTGTGTCCACACCAGTTTCAGTAGTCTAAAAATGATCCATTAGAGTACTGGCCAATGAAACTGAAATCTACAAAACTTGGATGCGAGTGGCTTCGCTAGGTCAAGGTGGGCCAAATTTTACCATCTTTACTTTAGTTTAATTTGATATTCCAAGGCACCAGGTAGTGATGATGATCTAATAAGACTCCGGCAATCTGTTGTTTTAGAAATTAATGACGTACGCACGTCAATGTTGTTGACAGGCACGTGTTACATTTCAGGTATTCTAGGGATCAAGTGCAGAAATCGTGCCTCGAATTATGATTTTCATTTTCAATTTCTTTTTTAAAGAAGGCATCAAAACAAAGTTGAGTGTGTAAATGATAAGCCTGGAACTAAGCCGGCAGTGCTTCACCTATCACAGGCTGTGTGTGCGGAAGGTATTACTAAAAATATGACCGCATATGTGGGAGAATAAGAACAGCGTGCCTCGTGCACTAATTAAGGAGTACCAATTTTTCTTCACCAGTCTGACAAATGCTCTTAAGTTGACTAAACAAAAACCAAGCAACCATGGTGAAGTTGATGTGAGGAACTATGCTCTTGAGCAAAAGATCCAACGGTGTGACACAAGGATAATTCTAAAAATTCAAAGAAAATAACTGTAAAACTATAAATTCATCAGCTCACAAATGCTAACCTAATGATTAAGAACTATGGCTAAAGGCCTCGAGAATATGGGAAGGGCGTGACATGGACACAAAACATTGCGACTCATGACAGTAACATTGGTGGTGTCTAGAACTCATTTCCGATTCTGAAATGTACAAAAATTACACGTTACTGAAAAGGGGAGTCGGCAATTGAGACAAGCTACCACAAATGCCAGAGTTATTATAAGCAAATGGGAGTAAACTGCAGGAACATAATCCCAAGGATGGAAGGGATGGTCAAAAAATGGCAAATCAATGTGAACCAATTCAGTTTGAAACTGTCATAAATGTTCTGTTAATTACAGTGCACCCAGGTCCTGACTTCAACTACCTGCCCAACATACCTCCAACATCCAAACTTCTACACCAACCTTCACCATCAAAACCCCGTGCCTACGTGCGGTGACCAGCACAATCGACAAGAATGGATGACCCCCACCGTCTGATCATCTATTCTTTTCTAAGAGGAAATAAACCGTTCGATTATTCGCAAAATGTGGAGTGCCTACAGAACAGCGCCCTCGGCTTGCTTCCTGGGTGGGGTGGGTGCCATGGTAACCGTCTTTCTCAGTTATTAAGACGACTATTATCCTGTAAATATGACCAAAAAATAATCGATTAACTCCAGTCAAGCACTCAACATCAGTTCACCGACCACTGATCAGTAGAAAGTGAAATGTATCATTTTGTTGTGGGCTGTTGACAGCTCCGCTGGCAATTACAATCCCAGCAAACCCCATCAACCCCCTCCCCTGGGGATGAAAACGATGTCGAGTGTCGTTAAGTCGCCAGGAATTGATTGATGGCAATTTACGAGATACAACCAGCCTGGCTATGGTGATCTTAAACTGTCCATGCGGATGCTGTGTAGAGAGGGGTATCCTGCCAGCAGAGAGTGAGGCAGCCCTGATCATCCTTGACGCGGTACCCATCGCAGGGGTAGCCATGCAAGAGCCGCTTGGCTTGAAGGGCCGCAGTAGAGCTTAATGGCCTTGCTACAAACCCTGCTGACCGCATCCGAATCCTCCATCTATCCAATTTCTCATGCCGTTCCACTCTCTCCGCCCCCTCACATGCCACGATGTTTTTTATCTCCTGCCCAAGAAGAAACTTCTCTAGCGTCACCCTCTCCAGACAATGCTGCGGCAGTGTCAAGTCCAGCGAGTCGAACATGGCGGAGTAATAATGCAGGGCTTCCACGAAGCGGTCTGGCATGGAGCCGCTGTTGTGGTTGGAGTCCTGCTCCACTAGCACCATCACTTTTGGCGACAGGCTTTGCAGCTTTTGCAAGACTCTTTGCACGACACCAGAGCCGAAGCCAGAGTCGGAGAATGAGGACTCGTCTCTGAGAGGACGTGGCACTGAGTTGCCTCTCGGCTCCACACAGCTGCCGTTACCATCTGATTGCGACGTACTTCGTGTTCGTTGCCGATCTACTGCTTCAGATCCATCCACCGGGACTTTCAAGTTCTCACCTGCCACCTCGGCAGCTGCTTCATACGTCTCTCGGGAGCGTTTCAACCCTCGCTCTGGTCCGATTTCACCAGTAGAGTTGATGGCCTCGTCTCTGCCTGCACTCGTGATCTTTTCGTAGCCGCCACTGGACGATCTAAAGTGATGAATTTCGGGATGACTGTGATAATCAGTGTCCGTTCTGATCACAGTGTCGGATTCTTTAGCAAGAAGTGGATGGAGTCTCATCATAGAGCTGATAGCCACAGCTTCGCCACTTTTCACTTTCAAGGAGTCGACGTCCAGATTCTCAAGGCTTGCAACCAGCGGGTGAAACTGGAAAGGGATGTCCAACTTCTCGGCTTCCTCTGAAAGCCGCTGGCCGGTCTGCTCAAGAACATCTCTCTTCAAGCTCACTCCTGTAATGCGCAAGTGAGGAGGACCTGCTTGCCGGTTGCTGAGCTCCTGCAGTAGGGCAAGCCATTGCACGGGGTCCGAAGCCTCCAGATCCACGATGTGCACCACCATCTCCCCCTCCATCGCATCCAGAATGGCCTGATTGCCCATCAAGAAGGCAAACTTGACATAAGGACAGACGCTAAAAAATAACTGTCGAGCAGAGATGATGTCCATGACGAAAGGGAGATGAGTAGAATGAAGCGCTTTGTGAAGCCCGGGCCAGGACTTGGTAATCCGAGCTGCAAGCCCCTCCATGAAATACGTGGCCACCCGTTGCATGGGGTCACCTGTCAAGCTTGCTAACACTGAGAGCTGCTCAAGATATACATTCGTATACTCCATGTTGTTGTTAGCCACTGCATTTGCACATGCCAGGAGGAGATGGATTAGGTATAAGCCCCTTTCCTCCGACCGGAGCTCCTGGAGCCATGTGAGCTGCGCAGGAGTGCTTGTGGACGACGAAGAGGACTGGTGGGCAGATACATGCGACAGCGAGGAGAAAGACGTGGTGGAGACGGAAAGCGACGGGGAGTGAGAGATAGAATTAGAGGTCTCCCCCTTGATCATTCCTGGCATCTTCTGGATCAATTAATTTGCAAAGTGTGGCAATCTCCTCTCTAATTTGAAGTCAATCAACCGACTGATAATCCAGCTGCCGATTATTCAATCAACTTTTGCCTGTCGGTGCACAGCTGATTCAGAAAGCGCTTCACAAAGAACAACCCGTCGTAGAGGAGCGCTGGCGATCCTGTCATTAAGGGATGGTACAACACTGTTAGCTATTAAAAAGTACAGGTAAATTACAACACGCTATATGGCATGATTACAACAAAAATGAACTCAGTTGTTAGAATTAGTGGAAAATTGAGCTACATCACCACAATTATCCATTTCAAGATCGTCGCAGGAAGGGTGATAGCAAGCATACAAAATATTCAATTGTCGGCTTAATGACAGGCTTGACTCTACAGTGTACTGTGCCCTGGCGGAATGTTAGGTAGAGAATTGCAGGCCTGCATTCAAATAGCACGGACTCGCCATCCGAGACACGATAAAATCAACGAAAGGGAGGAAGGGCCTAACAGGACACCAACTGCACAACTGCCGGACCCATTGAGCTACTGAGAAACAAAGGGTTTTCAAGCACAGCGTCTTAGGCAAGCTTTTACGACCGCATCGTCTCCCAATGGGTGGCGCTCGTCAACTCCCGCTACGACCTCCCCCATTTTCAGAATCCCTGCAGATATTGGGTCCCATAATTTTCTTGTTTTATAAGTTTGAATTGGGACAAGCCAGGTCATCTTACTATTAACGCGCTCCGACGTACAACATACCAAGCAATGATAGAAAAAAGGAGCGCCAGAGAGATGGGGACAATTAAGCAGCCGTTATTATAGGGTCTTAATGGAGCACCAAATTTCTGCTCCGGCGCTCGCTTACACAGCCAATCCGAGAGGTTACCCTCACGACACAACACATATTCAAGTTGTGCTGAATGCTGGATCAGTCATGACGCTCGTCATCGACGGCTAAATGTTTGGCTCAACTCTTGCGGTAGAACCCTCGAACTCACGCCCGTGGGGTTTGACAGTGAATAGAGCAAGCGTCAAAACGAGACTCGCAGACTAATTGCGGAGTTATGTTCAGCTTAGTGCGGTAAGATTAGTATTGTATCACCGTTTTTCAACACACTTCAAATGAATTTCTCTTGCGCTCAAGAGGGCGTGCATGCAGACATTTGAAACTCTTTCTGCGACCCTAGAAACACCACCCACGACTCCCCGAACCCGGAATTATTAATCATCCTCCAGTGATGGAAAATAGAACATACCTTGGATTGCCTAGAGAGCACCTTCAGCAGGATCAATAGCGGGGATGAAGAACAACTCAATGAAAGTAGCAAAGCGACGCGTACGAAAGCTTTGATAATATATAAGTTCAGCGCGCCCTGGAGTTGTAACCTTCTCAGGAGGATAAGCGACATCCAATAAACGTGTCCGAGAGCGAAACCAGCTTCATGAATAACACCTTCGTGCCTCACGGTTCGTCAACTCGAAATCAGTAATGCGACGTCGGTAACCACCTCCACGAACCCACTATCCGGCAAACGAGGTATGCAGGTCTGAGAGTGACTAACACTTAACAGCATATCCCTGTAGAACATTGGATGCATGCTCTTGTTGCAATGCGCGGTGACCATCAGCAATGCCAACACTCGACCGAGAAAAAGGACGGATCCGATCGAAATTGCGCTTTTCGCAGAGAGAGGCACAGCACAACAGAAACTCCGCTAATCTTATCTAGTGTAGCCGCAGGCTTGGGCTCTTGAAATGCTTTTCAGACCGTGACCTCCACATCTCAACAACAGTGCGCTTGCCAACGTGAACGACACTCGGAGACCAAAATCAATCGCTACACTCCAGACACGCACGAAACCAACCCTCACACAGGAAGTCTAAAGAAAATGTGGGAGGGTACTCATCAGCAGGACAATAACCTCATGACAAAGGTCAGTGACGAGGCAACTCCACCCAACCTCAACAAATTACACAAAACACGCCCCCAAACCCGGAATCCCACTTACTTCCAACACGAAGACCGGAAGAAACGCTTCTTCACTAACTCCCTAGCTCTTTCTGCGCTGGTTGATTGTCTGATTGCGGAACATGTCGACGCGAATGAAAGCGCAGCAAAAAAAGTGAGTAAATCGGGACACGCGGTGGTGTCCCGAATTTCATTACCGCCTCAATTAAGACTACAGCTCCTGGAGAGTTGGAAAATAATAATAATAATGATGATAATAATAACAACAACGACGACAAAAAAAAATATATATATATATATATATATATATATATTACAATGAAATCCGGTCAATTTCGAGAACAAGTCCAGAAGATTAAACAAAAAACGCGAGCGGGTAGGAATGAACGGCGCGGTGAGAATGACTATCCGCGCTTGAGTGGAGGAGGAGAAGGAAAGTGTGAGTCGCCCGCTCTTAGAAGAGGACTGCAAAAGAGAGGAGTGAGGATCGGAAATAAAAGAAGTAAGAAGAATACATAAAAATGAAAAGGAGGGTAGAAAGGTGAAAGAGATCGGCGGGCGTTGCGGGCAGACACCTGACGACGGTCTCGGAAGTGGCAGAAACGCAAAGGGCTTGTCTGTAGCGACGGTGCTTTTTCCCACCTCCTTGGCTGTTTGCTGGGAGACGACGGCTGCCATCGCCGAAACAAACTTGGACGGGAGGAAAGGAAAGGCGGAGAAAGGGTGCGGCGAAACACGACAGACAGCTTGCGGTATTGGAAGGAGGCGGTGGAAGGGGGCGTCGCGGATTTAGATCCTGTGGTCACTCACTCCCTTTTTACCGTCACGGTGCAGGAGCTCCCCAAGTGGACGAGGTCGCCGCCCATCGGTCCGTGCTTTTCCATGCCACTCTGTCCAGCTGCCCCATGGGGGCCACTTGTTCCGCTACATCTTCATCCCCACCCAATTCCGTCGATCATTCATCCATCCACTCCACAGGCTGCATAATTAGTATTACCTGTGAAGATGGTGTGACCACTGCCCCCATTGTCCATGCTTTCCAAAGTCTTCATGACGGTAAAGATATTGACATCTCATCATCTGGCTTGCTTTTCAAATCTTTCCTCCTTCTCCCTCTCCTTTTCCTTTTTCTCCTTTTCAATGGTATCCAGTTGAAAGTAATGGAATTATATGAATAAGATTGAAAACAATAACATCACATGGTATGTTTCAAAATTTTTGAACACCCTGCTTATGCATTTTAATGACTTGCAAACAAAAAGAAAGAAGAGAAAAATAAATAAATAAATAAATAAATAACAAATAAGTAACAATAACCAGTCAGTGTTTAATGATCTGATTTGTGGTAACCTCTGCAAAGATTAGTCACTTTCTTTTTTTTAGGTATGTGAGTGTGTAAGTACATATTTTTATATATTCTCTTCCTGACAATGATAGTTTTGTGGGAACACACCTCTATCATGCATGGATGTGCTAGGAAGCTTTGTGAACTTATGGTGATGATCCACCAGTTAAAATTTATGAAAAATGAAAAGGCTAGTCATTGTTAATACCTCTTTCTTCTTATTCTTTTTGTTTGTTTATGGTTTCTCTAACACTTCCTTTTGCATTTCCTTTATTATTATTATTATTATTATTATTATTATTATTTTGCTATTGCTTCGAATGAATAAAATATTCAAAAATAAAATCTTACTTTCCATTCTCAATTCAGACTGGTGACCCCCTTTTTTGAGTAGGAAGAATAAGAAGCTAGGCAATGACTATTAGGGCTAAAACAACAGCAGAGGGGTGTAAGTTGCCATATCAGCTCCCTGGTGGCAAATACCCACACATCACACTCCCCACAAAAAGGATAAGAAGATGCTATAAATTACCAGGACTAGCACAAAGAAGTAGCACTTCAATTAAAACACTAGAACCATGTATCCAGGTAATGCTCAAATACAAATACCAAAGACCCAATTGAGTATAAGTAGGTATAAGTAGGAATACTACAACAACTGGTGCTTTTGGCTGCAGGTGACAATGGGACAAAGCACACACATCAGTTGTGATCTAGAGGCAATCTTTCCATATCACCCCATTTCCTCTCTTCTATTCATCTACTTGTTTTGTGCACATTTGATGGTGGTGATGATGATGGCAGATCCCCCCTTTTACAGTGTGAGGACAAATAGAGCCTCCCCTTGTAGTTTGGCTTGGCTTGGGGCATATGGGCTACATTTACAACAACACCAAAAACGAACTATTGAAGCTGGACAAGAAGCAGGGGACCAGCACACAAACAAACAAAGCAAATGGCCCCCACTAGAATGGAATGTTGTGTGTGGAGGATGGAGGAGGATTATTGTGTGATGAATGCATTTTTTGTCTTTCCTCGGTGATGAATGGACCCAAGAGGGTGCTACTACAGCTGTACGCACTATGGATGTGTAGTTTTTTTGTGAAATATCGTCCATCTCAGCTTTCGCTGACATGAATTGGGTTGTTCCTGTGGATTGATTTTGCTTGGAAACTGTTGTGGAGAAAAACTACGTCCAGTGCATTGAATGCTCAAGGACTGAAGGTTGTATTTGACTTTGTTATGCCCTTTACAGCTTTGGTGGTCTTTTATCTTCCCCCTTATTCATGTAGAATTTGCAGTGATTGTTGAATTGAAGTGTGCATGTTCTTCGTCCTTGGCTGTGAACAACCCATTTAATGGGGGTCTCTCCTGATGGCAAATAACTTACCCTATTGAATATACTTCAGTGTTAGGAATCTGTGGCCACATAATAGCAATAAGTTTGCAATCAATTTGGCTCCTCCTGTCTCCTTCTGTAGCCCATTCTGTCACTGAATCCTTGTGAACTTTTGACCTTGATTACTCATGCAATTAAATTTGTTATGATTTTTTTTCATGCATTGTCTCTGGTCTACACAAGAAAGTTGACAGCATTCTTCACATTTTGAAAATTTTGGTCCATTTTTAATGCTACTTTTGACAGATATATTGTAAGAATGTGTTGCAATGTGAATGGTTCCCATGTTTTTCACTCTGATGTGGCGTAATGTTTGTTCTCAGAATCATAATCAGCATGAAAAAGAGTAATTTGAAGTGGTTTTCTGTGAAAACTAATTTCTGCCAATTTACATGCCTTTTTTATGCTTTGGTAGCTTTCATCAGCTCAACTTCCCAGAAAAAACTAATGAGGTCTACCCTCCTAATTCCAATCCATATAAACCCAACTCTATTATACTCAATCTCATGTGAGCAGCCTCTCATGATTTTGCAGAATCAGTTTGTGTGCAAATTCTCTACCTTGCATCAAAGGAGTCCTTCACAATCTTCAAAGCTCCCAGCTGTTTGTGCTGGAACTGTTGTGCTCTCAGTGGAACACTCCTCAAGCACCATATCCACAAGAAAAAGGGGACAAGGTATCCATCCTGTGCCTCTATCTTCAAGCTTAGAAGCAAAACACTGTTTTCTTGTGTTTATTTGTTTCCCCATTTTTTCAAATGTACTACAATCTCTTTAACATTGATCATGTCTTGATTGAGGGATGGAGATTTCACAATCTGGGAAGAAATTTTAAAACTAGATTTGATCATAGAACACAGCCTCAGATTGGCCACTTGCTGAATTAACTGCATGCATGCGTGCATGGGAAGAATTGAGGATGGTTGATAAATGGCATGCTATTGAAACTCCCCAAATGCTGTAATATTCCACATCAACCCCACCTACAGATCCAATAACAAATAAGTTCCTACTTGGTCACTCCCATGTGGATTAAAAAACTTGTGACTGGTTTTCACCAAAGCATGTCAGAAAACTAGCTGCTAAGTAACTCTTTTTTGTGTGCTGTTGTTAGTTGACCCTCTTAAATGGGACTGAAGACATGCAAAATAAATGCAATTGATTGTGAATTTTCAGTTGTTCGTTTGTCTAATCAATGCCATAGTTGGAAGTAGCTGGAAGTTTTTATTTCATTTTATTTCTCCCTCTCATTTGGTGATGTGTGGCTTGGAGAGTGAGTGTCACAGCATTTTGTTCAGGGTGTAGGGCTCCTCATTCACTTTGAACAACTACATGCCAAAGTTAGGACTCCTACCACCAACTTAGGTTAGGGAATAGATCAAGCATAATCTCACACAAAGCATTGTAACAGTAGTGTTACTGTAGTGTAGAGTTCAAGGGAGGTAACCACACACATGATCCATTTCTCTAAGTAAAAATATATATATATATATATATATATTATATTCTCCTTATGAATGGATGGTTAGATGGGTGAGTACACAGTTGTCTGTGGATGAATGAATGTATTCTTTTTGCAACATTGCTAGATTCTATGTTTCCAATTGCAACTTGCCCTTGCAAGTTTACAAAAAACAGACCATGATAACTTCCAACTTTGTCTTCTTCTTTACGAATCCAAGTCATGAAAGCATCCAAATTCCTATGGACCAATTTATTATTAATAATATTGCTGTGGATTCTGCGTACATGAAATCTATATGCAAAAGTTGTGTGGGGATGTAGACTTATGGTCTATTGCTCTTTATGAATTATGTCTGTTGATGGATGAGTGACATTGGCCGTTACCTTTTAGTGTAAGGATTGAAATCCAGCACATTGGCTTTCATTACTACTACTGCTTAAACAATGCTGGTCATTTTTAACAATATCTCAGGCATCCGATAGCTCAAAATCTGTGTTACAATATTTCACAAAAAATAATAATGTTAACAAATTGGCTTTCCTTGTGTCTCTGTAGAGAGTGTTGGAATGCTCTTAACAGCTTTGTTTTTGGGGGCAAATGAGGTAATGAACGACGTGCTTTGTCCTTCATCACTTAATGCTAATCAAGCGAATTTGGTCACCTTTGATGCAGCTCTCGTTACCCCAGGCGGCAGTAGTAATGGAGCCAGCCCGTTTAAATTTAGCTCTTTGGATCCACCTTTGTAATAAAATGGTCATCAATGTCAAGCCAAGAGCAGCATTTGGGCTGGTAATCAATCAGTCATAATGGAGAGGTTAAAAACAAATTTCTTCAAGTCGTACCGTGGGTACAAATTGAAGGAGAGAGTTAGTGAATGACCTCGCTTAAGTGTTCCAATAAAGATTTTTTTTTTTTTTTTTTTTTTTTTTTTTCCAGATGGACTTGGATACAACACAAGGATCTATCTGTCGGATAAAACCCTACGTGAATGAACAGTTAGGGTTTGTGGGTTTGCTGACTAACTTAGTTGCCCTTGAGAATTCCTATGCCCTAGAACCACAGGATTCAGATTCTAAGATCTGGGATGTGATAAATGCTCACAAGGTTTGAGTCACTTAAGGCTTTGGGGGAGCACAGCCCCGTGAATTTATTTAACTTACTCTGAGAGACACAAAAAGAGCGAGAAGAGATTGAGCAAGACAGACAGACAGGTTTTCAAATTTCAACCCATACTCGTTGGATCCAGGATCTGCCTTGGAAGTCGGGACACTAGGACTGCAACTGACCACAAAACCCCCATTTACTTTGACGATGACTTCATGCTTGGCATCTTTTGGCTTTGATGAATGAATAATGTAAAAACTCCCAACAAAACGGGGGAAAAAAAACAAAAAACAAAAACAAAAACACACAAGTGTGAGGGAGCACTCCAAGAAAAAAACAAACAAAAAGGCTTCATCCATTTGTCCGAGGGAACTTGTGCTGTTTGCAATTTCTTGCTCTTTTTTCTTCTCTTCTTTTTCAACATCATCAAGGACTTTGGCACAGAGTGAGTTGAATTCCTGGTGCTTAAATTACAATTGTTGATTATGGCTGTTAACATTGGTAAAGAGATGCAATCATTTTTTAAGTATCCAAATTCAACATGTAAGGTTGTTGGAAAAATAATAATTTTGGGAAAGCGTGTTGAGCACATTAATTCCTATGCCAAAGCATCTGTTCTACAAAATGTTTTGGATTGTACATTTTGTTGACATACACTTCAAATGTTAACAACTCTTATTACAAAAATTGATAAAGTAGGGTACAGAAGCATGTGCTTGGCTTTGGAGTTCAATTTCACTTGAGCTTTGCAATTGGTCATTACTGCAAGTGGAACTCAATGTACCCACAAAGAGTACTTCTATTGAAACCTGGAATTGATCATGTCCACGAGCAGACAGTGTATGTGCTAAACTGTACTCCAAATGGGTTGTTGGCTATTGAGCAACTCTAGTGTAGAAGAAGAAGAAGAAGAAGAAGAAGAAGAAGACTCGAGTGGCAACATAGAGTTTTACTTGTGAGCTTTGGATTTAGTAAAACAGCTGTGTGTGTGTGAACAAGCAAACCTTATAAAACAAAACAAGAAGAATCTGGGGATAAACTTAACCTTGTTTGGTTGCTAAGCCTTGCATGCCAAGCAAGCATATTTTCAAGTCTTTGCATCCTCTTTCAATGGATTGACTCATGAGTACAGTGGTGTACTGAGCTTGTCTTAGCTTTCTAACCAAGCCACCAGAATCCATGAATAGGGTTTTTTCCCCCAACTCATTAAAACTTTTTCATGCGGCAACATAGAGTTTTACTTGTGAGCTTTGGATTTAGTAGTGAAATATTTCATCATCAGTGACCAAAAAGAAAAGATGGGAAGGGACAAAGTGCAAAAAAGAGAAGAATGTAAGATTATTTGAAGATGAGAGCAGATTTATGACCACTGAAAACTAAGACATTATAATTATTTTATTATTTTATTATTTTTGTGATTTTAATAAACACGTCAAAACAATGTTTCTCTTTAGCAAGCCCGTGTCATATTTAAATGGACATCGATCCTGCAATGCCTAATGTACACCTGCCTCATAATGCTCCAATGCCTTTCAAAAAAATATGCTTGTCTATGATTGCTGCCCATTCAAAAAAAAAAAAAAAAAAAAAAACGAAAAAAATAAATGGTTCTGGAAGCTTTTGTTCTCTAATTTTGGAGCCACACAAGTACAATCAACTCAGCTTCAGAAGGACGAGGGTGGTAAAGCAGACCCAATTTATTCGAATGTTTGAGCGACTATTCCTAACAATCAATCAACACATATTTCATTCTCAGAACAACAAAGAGAGCCACGCAAGCCTTCCGAGGTTTCAGTCCACCACAAAAAGCTAGTGTATGCTGCAGCGCTGAACAAACTCTATTCACTTCGTGTAGCAGTAGCTTTTTTAGTTTTATTTCTAAGTTCATATTCAAAGGGTGATGAGTGCATGGTGTTCTGGAGCAATAGCTGCATTACATTAAGCAGCACTTGGTCACAGTCCCTCCAAACATCATCTCAAACTGGTATCTTGTAGAGTATGTTTCGGCTGTATTTGAATAGTGACAAGGTCCTGAACAGTATCCACTAATGTTATCCGATTTACCAGCTACGGATAGCAAATCATCGCTGGGACACTCCAGAACCATAGGGTTTCAGAAAACCAACTCATACGCATCATGAATATAATATCTTTCTAAGATCACATGGAGGAGAGTATCGCACCCCATTCATACGATAAAAGAAGTTCCAAATACAGTCGATTCTGCTACAGTATGCACATATCATTTTCATGAATTTAATACTGAGCATATACTGTCCTATAATACTAGGCATACTCAACTTCACAGTAAAGAGTTCTCAAGCGATGAAACCTTGGAAGTGATTGCAATAATTCAAGCATCCATCAAGCGAAATTCCGAAGCCTGTGGTGACATGATCTATACACTATTCGGAATTTATTCGAGAGGTAAAATGTGAAAAGGCAGTCACTATTGTGCAGGGCCTGAAGTGATTAGAAAAGGGCACTCCAACGGAGCCTTGCAGGTCGCCACATGTTTCTTCAGACGAGGTATGTTTGGCTGTGCGCTCCGGCATCGATGGCAACGAAGCTCCAGACTCAAAAACCTCGCCTCTACCTCAGGGGGACATGGCATAACTCGCCCTTTTTCTTTCACTTCAGCCAATACGTCTTGCGAGTCCCGGAAATATCCAGTGGTAAAGGAATTCCAGTGCTTCTTGTTTTTGAGACAAGGTGAGTCCAAGTCTTGGCTTATCACATGCATGTGTAGTTGCCGCATTGAGGGTGCCTGAGAATAGGACTCACAAAACCCTGAGTTGCAGATTTGAAGATAGTGATCAAGAAGGACATTTGTCTACACGAATTCTAAACTAAAATAAAGGATTTATACCCGCAACATTCATTTATGTGAGGAAAAGAATCGCACTGCACCGTAATAAAAGCAAATTACATTGTAGCGCGGATGGATCGGGAAAGGAGCATGCAGAGAACAGGTAAAAGTTGACGCAATTTTAGTGACACATATAGATCGAGTGCGACTTACCCAGTGATATCCAAGACGAAATATTAAACTAGGGTCCTCGTCAATATACTGCTTTGCCCAAGTCTCACCGAGGGTATGCATATGTTGGAGGATGGGAAGATCCTGGGTGCCAATATCTGTAATTGAATCCAATCCATCTTTACGCGCGATCACCAGCAAATGCTTCTTGCTCTGTCAAATTACTGTTGCTTCAGAATTTTGTGCACAACCTCCTACAACGTTACGCATGCACTTGCCAGACTGATTCTACCAATAAATACGAATCAACTTTTAGGGATAAACATCCACTCGGATAATAAACCAAGTATGAATGTAGACACCGACAGTGCTTCGCCTCCTTTTCAACCTTATCACATTTTGACAGCGAACTTAGCTGTTAAAAGAATTAAACATTCTCAGCACGTTATTCAACCGAATCATCAATAACGGTATTTGAGGTTACCACAATTAGACAAACAAAAAGGGTTCAGGTTGAGATGAAGGTAACTAGCTCATACCTTAGCAAACTTATCAGAAATGACCACTGCGTCCTTTGAAATTTTTAGAACAGTGGGAGAGTGTTTGTCAGGATGTAATGCGATATTCCGCAATGACTGAGCCCATGATGACCATTGCTGAGATGTTCTAGCTTCGTCAATTTTCTTGAGCTTGAACTCAGAACCCATAAGGCTCAGAGTATTACTCCCTTCCCTGCAAACAAAACCCAGACTACCTTCAACAAGTTTCACAAAACTCTATTCATTTAGCACCGTCGCCAACCACAATCCTGGAGTTTTAGCCTAAAACGTGAAGCACTTGTTAACATAATAGTGCGGGCATACCCAGAGTGTTCCACACGGTTGCCAACGACTGCATGTGTCTTGAGGCTTCCCGCACTGGCATCTACGTCATTCCTATTATCATCTTCCAACGCAGATAATCGCTCCCGTTTACGTTCAGACTCCACAACCCCCCCTACGACCTTCCGCTTAGCATTTTCCATCAAAAGAGTAAAGGCGTTCTTAGTAACTGCTTTAGAGGATCCATTTGTTTTAGATTGACCTCCAGCTACAGAACTCTGACCACTACCTTGTTTCGTACTCCGCTCAACCAATGGCTTGTAAGGAGAACTCGAGGCCTTTTCATCCTTTAGCGCGATTGATGAGAAAACCTCAAAGAGTGTCCTATAAGCCTTACGTAATATATCGCAACCTTGTTTATAGTCTCCAGCAAGGGAATTTGGTCTTTGGGAATTCATATTGGGACCAAGTACATGGATGACATGACTTACTCCCTGAAGTCTCCGCAGAGGGCTTGTAGCAGGTAAAGGGACTGCCACAGCGTCTCCAGGTTCAACAGTTTGAACAACTGCTTTGGTTGCCATTTCTAGCTCATAACCACCAGCCTTAAAAATAGCTGCATTAACACCACCACCACCTGGTTTCAATCTCCTGAAAATGCACACATCGAGTTGACTCAATCATGTGATCACAAGTGTCTGATGGCGAATCTAGAGCACACACTGGTTGTTTTGCAGTGATAATTGCATATAGACTAAACCATCAAATCAGGAATTTATTGAAGAACATGTTGGCGAAGTATTACCAATTTGTTGCATTAGCAATAAAATTGCACCGCGGACCTCCTGTTGTGTGCAATGTCGTTATGTCTCCAGCGTATATGAGAAGCTGCAGTGACGAGAGGCCAGCTTCAGCAGCTTTCGCAGAAACCCGACTTAGCATGTCCGAACTAGGAGACAGATCGACAAAGACAAGTCTGAGCCCGGCATGCTTTGGTTTTCTGTGGAACTCAACAGCAGTTTCCAAAATGATGTCTGCTGCCTTTCCATGATCAAACTGAAAGTCTGCTGTTGATATAGACGGAAATGCTAGAGATCTCGCTCCAGCTGCATACCAATCCTTGCTTTTTCCAGTTGTCGGCTCTTCAACGCTGGCCTTCGTTTCTCCATCTCCATCATTCGAACGAGAGCTACCAGCAACGTTCATTGGTCCTTGCAAGCTGATTTGGGTGAGAGAATTAGCCCTCAACTCTTGTTTATCATATGTGGGCTTTAGACTCGATTCCTTATTTTGGAGGACAGACTTTAATTTCTCTTTTCCTTCCTGCACACTGGCACCAAATACACCCAAAGGGAGATGATCCCAAAAGCCTAATTGTGAATAAACACAAACAATGTTTTCAATTTCTGGGTCTGTGCGGCAGTACGTGACGCGTACAAAGCCTTCTTCCAAACTTGGTGGTACTCGTGAACGTGCAAAGCGGAGCGCGATTCCTGCAGCATTCGAACCATCTAATCCCCCCTCATGTGCAACCCGTTCCGACGCCCGCTTGATGCACTCTTTCACCGGAATGTTAAGAACCAGTGCATGGGATTCTACCCCCTTATCTTTAGCTAACTGAAGAAATTCCTTGCGTTGTGAAACGTCGATATTGCAACGGTCTATAAGGACACTGGTTCCCGCAGACAGTGCAGCGGCTGCATCCTTCAGACACTTCTGCTTAGAACCAGGCTTCCCATTTGAAATCACGTCCTGCGAAATCACAAGAAAGGTTTGGCACATATATGATTACCAGCACGAACTGAAAAATAAGGAAATTCGCTAAATTAGGAGCATTAAATAGAACGTCTTGTAACTATACACAGAAAATCTATATCTACATGGAGTTGTATGTATGTCAAAACCTTGAGCAAGCACTATTTAGGATGAATCAACTATCCAAATTGCTTAGTTCCTTGTAATGGAGGTGGCTCGAACTGCATATTTAATCAAGAAGAGTTCAATCCTTCCATTACAACATGACCCATCTCGAGTCTAAACAACCTGTACTTCAATTATAAAGAATCAAGGTCACAAGCCAGCTGTACTAAGCTTTAATAGCTGAGAGGGATAGTTACGGCAAGAAGCGACAAACCTGGCAAATACGCTTCCAGGGACGGACTGCAATTTGGACAATTTTCTGACAAACCGTGCTCTTCCCAGCCCCTGGGGGACCGACCAGCATCAAAAGTACTAAATTCTTGGTATCAATTGAGCCCTCTTGTAGAGTCAGAGTTGCGAGAGCTGCAGATGCTGTTGTTGTGTGAATGTTAGGTAAATACAGTTTCCTATAATGCAAAATCAATTCCAACTAGTATCTGAGCCGTTAATTTGCAAAGGCACCTACAAACTTCATCAACAAAAAGAAACAGGATTATACCCTAATTTCAATGAGCACTAACACCTCCAACTCTGAGGGTTCGATTGAATTGAGAATGGTTCCCACGTACCCGAAATTCTGGTACAAATACTTTGAAAAAAGACGAAGAATCTATTGGATCGTCCATTGTTTCCAACCAGATCATGATCATAAGTACGGGAAAAAAATGCTTAAACAAGAGTACCTGACTGCTGCGAAGTTGAAGTTTTCTCATACGATTGATTGGCCTGTGTCCCTGATGTAGGATGTCGAAACTCTCGTAAGTGCTCAGGATTTTTCCTATAGCATGAGGCTCCCCACTTACAATCCGGTAAGTGTTTTTCCCTGTCCATTAAATACCATCTGCATCCATAAGAACTCCAAACCGAGTAAGATCTTTATAAACACAGCTTGCAGTCGGTGCTTGATTCAACCACCATCAAACTCCTTGTCGGTAGCCCATGCAAACAATCAGACACTTGGTACATGAGTAACTACAATCCTGCATCCCGAATGAGTCCATGTCTAGGAAACACTCCAACATCTTACAAGAACAAGTGCACAGATAGCCAGGGTACTCGTCAAATTCAAAGGCTGCATAGATGGCAGGTGCGCACTGTATTCAGACCCATACCTATTCCAGGGTTTCCAGAAGCACAATTTCCGGCCCCAATTTGACGAAATCACACAAAGGACAACAAACAAGTGTACATGTACTCGAATTTGTTCTCCGAAACAACTTCAAACTCAATCTGAGAGAGCTAAGACTGCGCTTCAGATTGATGAAAGCACAAAATGAAAAGCTTTGACAGTCGTCATTGAGGGCGCGTTGAAACAACTTGAGATATTTGCGAACATTTTCGCAAAGAAGAAAATAGCCAGAGCACTTTCATGCTGCTACAATCATCGACGCTGGCCTAAACAAAGACGGGAATTCTGACGAGCTTACCAACACAACCGATCGTCGCAAAACCAACAGCCCGTATGCAAAATCACGTATGCATGGAATGTGCAGAGTGGGACTTGGCAATGAAAAAGCCTAAACCCTAAAACCCACAAACACTCTAACAATACAAATACAAATAAAAACCTCCAGAACTAAGTCCCAATGTCTCAAAGGAGATGCCTTTCTTCCCCCAAAACCTGATTCTACTTTAACACAGAGTTGGGTTTCACTCAACCAGTGAGACTAAATCTGTCTGAAATGTCTAACAAGAAGGATGAATGTGTGCCAGTTGTAAGAATTTGAGCAGGTCCGAATTCCTTTTGGTATGCATGATTGTTTTGGTAGCCCAATAGAAATAAGGGTGATGAAGTGTTGTACAAGGATATTGAGGATGATGAGTGCGAGTAAAAATATTGGAGTTCAAAATAATGTAGAACATTTAAAAACCATTATTCAAGATTGAATATTGTATGAATCGTTACTTACATTCAAACCTAAGAACTCATGAGATAGAATCCCTTCTTACTATGTAGACCATGGTCTCAAAGCTTTGTTATTTTTGAGAAATTTTGATTCATTAATGCAAAGAAAGGTATGTCTTGCCAGTTACTTGCAAAACTCAAAGAACAACATGAAGGATTGAAAGCCTTTGTTCAAATGTCACCATTTATGAATAATATTCCATATTTAAGTACTTCTTCAAAGAGTCAAGTTTGAGAGTAGTTTTGACAAAAGCACATTGTACTCATCATTTTCATAGTAATTTATAACAATCTTATTGTTATATATATATATATATATATGTGTGTGTGTGTGTGTATATGTGTGTATGTAGTGTTATTAATGTCACCATAGTTTTTAATATATTTTTTAATATTTTAATATTGGCATATTAATTTTCCATGCCACCATAGTTATTGTTATTATTACTTCAATTTATTCTTACTAATTTTAAAATTATTTTTTATTGAAATTAAAAATTATTTTTGGATAATTGTTAAAAAAGTAAAAAGTAAAAAATAACATATTGGAAATATTTATAGAATTTTATTATTGGAATATAAAAATAAAAAAAAAACTAAAGAAATATATCAAATGGATAGCGAGTTGTGGTAGTAGCAAAAATATATATATATATATATATATATGTGTGTGTGTGTGTTTTTTTTAATAATGAAAACTTATGATATCTTGGTGAAAAAAACATAAAAAAGTATAATTTATGGAAAGATAAATTTAATATATCATATAATATTTTTATTTGGAGTTATTAGAAATATATTTTCTCTCTCTATATATAGAAATAATCAAAAGCAATATTGATTACAAACAACAAAAGACCATGTCTTTTAATAATGCCAAGTTTTATAAAGATTGTGATTCTTTTATTATAATATATTTGAGTTGAGCAATTACATAAATTACTTATATTTATATACTAAGTATATGTTAATAAAGTAGTTATTTGTATATCTTGAAATAATAATCAAGAAGATTGTAAATGTGACCTTAGAAAGTTATAAAAGATTTTTGTAACAATTATAGATAGTCTTTTTAAAAACAATTCATATCTAAGAACTATTGTAGTATCATGTGAAAGGATGGAACTATGAAAGATTTTAAAAAATACTAAAATGAAATGTTATCTTCTATTGTCTTTATTCCTACATATCATTGTAAAAAGATAACAAAGTTGTAAAGAAATGTGGCTAGTTGTGTAGCATACTATTGATCATTTGTACATGTTTTATTTGTTGGAGAAGAGATCATATTCATATAAAAGAATCTTGTTGCGTACTAATTAACACATAATATATAGAAGAAGTTGTTATGTAATCACATAAAACAAAGAATATTTGAAATATGGTTCACTTATGAAACAAATTTGAATAGAATAAAATTTAAGTGATTAATTAGCTCATTATTTTATAAATAATATTAATTTTTGCTTATAAATTAAATATATAATAATTTGAATCTTGTTACTCATTATATACATATATACATAATTATACTTGAATATAGAGCTATTAAATTTACTTATATTATTTACACATAAATTTAATAAAAATATCTATTTAGAATATATTAAAATCACAATCAATGTTCTTTTTTGTTAAATAACATGTAACTTAAACAATTCAAAAATATTTTATTTTGGTCAAATTTATTTTATTTTTAATATATATATATATATATATATATTCTTATGTATAATGTTACACACATGTGTATGTATACATAATAATATATATATATATATATATATAAATAGATTTTTACATAATTTATTTTTGAATCTACATGTTACACACACATATATGAATAAAAATTCTCATTATTAAATGCAATACTTCCAATACCATTAAATGCACTAATCTCATACTTATCTTATGAATTCATGTGTTGCCAACGTGTCTTTTGAAAACCAAAATGAAACATTATCTACAATACCAATAAAACACTTCACTCAGTTTCGGAAGAAATGAATGAAATTTAGGGTAAGAAATCCGCTCCACGAAGCTCCCAATTGATCAATCGAAGCTTTGCGGAGCTTGAATTTCATTCCAATGGTGTCACGGTTGTGCTGCTTCTCCTCGATCGTTGCTGCTCGCAGATTCTGCATCAGGTTGCGTTCATGGTCTTGCTCTCTTGTTGCCAAAAGGATGGTATGTTGTTCGTGAAAAGCGCGTTTGTCCACGCAACAATTCTGTGTAGAATCGAAGAGGTGCCCAATTATCAATGACATCTCTGCGAAACCCTAACTATGTGGCCAAGAGGATTTGGTACGCGCGGCTGTACGCGTCGAATCAAGCTGTTTTGGAGTTCCACAAGGTTTAGGGAGGGATTCAGACGACACCCATCTTTACTAATTGTGAGAGGATAGAGAATCTGTAAACCCATGAAGAGCGAGTTTCTTCCAGAATGTTCTACCATGGGTCTTGCCCAAGCACATCTGTTGGTTGCATCGTTCGTCGTGGAATCCCTGGAAGCAGACCTTGGCTTGATCAGTGCAAACATTTTTGAGTCAAGTTCTACCAGGTTTCAAGGGGTCGGAGGCAGACACATTGGAAGGTAATCCAAGATTTAGTCAAAACTGCAACTCTTATTACTGCAAAATAAGCCTGCATAACAACCATCGCATGCTTGGAAACAATATAAGTTGGCATCGAAAGAATTTTCAGAGTTTGACAGCACTAATTTGATGAGGTATGTAATAAAAATTACATTTCGACAGACACCCAGTTCCATGCGACTGTTCGGGTGTAGTCTACTGAGGGGAAAGCAAACATTGAATCTACCTCGTAATCCTAATCTATGTTCGGCATACAGACCGAACCCTGCCTCAACCTCACAGCGTCGCCGGACATAGAGAAAGGCGATTGAAGTGGGCACAAGCGGTCAGCAAGCAATCATGTGCTGGTGCTGGGGTACCAAATGCTTCAGTAGCTTGCAAACCTTGTCCGAGTGTCACTGGACCTGTTGATGTCATCATCTAAAATGCTCTTGAGCTAAAAAAGAAGAAACAAGGTTGAAATGAATGAAATCTATGGGACTGGCTAACCTACGGACTACCATTAGCAGTCTAGAGCTCTTTAAGTTTCTTGGAAAGGGCCAATTGCCTTTCATTGATAGTCATCCTTCTTCCGATGAACTTCAGAAGCTCGTCTATCAAAATCACAGGGAATGCGAGAACGAAGACAAACAGCCACTCGTTCGAGTTGAGTGGCACAATACCGAAGATCGACGCCAGCACGGGTACATAGAGAACCAAGAAGTGGAGGGAGAAGGAAAACAGCATAGCGATGAGTAGCCATGGGTTCATCCAGGGCGGTATCTGCAACAAGCTGCCGTCTTCAGAGAGGGCGTTCAAAGAGTTGAACATCTCGATGGCGACCAACACTGACAAGGAGAGCGTCGTGGCCTTGACCTTTCCGGTGGTGAAGTAGTCACAAGGGTTGTCCTCGAAGGAGAGGGTCAAGTTGCCGGCTGTGAACGGCGCTACCTTGAAGTCTTGCCAATTTGGGCAGTCTCCCCAGTTTCTCAACTGGGAGAAGCTTACGAGAGTGTGGCCATCGCTTGAGAGGTCGATTCCAAGGAAAGAGAAGCGCGTAAACCACAGAGAGAACGCACCAACAGTGGCAATTCCAACGTATAAGCCAATAATCTGCGAAAGCGTACAAGAATAGGTGATGCGCATGTTTAACATCAATTCCAGCAAATCATCAACACAGTCGAGACGTTAGATAGGGATTTTTGTACGCATATAAGGGATTAAGTAGAGAAAAATTTGGAGCTGAGGATGTTGAGTATGTGTCCAAACGCACCAGGTAACGCAGGAGTACCCACGAGTTGATGAGGACATCAGTGCTCTTGCGCGGAGGCTTCTTCATAATGTCTGGGTCTGGAGGGTTGAAGCCCAATGCGGTAGCTGGAGGGCCGTCGGTGACAAGATTCACCCAGAGAAGCTGCACCGGGATGAGACCTTCAGGAAGGCCTAATGCTGCAGTTAAAAATATGGACGCCACCTCTCCCATGTTTGAAGAGATCATATACCTGTAGAATCCACATGATGCAGTTCAAGTTCTGGAATAGCTTGAAGACGAGAATAGGGACTCATGCATTACGTAAAGTTGACGGGAGTGGAACAATATGAAACCTGATGAAGGCTTTCATGTTGTTGTAAATTGCACGACCCTCTCCAACAGCTGCCACGATTGTGCTGAAATTGTCGTCTGCCAGCACCATGTCAGCAGCTTCTTTGGCAACCTGCACAAGTACAGCTCACAAGTTTAAATTTCAATGTACTAATTGAAGTAGAATTTGAGTTCACAGAACATTATTTGAACGTTAAAGATCATCACTGTGCTAGTTTCACCTCCACAAGTGCTAGCACAAGCACCAGGTTAACGATTAATGCAACGATTGGCGTCGAACTTGCAAACGATTAACCTACAAAGACGCTAGCCATACTCATACAAATGATATGACATCTGTACCTCGGTGCCAGAAATTCCCATTGCTACCCCGATGTCTGCCAGCTTCAAGGCAGGAGCATCATTAACACCATCTCCAGTCATAGCAACCACCTCTCCACCATCCTTCAGAATGCGAACTATGTCCTGTTTATGCTTTGGCTCTGCTCGTGAGAACACACGACCTCCTTTACCGAAGAGAATTTCCTTGCGTTTCTCTGGAGTAAGATCCATAAATTCGCGTCCGGTGTAGCTCTTCTCCCGAAGATCTTCGTCTTTAGAAAAGACACCAATCTCACGACAAATGGATTCAGCAGTGTTCTTGTTATCTCCCGTGATCACAATCACTCGAATTCCCGCTTCTGAGCAGTCTTGAATCGCACTATGCACTTCCTCTCGAGGAGGATCCTGCGAAAGGTCACCAAATTATCCCATGAATTTCTTCAATCAAATGGTTGAGTGCCTCACTTTGCTAATTCATCATTTCACATCCTCTATTCCAACTTATGAAACTAGTATCAAAGCAGTCAAAACAGTTAACAGTGCACAAACGTAGAAAATTTACCCTCAATCCAGCCATGCCTACGAAAATGAGTCGGCTTTCGATGTCGTCATAGTTCATGGGATCCAACAATAGTTTGTGTGCACTGTGAGACTCTCCATCGTAATCACTAAGATCCCCCAAGTCGTCCGTGTAAGCTAGGCCCAAGCACCGCAGACATTTTGTGCTCATGCTATAAATTTTGGAGAGCAAAACACTTCGAGCCTCTTCTGTCATCTCCTTCACTGTACCGTCCAAGAGTTGTACATGGGTGCTGCGTTCCAAAACATTCTCAACAGCCCCCTGAGACGGAAAAAACAACAATATTATACCACAGCAACAACTCGAAAAAAACACTCCGACCAACCCACAAAACATCCAATAGTTGCCCTAATTCAACATGAAAAAAATGAGACATCGGTTTGCAACCACAAACAAACCATCACCGACAACGTTCAGGTGGAATACCTTCACCAGGAGCTTGTTTGTTCCCTCTTGGGTTCTAATGATGGAACTCATGGATTTACGACAACGATCAAATTCCAAAACAGCTAGACGAGGTCCTCTCTTACTCCACCAGTCGTTGCAACCTGTCAACGTAAATAAAACGAGGGAAAATCAATACGATTGATTCAACATTGAGCAATCGAATGTGTACCGGAGGAGTGCACTCGCTGTACAAAACACCACTTCAAGGTCTAGTGTACCTACCCAGTTCAACGCTGTCTACATCAGCTGAAGGATCGACTGAAGCGCGTTGCTCCATGATGAAGCGCTGCGCATCCGTGTCTGGAACTCCCATTTTCTCCACTACAACCTACGAAACATGAAGGAGAAAGTATATGGTGAGGCAAACATGGAAGTATTCCTCGAGAAACTGGTGTAGCAAACGAAACAAAACAACCGCAAGATTCCGATACCTCCTCTTGGAAGACCTCTCAATAGGTCAGTTCTTTCATAAATGGACTGGTGAGAGGTTACCTTCAGAGCCGCCTCAGTCGGCATCCCAACTGCCTTGAACACACCATTTTTTAACGACACCCTGGCATCGTTGCAGCGAGCAGCGATTTCTGCAAATGTTTCCAGGTTGCGGTCCAGATTACCAGGCTCCAAACTTTCAATTACTCCATCTTGAAAATCGTAAGAAGTGCCTCCAACGTGAAAATTTCGAGTTACTCCTGGTTCTGCGCCATTGAGCACGAGCTCCGTCACCGACATTTGGTTCGTTGTCAAGGTACCTGTCTTGTCGGAGCAGATCACGGTGGTGCATCCCAGAGTCTCAACACTCGGGAGCTTCCTCACGATGGCATTCTTGGCTGCCATTTTCTTGGTCCCTAGTGCCAGGCAAGTAGTGATCACAGCAGGAAGCCCCTCTGGAATGGCTGCCACCGCCAACGCCACCGCAATCTTAAAATAATACGTGCACTTTTCAAAGGAGAAACGTATATTCGTGGGAAAGCCGTTCTTCATATCCCAAGACAGGAAATGCTCGTAGTTAATCATCCACACGAGAACACAAATCACGCCAATAACTTTCGTGAGACGCTCCCCAAACTCATCCAATTTCTTTTTCAATGGAGTGTCTGCCTCCTCGAGAGAAGCCTCTGCAATTTGCGACTGAATCTTACCGATCTCTGTGTTCATCCCAGTGCTCACCACAACCGACACAAAGCAACCGTTGACCACGACAGTGCCTGCAAACACCATGCACTCCTTCCCCTGCAGCTCTATTTCCTCCTCCACGTTCTGATTGGATTTCAACACCGCCATGCTCTCTCCCGTTAGTGAGCTTTGCTCCACTCGCACAGTTGACGTCTTGAGAGAAATTACCCGCATGTCGGCAGGAACCTTGTCGCCGACACGAAGCTCCACGATATCTCCCGGAACAAGCTCCCTAGCTGGCAAATCGGAGATTGCTACTCCGTCTCGGATCACTTCGGCTTGGGCTGATTGCATCTCCTTGAGAGCCTCCAAGGCATTCTCCGCGTTGCTTTCCTGCCATACTCCGACTATGGCGTTCAAAATGAGGATCATGACAATAACCATAGGCTCCACGTAGGCTGTGGCTCCTTCTTCAGCCGAGTGATCATCAATATACGCCAAGACAAGGCTTACAAATGCTGCGAACAACAGTATTTTCACCAACGTATCGTCGAACTGCTCCAGCACGAGCTTCCACATGGGTTTTCCTGGTTCTTTCTGCAGCTCGTTCCAGCCATACTTCGCACGGCTGCTCTGCACTACGCTCTTGCTGAGGCCCTTCTTTGGGTCGACGTCATAGTGTTGCAAACACTGTTCTACTGACCTCGCCCATGCGGGGAAGCATTCCTCCGCCATTTGCACTAAAGAAAATATGAACTAAAGTCTGAATGCTTGCAGCCGAAGTAGAGGATGAGACGGATGAAGGGTTGTTTAAATGAGTTGTTTTGCAAGGAGGGCATCTGCGTACACAATATACTAAACTGGAGCTTCAGAAGCTGTACCCACTACAGGTCGTGGGCATGAACAAAATGAACTACATCACCGGATCATTGAGAGAGACGCCCTGGCACTTCTGCATATCGATAACCGCAGGCTTCCACCACAGGGTAGCATCACAATACTAGTGAATACCTGTTGGTGACAATTACAACTCGCCTTTAAGAAAAATCAGTCAAGTAGCTCCAACGTTGATCTGCAGCAAAGTAGTGGCTAGACGTCAATAAGAGCACGCTCGCGCCACTCTTTCGTGTGAGCAAGTCTAACCCCCGCACGAGAAAATAAACTGACTACTTGTTCACACATACACCGTCACAATGTACACGATCACTAAAAAAATCATAACACCTCGTGCTACCCTTTCTGTGATCTCTTATCAAGTCCCGCACGCAACAGCAACAACTCGTTCGACCAGCGCAAAAACTAGAAAACAAGAAACTAGAAACGAAGGGGAAAAAAATATACACAACTGATGGGTTTGCAGCGAGAAGGCAGATTAGTACCGTGACCAGAGCATGCAACCCCGAAATGAGATGGTGTTGAAAATAAACAAATGTGTAAAAATACAGGTGCGGTTTCACTGAACCAACGAGCAGTATCCAAAGGAAGACAAGCCAAGTGAAAGCCGAGTTAAGCAAGCGGGAGCGGGAAGTGAGGGGTGCGAAACAACGAGACCTTCCAACGGCATGGGTTTCGCTATTTAACCAAAAAGAAATAAAAAGCAAAATCAAAATCAAAACGTTACCACGCACCAGAAAGGGCGAAGAGAGTCTACCGCAACGCACAGGGAAGGAGGCAAGGGGAGCTCGCGACTGCGACGAGCCGTGACGGAATCAAACGAGAAGAAAAGCTGAAACCAGAGATGAAAATAGGGCCACCCAATAATTACGACGTGTGATGAGGTGGAGATCGCGGATCTGGTCGGTAATCGAAAACGATGTTCTGCGGGAGAGCGAGAGAGAGAAACCAGCGCCTGCGCCGCAGATCAAGCTTGCGTGCGATAGGGCCGGATGTGAGCACACTCCGAGTCCCCTGGTATGGCGCAATACCGCGTTGGTTCAATCCACAGGGGAAGGAACCCTTGCTTGATGCACGGGTAAGCGCGTTGAACGCTACCAACCCATAGATGCACAAATATCCCCCCCAATCCTAATCACAAACCAGTGGGAAGGGTTGCACAAAGCTCGCACCTTAATCCCAGATTGCTAATCATTCACCGTCTAGCAACTGCACCCCCCACATGATTAGCGGCGACTTTCGCTTCTCCAAATTTATAGTACGCGTATACACAGACTGACACTCTAGCGTAAGACAAAGCTGGGTCCAAACGTCTACCTCACGAGGGGAAGTGGAACGGTGGAATTCCAGTGGCGTCGAATTGTGGAACGGTTGATGTCACGGGAAAAACGCAGTTGGTGCCGCTGTCACCCCCGCTGCCACAACTGACATTCACTGCACTAGTACCGTGGAAACATCGCGTTCCGGTGACGACAATGCGAGAGCACGTGCTTGGAAGTTCACAAGGCCGGTTTACGATTAAGATTGGCGTTGCTGGGATGTCAGATTTCACTGGTGTCCCCTGCAACGGGCATTCGTGGGTTGACTCCTCATTTTCAAAGCGTCAACAATCCAAGGAATAGTTTCTCCCTTTGATCGCAGGCTTAAGTCGGCACGTTTGGACCGTGTGCACCTCCGCGACTCAGCGATTTCGAACTGTGTGAGGTGGTTTCAGTCGGCGGGTGCAGGATGCTCCTCCCCCTCGTTTCACCTTCGTTCCGTCTAGCAGACATTAGTCGGAGGCCTCGTGAGACCGGTATGTGTCGTCGCGAAGCTTTTGCGCCCCGATTCCCTCAGCTGAAGCACTATTTGCCGCGACCTCGGCGCGACCTTGTATGAAGACATTGCATGAAGCTTTGTCACCGCAAGTGGCCACCTCCAGCCCAGAAAATTAAGCTGTATTGGTTCATTTTAAGGTCGAGCTAAATCCAGCTCGGGTATTTATTTTTGGATCCAACCTGGGTCGTTTATTTGAAGGATCTACGGTATTGACTTTGGCTATTAGATCCTGATTTGGTTTACGTTCCACTACTAATAAATAAATAAAAACTTGTTATTAAACTTTTTTAAAAAATCATATGATTCTTGGCTGTTTATGACATGGCAATTTTGTGTTTTGTCAGCGTGTGTTAAACATTGATAGAGAGTACATGAGGGGGCTTTTATTCTTATTTGTTTTATAGCCGGTCTCGATTATTCAAACAATGGGCTTTTCATTGCAGTTTAAAGCACTTTGATTCTTTCTCTGATTTTTTGACGATGGTACTGGAGTTTGTTTAGTTTGAAGAATCTGTCTATGTTAAGAGTATACATCGAAGCATAGTGCGCAAGTGTGATTGTTTTTGTTGGATATTTGTGATTTTTCTTATAAAGAGCATTAATTGTATTATGTTTTTGTTTTATTTCCATACAACAACACATTCAATCCAATCCACCGCTAACTCAGTCGGTTACTTGTACCTACGTGTCTGAAACTTCAAAAGAGAATATGTAAAAGTAGACACCTTCATGATCAAAATAAAATAAGAATGTAACATAATTTAAATTATATATTAATTAATTAATTGCAAAAATTTCAATACGTTGAAATTGGGGAAAGAACAAAGAGAAGTGAAAAGAAGAAGAAAGGAAGAGTGGGTTTCAACACTATTATTTGTAAATTACAAATTTGCACGATGACATATTGGTATTCTAACCCATTTTAAACAACAAACTCCATTCCCAAGACCCAATATATATAAGGATTTGTTGAATTGACTCAAGTATTTACTAAATGGATTCATCTATCTTGACCATCATCAAAAACTTCTCCACTACCAAATCCATATTGGTCAAAAACCAATGATAAAATGGTTGGACCCTTACCCAATGATGATGTGTGGGTTGATTTAGTAAATGCATAGGTCAATTTGATATATATATATATATATATTCATCTATGATTAAAAATTTTAACTGACCCAAGCATATACTAAATCAACCCGCCCATCATCATACATATGCACACAAATTCTTGAGCTCCTCTTGAGCTCCTCATACAACTATGGATTTTTTTTTTTTTTTTTTTTTTTTTGATGACGGTTAGGATGGGTGGGTCAATTTAACAATTCCCTTTGAATATATAATATGTAATTTGATGCAATTCCAAAAAATCAAACATTTATTAATTCACTTAATTATGTATGCATAACACATTGATGAAATGCGATAATCTTCAAATAGTTGCTAAATTTAGCAAATTTAGTTGATAAATCTCCAATAAATGGATTCCGTTCACATTTCCACGCTGGCCCACCACTTCCGTCGTACCCAATAACCGACGTCCAACGTCAAAAAGCTAATGCCTCCACGGTCTCATCCGTATGGTAACAACTACATTCATCCATTGGCCCATCCATAATGCACTCTTCCTGATTTCCTAGATTCCTGAAATGTACGCCCTTCGTTGTTATCCAGTGATCCGCTTTCGTGTCTAGCTTTTTGTCTGTGAAGCTTCTATGTCTTCGCTTTCTTTCGATAACAGTGGCCCGTCGTCGCAGCATTGCGCTGGAAGGTGGTCTGGGGACACACGAATTATAATGCTTACGGGAATCTGTAGTATTGCTTTTTTGAGGGACTCTGCCTTTACCCTCTTGATTTAATAGTGAGCTTTTAACCCCACCATATGAATATTTTTATAAGTACATTTCTGCGGTTTTGTATTGTATATTGAGTTTTTTTATAGTTTCGTATCCTCGAGATTATCTGAGGTGATTGGAGAGCTGTGGTGATGAGGTGATTGAGGGGTTATTTTTTTATTTTTATTTTTATTTTTTTCAAAAATGCGAGGATAGGAACAATCCGAAGGATTTCTTTGGAAGCTTTTGCGATGGGTTCTCGCTTCCTGCTGCTGCAGTAATTGGGGGTGGTGTTGCTACTGATGATTTGTTCCTTGGACCGGATGCACGCAAGCTCCAGATGGCTGTGACCTCGCCAGATGGGTCGCCTGCTCCTGTTGCTTTGATGACTCTCGTCTCAGCAAACTCCAGCGGGGTTGGTTCCCGGGCTACGATCTCAGATCAGCAGGAGTTTGCGTCCCTCTGAAACGGAAAGTATGAATTGGCGCTTCTGTCAAACGATTTTTCTCTGGGGAAGGACAAGCTGCAGATTTGTGCATTGTTGAACAGCGGTACAAGGTTTCTTGGCTACGATGGTTATGGTGACTGCTCCTATTTCGGTGTCCAATGTCAACACGGTTTTATTGGATAGCGAATGAGGCCCTTCCCTGGTCGGATGTCAAACCGGAGTTCGAGCAGACGGCAACGTTATCAGCGAGCTACTTCCAGAAGCTCAATGTGGCACTTTAGGTCAGTGGTCCACCTGGAGTCTCATTTAAACCCCAACATGCCATGCTCAAGCTCAGAGGCGAGAGTGGCGCAGAGCAAACCTACCTTGAGCCTATGACAGGGAAGCAGCACGAGCCCACTTAGGACTTCGCCCAGATGGTGGTGAAGCTAAACCGTCCGGGAGTCTACACTGTTGACCTAATTGTCGGTGATGATGTCATGGAGAATTCATTTGTGTGGCCGTTGGTGACTGTGGATCTGAACCTATAAGAGGGTCTTCAAATTTGCTCCCACGGCGGAGATTGCCCACATCTTCTTCCGGCAGCCCGAGAGGATGCATCCGAATTATCTCTCGATGATGTTACATAGTCCTGACCTTGCTTCCACTGGTCGGGTTCTTGGTGGACCTCCCTCCAGCTTCTCGGTGTCAACCTAAAGAATCTTCCACTTAGTGGATTCCCGCTGGTTGCCGATGCTGGGTTCCTACTTTGCGAGCACACTGGAATCTATAACTGTAGCTTATGTTTTGGTTTAAGCTGAGACTGTTCACGACTTTGCAGATGCTCGGATTTCTAGGTTTGTTGACTCACGCCTAGATTTCATATTCCCTTCCACTTGGCGGACCTTCCTTCAGCTTCCAAGGTGAGAACATCATAGTAACAATGCCCACCTTAGTTTTCGGTTTTCAGTGCAGGTTTCAATCTTGCCCAAGATTTGAACTCTGAGCCCAGTTTTGGTGTCTTTGGAACAACGTTTGCAATTTTTGTCAATAGAAGAACAAAAGAGAAGAATTTTTTAAACCTTTTTCACCTTTTCTTCTTTTGCATGGTCCAGTCTCTTCATGGTGATTTGTAGCAGAAGTTAGGGCAGAAACATCCACAAAAGGGTATATCTAAGCTTGCCACATTTCAATCAACTAGATGCTTTTATATGTGGCCTGAAGCAATGTGTTACATCTGTATCTTTTGTTTTTGGTCTTGTAATTAGAAGATGAAAGGCCAAAACGAATCAGAGCTTTGCAGTAATACAGTAGCTGAGAAGGAATTGCTCTACCTTGTCATGCTGCTCGCGGACATGTGATGCATTGTCTTACGCCATTATCTTGTTGTGGATTGAGAGTAGTCTAGTCTCTCGTTAATTCATGAAATTCAAATGCAAGTTCTACTAGCAGTTTTGCATGGCTGGTGGTCCACTTGTTATTTAACTCTTTCTTAGAACGCACAACATTTACATGATCAGCCTTTACTTTAGAAAATACCTACCACATCTATCTCTGATTGATTATTTTGAAAATTCGTATTTTCCTTAAGAATTGTTATACATTATTGTCTGTATTTTAAGTGAAAATGTAAATGTTTGTTTGGTGTGGTATGACACTGATTGGAAGATTCAAAACTGAAGGATATCATAATAATGAGTTGAAATTTCACCATTCTAAATAAATGTTATAAATCATGATCTATATAATATCAACCTATCAAAGATGAAAGGGAATGCTTCAATTTTGTGATTGTAACTTTGCAATGCTTTCAAAAATTCCAACTACAACTGAAACTTTTGTTGCTCCATGATCACAAGACACTTCAAATGATTAAGTCTTGTCTTACAATTACATGCATGTTAAAGGTGATATTAAGTTTGTTACATTTGTTAACAAATACTTCCTAGATATGGACTATTTATTCCTCAAATTCATATGGTGTTTTTTGTAAGCAAGAAACAAAAATATTATCAATATTTTATATATGTATATATGTATATATGAAATAAGTATTTAAAAATAGAGCCACATGCAACATATATATATAAGAAAATAGTTTTGTGAGACAAATGCAAAAAATTCTAGAATTGAAAAAATAAACCTTAATGGTCTTAGTTTACATAGAATATATCCTTCATTCAAATTTCATAATACCTTTTAAAAAAAGTACAGCATTCATTTGTGAATGTTTGATCCATTGTCAAGTAAGTGTTATTCTTATTTACAATGATGGCTTTTAACTTTCAATATGCAAACAAATATGATATTGTCAATCCATCCCATATTATTCAAAGAAAACATATGATTATAAGAGTATCAAAGAATAATATTTAGTAATTACAAATTAGAAAATATTATTAGCATTGTGTTCAAACATCAACAAAAGATTGCAAGCACATTTTTAATTGGTCATAACAACAAACAATTAAGAAAATAGCAATTTGTTTTTGGAGCCAAAGACAAACTTGTACATTCATTTTTCCTTTTTGTAGAAGAGTCTTTAAGCCTATAAAATGCTTTAAAATTATACTATTATTTTCATATCAGTAATACATCTTTTACATGTATTATCATGTAATATTATAATTTTTCATAAAAATTTCAAATATATATATATATATATATATATAAATCACAATTGAAGTTTAGTCAATAAGAGAATTGACTAAAGCTTATACTTATTCTCTATTAGTTGAAATTTAATCAATCACTGAATTTTGCAAATAAACTTCAATTCTTTTATTTTGTTTTATATAAAGTTGATATACTTCTAGATAAGACGTCTTTAAAAAAAAGGGTTATGTTTACATATAAATACATTCATACATACATATTTAAAATGTGCCATTGATGTAATTTTAATCATTTCAGGTTATGATTTTAAGATAGAGGTTATTGATTTATATGTATTTATATATATATATATATATATATATATATATATATGTCATTCATTTTTAGATTTGCTTTTGTAAAAATGACCAATTTTGTCATTTTTTCAAGTTAGTATCATTTGAATTACAAAACCATGTAAAAAAATAAAAAATAAAAAATACAACAAAGTATTAGAATTTTCTTTTTTATATAATTGAAAAAATAAACAATCCACAAGTCAAAACCTTGATTTTATTGAGCCTACTTCAAAACACCAATTTGCGATACTTTATGAAGCTATCACAAATTGGTGTTTGCAAACCAAATCTGATTTGGAACTATTAAAAGAACATGGTCAGTAATTTGTGACCTGTTTTTAAGATCAAATCATCTAGTTCAGGATTTCATGCATTCATTACATATGTTAGTTCAACGTCCTTAAATCAATATACAGTTTTATTACTGTGCCGAGTTTGTGCCCTTAATTGAATGCTACTGGCTGCTCATTACACACACACCCACAATGCTAAGAATAATGGTCTCCAGATTACGTGTTGCTTTTTGTTTTTGTTTATGACACATTAGTTTCTTTTTAAAATTGCACTGCACATCTATTGGGCACTTGACATTGAGCACCTTTTCTTTTCTGTATGTGCTCATCAATACTGTGTTTACACACTCATCAATATTGTCTTTAGTGGCTTTGTTTGCAAATGGGTCACATTCAGGGCATCTCAGCGCTAGAAATGAGCTTTTGCAGAGGATCTTCACAGCCAGGCAAAGAGTTGCGTTGCGGTGTTTTGATTCTAGAGCTCATGAATTGGCAACGTTAGTTGGTTTCACTCGGAAGACCACTTCGCCAAAGTCCAAAAGCAGAGATGCAAGGCCAAGTCCACTCGCTTGTACCAAATACAAGCAAATCTTACCCGGTCAACACATTGCAATCCACTCAAAATCAACACAGTATTAATAGCAAATACATTTTTGTGAGTTTCGAATTTGGGCGTGAAGTGTTTCACCAGTTCGGCGATGGAATTAGCAAGCGATCGTGCTGAGCAACAGACACAGTAGCGAGGTCCAAACGAGATAGTGGGCGGCAAAAAAAAACCACAGATCCAGGGCTTACCTGGTCTCTTCCTTTTTGTAGTTTTCTAATCGCGCTGTTCACTGGTTTGCTACCGACGGTTTCAGGTGTAGAGCCGGCAGAACCAGAAAATTCTACAGACTTCCCGAAATCGTGGTGAATCTCCTTCGCGGTGGTGAATCTGGCCAACGTGCTCCACAACCATATTAAGCCTCCTCATCCGAACTTGACGAATATTTTCTAGATTGAGGGAATGACCCAAAATCCGGCATCTCTGCAATCAAAACGTGTTGCAGCATCAAGTTGTGTAGCGATGGACTTTGATTGATCCAAAGCAGGTTAAGGTTGCAAACTGGACAATACCGTGGTTGTCGGTCCAAATAGAGAGACGCACACTTTGATGCGTCTGAGATACAGCATTGCAACGCATCAGATTGTGCAGATGACCATATTTTGTAGTATATTCATTGAATGTGTTGCCTCCAAAACCAATCCAGTTAATTAAATTTACTTGATCAGCTGCTCTTACAGTCTCCAATTCATTCCTCATAGCCGAACAGATTTCCATTTTCATGAGCGTGATTCAAACCGGTTTCGACGTTAGAACCCATTGGCATGTGAACACATTTGTAACGTGAATGTGTCGGTTTTTATTTTTTTTTTGAAACAACAGGGTGTACTTGTAACATTGGCTGATGAAAGTGTAGGAAGAACATAAACTATCTGGGTTCTATTGTCACTGGAAAGGTGAGTTTTTGTAGCATAATGTATGATACAAAAACTATAGGTTTGGCTTACTATACCTCAATTCAGGGTATGACAAAGGTTGCTAAAAGGAGTTTTTGTTGTTACATTGGATTTTTATTTTTTCTCTACTGCTTAATATGTTTTTGGTCACTTTGTTTCACCAACTTAATGCAACATCTAGTTGTTTTGGATGTTTTATGTATGTGTTTACAAATATTATCTCACATCATTCTTATGTAGTATAAGATGTTGGCATATATCAATTGTCTTATTCAATAATACTTCCAAATTTATAATTCAAAGATTAGGACATTTTTTTGTGTTTGAATTATCCAGATGCATATTCCTTGTAGTAGTGTCCAAATTACCCAAAACCATTGAATTTGAGAAAAAAAAAGTCATAAAAAAATACTTCCTACCATAAAAGGCCTATATTTGTATAGATCAAAGGCTAACATATAAATAGACAAAGTGGCATAATTCCATAGTCTCTATGCTTGAATACACTCTAAACAAATCTAAAGAATGTTTTCTTCTATATTAGACATACACATTGTATAATATAAAGAAATATTTTCAATTACTTTTGTTTTGTATTTGTTGAAAATCATGCCTTTATGCCATATTAAACAAATAAATGTGATTTTTTAAAATTTTAGCTCTTAATTTAAACCATAAATATTTATAATCAAATTAAAAGTATGGATTAAAAATAAAATTTTATAAAAAATAAAATAAAACTATATATTAATTATATGTTTCTAAAAATTATTTTTCTAAATTAAAAAAATATGTCATAATTTTAAAACTAAAGTTCCAAAAATATACATAAGAATTAAAGAGTATATTTGAAATAAGACAAAAAAAAACTCATCTCTTTTTTCTTGGTTTTACATTTAGTAGTTTTAACTACTCTTACAACCTTAGCATTCAATTAATAATGCATAGATTTATTTTTATTTTTATTATAATAATAAATTTATTTAGTAATCTTAGATCTAATAAATCTTTAGATGCTACTTCATACAAATTTTATAGTTATTTTTTTAAGCTTTTCAATTACTTTGATAGACCTAATTTATATAAAAATAAATAAATATAGTAAAGATAAGAAAAAAATATTTACTTTGATAGTTCTTTTTGTAATATTAATCCATAGACAACACCAATACTTAAGTTTCTTTTATAGGCAACTTAAGAAAAATTTCAAATCTCTAGCTTGTAAAAAATACCAACTAATACATTGGAGTTTACTTACTTCTTACTTATTGCCTAAGCCAAGCTAAAATAATTTTTTGAAAAGGATATGTTTTTATTTTGATTTTTTATTGCCATTATATTCATAATATACTCTAATTATTTATAACCTTGAAGTTTGGTTAAATCTATATAATATAAAAACTATATTGATTAAGGATTCTTCATTACTATTTAAAATTAAGATAGAATCATTTGCATATTGACTTAGATTTCTTTGGTCTTTATATCTTTATATTATATTTTCTCTAACTCTTTTAGATTAGATTAGTTCTTCTATTCCTAGCTTAAGAATTTAATTGGAAATTAAAAAGATGCAGGGTATAAGAAAACACTCTTGTCTTGTGCTTCTTTGGATATAAAATTTCTTGATGAAGTTGTTGCATATACAATTTTTGGCTTTAATTCTATAATCTATATATATATATATATATATATATATATGCATATATATAATATTTATATAAATTATTTATAAAAATTATTTTTTTATAGTAATCCAAAAATATCAACATATTTGATTATAGAATTTAAAAAGATATAATTTAAACAAAAGAAAAGATTATTTGGACTTTTTGGCCAAAAATATTATTTTTGATATTAATAATATGTTATCATGAGTGTATCTTAAGGAAAGAAAAATAATTTGAATAAGATTAATAATGTCTATAGGATTCTTTCGGAATTTTTTTTATAAGCTTAAATATATATATTTCATAAGATGAGTTTAAAAAAAGTGATAAGTTTGTACTAGATTTCACAATTTTTTTTAGTAAAAAAATTACATTATCTCTAACTATGGATTGTAGAAAAGTCTCTGTACTAAATGTACTATTCATTATGATAAATAAATCTTTATGATTAGTTCTAATAGGTCTTAAAAATCATATTTTAACTCCAGTAAGACTTGGAGCTTGTATATTGCCATATTTCAATTATGTTTTGTAGTTATTTACAAGGAGTAGGTTTTATAAGTCTACAAATGAATTCATATAGTGACTTTAGAAAGATTTTTATTAGAATTTTAGATCAAACCATCAATCTAATAAAAATTATTTTTGTCTTATATATAGTTTATGATAATATTTTAGATAAGACTTTTAAAAATTTTCTTAACTACAGTAATAAATTTTATCTATTTTTATAGATATAGTAATACAAGACTTAAAGTGTCTTTTTAATATCTTTAAATAATATTTTAGAGTACATATCTCTATGTTTCTTCCATCTAAGATGGAATTTTAGTCTTTAGTATTGAATTTTTTATTCTTCAAATTTAGATGATTTATTTTATAGTACCTCAAGAATTTGTTATAAGTATAAATTTTGTAGATTATTTTGTGGGTTGTTGTGAGCCTCTTTTACTTTTCTTTTATAATATATATTATTAAAACCTCTATTGATTGTTTTTTCTTTGTAAAATTCTTTTGGAATCTTAAAAGTTAAAATTTTACCTTTAGAAAATTTCCATCACTAAGAGTATAGACTAAAATGCATTGCATTTAATTGCACACTATTAGATTATTAGGGAATTTGAAATTTATTTTAAAAGCCAAGTTTTTGGATTGTTTATTTTAAAGTTGAACATAAAATTAAATATTGAGATAATTAAATAATGTATTGTCTTTATAAATATAATAAGATTAAATTATATTAGTGTTAAAGTAGTCTTAACTAAAATATAATTTTTTTTTATCTACATAAGACTCTTAATTCATCCTTTCTAAATTTATATGAGTATTTTAGGTATCTTTTTACTATCAAGTAGTCTTTAATGTAGAGACTAGTCTTCAATATGTTCTATGATGTTTCTTTGTTTCTAACCAATCTTCCACAATTTTTATGTCTTTTTTTGTAGTTTTTCATATTCTAATTTCTATCAAAGATCTAAGAGACATGGCTCGTTTCAATTTAGAATCTCTTTTTATTATATTATAAGTCTATTTCTAAATAACTATTGTTATTTGTCTATTTCTCATGTTTATTTATTGGATTATTGGTCGACACTCTATGCCCAATTGATGTGTTTTACTGGTAGGGGGTGGTTATATTTTTTTATTTTTTATTTATTTTTGCTTCAAATAAATCTTGCCTTGCAAATAATATTCATACTTTAGTACTTTTTGTTTTTTTAGCTAGTTTGTAAAGAAAGCTTACCATAGACATGTCTTTTCTTCTTTAGACCTTTATCACAATAATGTTTTTTTTTTTACTCAAGGCTATCACCTTGTAAATCCTTGTAATATCTTTAATCCCATGTACTTCTTGCCAATTAATTGATTGATTTATTTTTTTTGAGCACAGTGCTAAGTGTTGGTATTATCTCTTCGATCTTACAAGTTGTCATCATGGTAGAAATGAAAAGTATAAGAATTTTTAGTATCCTTTAATATTGTATTCTATTCTCCTCTATCTTCTTGTAGTAATGATGGTGACTAAACTGATAATAAAATTAGATTTAAATGCTTGCTTGCTTCTAAATTATTACTTAAAAACTATTTTGGTATTTTTTATTATCATATATTTAAAACTTCTTTAGCCACTTATCTTAATATCTTTGGATAGTTAGATATTTGCATCTATTATCTTTTAATTAATATTAGAAATTATTATTAGCATTTCTTTTATTTTGATTACTACAATAAACTATATAATAATCTTTTGAGCTTTTTTGATTGGCTTATGGTAATTTCTCTTGAGATATCTTGTAATCACTTTATTTTCCTTCCTTTAAGAATTGAGAATGTACCAATTTCTTTTTAGTCTTTTTGATTTGAAATATTTATTATCAATGGCCTTTTTATTTTTTTATATTGATTTTTTATCTTTTTTATAATTAATATATTTTATTACATTACCAACTTATTGTTTTTTTATTTTATTTTATTCTATCATTTATTTTTTGGGAGATGTTATAACACCATGGTATTAATGTCTCATTTTAACAATAATTTATATAAAAACGAAATTATTATTATAAGATAATTTATACTAAAAGAGATTCAAGTATTATAAATAAACAAGATGTGGTTTCATTTTCTGAGGCTTGGAATTTCATGAATTTAGATAAAAATTTATCTTAGGGAAAAAAACTTTGATTGTCAACAATTGCTTGAGTTGAATATTTGCTTTTCTAATATAGTTTCTTTTTCAACATAAGTTTTTCATTCAAAGTTACATAAATTAAATTTCCTCTATTTTAAAATATATTTTTGGCATGAATTTTTATAAATCTTCTTTTTTAAATAGATAGTAGTCTATTTTATCATTTATACAAAGTTTGTTATATATTTGTCATACCATAATTTTTGGACTATTAAGTTGATATAGGCTTGTATTGTTTAAACATTGTTGGTTACTTTTAGGTTTTGGTTTGAATTTAATAATAGTAGTACTTCTTGTCCAAATGTTTGGCTTAACTTGATGTTTTCTTATGTGTAATTTCTTTTGAATTTACAAACCAAAATTTGTAGCATTTGGTTTGTCTATTTTGATCAATTCCTTGTATCTTTTTAATTTGTTTCCAAAACTATTAAGTGATCTTATTTTTCTTTGTATATTTAAATATTTTCTTCTTTTTTTAACTAATATGGATCTCTCAACATTGCTTAACTTCTTTGGCCCATGTTCCTTATATGATTTTCTATCATTTTAAGATTTTTCCTTTTATGTTCCTAAAATGACATATTTAGCTTTGGTGGAGAATTACCTTCTTATTTGTTTTTATTTAATTTTAATTCGTCTTCAATAATCTTTGATTCTATACTTAGTTTCCAAAAAGAATTTATATTTAAATAATAAAATTTTATAAATTAATTATTTTTAATTTTTTTATATAGATAATAGGATTAATTATTTGAATCTTAATTTTTTAAGCATTTCCTAAATTTAAGGCTAAGAAAAGTTGTTGCTCTAAAAATCTTTGTTAAAATAGCTAGTTTCTACCACTTGGTTAAAATTGGCTATAATATTTTGGGCAACTTTTAGAAATTTATTTAATAATCCTTTTAGGTTAATCTAAGTATATATATATATATATATATATATATATATTATCTAATTCTTCCAAAATTTTAAGATTTCATATAGTTCTTAGGTTAAAATTAGAGTCTTATCTTTCAAATGTACATATTCTAATATCAATCATGTCTTTTGTATTTGTATATAAATATATAATTATTCTTTTATTCTCTTATTTAATTATTTGTTTTTTTTGAATTTATTTATTTCTATTAAATAATTCTAATTATGTTTCAAACTTCTACTTGTATGATTTTTCTCTATAAAATTAAACAATTGCTACAATTAGATAGATATTCCATTTTATCACAAACAATGTCTTCACCCACGTCTATATCTCTTAGTTGATTCTAAGCAATCAATTGACACATCTTCAGTTGACTCCAAGCTCTACAAAACGTTTTGATAATACGTCCTTTATCTTTTTTTTCTTTTTTTTTGGTTTGCATTAATATTGCACTCAATCTCTCCCTGTAGAACTGCTTTGCTTTCAGTGCTATCAAGTTCTCTCTTTTCTTGAATTCACAATTCTTGCCGACTTCAATGTACCTCCCCTATCCTGAAACCTTAATAATAAAAAAATAAAAAATGATTTAAAAATATTAACAATTCGAATCAACACGTGCAACCGCAATTGATTATGATCACAACTTTGAGCAGATACGGCCATAACCACACCCTGGATCAAGCCAGTTTCAGTCCCTCTACTCTAGATTTAATAAATCTAGAGCATTCGGCTACATCTCCACAGCAATTTGCCCTAATGTTCATTCACCCATTACACCATTTCTATTCAATGGTCACATTTTTTTTTTTATTATGTCTTTAAAATAGAATTAAGGTTCGGGCGAATTAATGTTCACAGAGCGCAGGAAATATTTAGAGGTCCATGATGGTTGAAAGAATCTTCCGCATCATCTTTAGTGTAAAGCAAGTTCTTTGCCTGAGGATCGGTCCCACAACAGCTTGAAATGGAATCGACCATGTCCATACGCTATCAAAAACGAGCACATAGTTCATGTGGATTTTCAAATAAGATAAGCTTGGCGAGAATTATCGAAGCTCCAGCAGCAAAAGATGGCACCAGAAACCGAAATGGATTATAGCAATCACACATCCACCAGTGCAACTAACAAAATTGCACATCTCAATCACACGGATACAAAGATCCTATGAAGGGTTACTCGAAGCCTTGTTGATTCATAGGTTGCACTTTGCTTACATTTGTTTCAAAGACGATTTCAATATTTGAGATCATCTTTGTCGATCAGAGGCCTGCACAAGTGAGAGCAAACGCAGCGGCACCGTGCGCTTCCACAATAGCACCGATAGACTTCTCGACCACGTCTAGATCACGTCCGTCCCACAAATCGACAGCCTTGCAGACCAAGTAGGTGTTCTCTGCGACTACTCCACGTCTAGGAGGGTTTCGCCACATCTGAGCAAGATACGACCATGCATCAGGGAATATTTCGTGAAACCGAGAGAAAACCGTTCTTGACTTGAGAGACGGCACGAATCTGCGGACCACTGTATCAATACCCACTGACATTTGGGCCTCCTTGGCATCCAAATTGAAGAAGACCACATAGAATACCTTATCTGAACAAAATTATCAACAATTCAGAAGTCAGTTAGTACAGAAACACCCAGATTCACACACTGTATAATCCAACATTATTCATAAATACCACTGCAACTCAGGTGGCCTCAAAATTGAACTTTCACACATTCAAAAGTCCTCGCGAGTTCTGAAGATAAGGCACTTGAAATATCGAGGTCAAACCTGAAGGATGCCTTGCCACCCAAATGCGTTCCCCAGCGGTGTCGGCAACAGAGGCACAGAAACCAGTGTAATCGTTCCGAAGTTCCCCGTCAAGTGTCAATCGCCATAACTGTGCACATGCGTTCTTAGACATCAGCAAGCAAGACAAGACTCGAGGCAGCATATCCTGACTAAGGATAGATTAGGGCGTGGTGAAGAGCATTCAACAAACGAAATCGGATGTGTGACCTGATTTGGTTCTCCACGACTACATCCTGCACTCTCAGACATCCTTGCTTGCTGCACGTCGCTGTTCGGAATTCCAAGGACGTCAGCAGCAAGACATCCACTTCGGTCGCGGGGTGACGAAATGAAGCCAAGGTTAGAAGAGGTGGTGACTTCCTGTGACCCATTTGTAAAGGGAGTCCACTTAAAGCATTCAAGCAGTGGATCCCCACCCCGGCGCCACATCTTCTTACTCGGCGCCTCACTAGTCCAACAGACCTCATAGCCGTGCTTGGAATGAGGTCCAGGCCTGAGTGACCATCGCCGTGGACTGGTGTTCTTGCATTCACTTAATCCAAAGTGGGAAGGCGACCTACTCAGAAGCTGCGAAACGTGCGAACAATCGTTCAACTTTGAAATTTTGCACCAAATCCTTTTGAAACCCAACAAACTCGTCGAATGATGAACTCCAGCCACCACTTCTCAATTCGCCGAAAGTTCTGTGGACGGCGTACCTCATGATTTCCCACACTATGAGCGTTGATCTCCAGCATCCGAGTATTCGTGATCAAAGACAGGGTTGCACTGTCCATGGCCCGCAAGTCCCCACCGTACATCAAGGGGCTTTTCGCTATCGCCCAAAGAGACACCTACAGACAAGGATTTAACACTGGACGTTGAGGCTGGTGATGATACACAAGGGACCTATTGATTGGAATCAATCTTCAAGTCTTACAGATACTGTGCAAAAGTTCAACAAATATACCCGCCAAAATTGGAAAAGAACGATGGCAAGGCCAGATATGCGGAGGGGTTCGAAAATGCACGTAAGACTTACTTGCGTGCGCTGTTCAGCTGGAGTTAGATTGCACCATCGATGAGGGCCAACAGGAGCACCTGAAAAATTTCGCTTCGACAGGTAATTATCTCTGAATCCACTCCACATAAAGCGCTAGATGATCAACCAACCCCAGATAGCACCACAAAGACGGATTATTCACAATTCCCTATTGAGGCGCGGAATTACCAGGGTCGGTGAGCCATCCTAGCGGCAACATATCCAGGTCTGCCCAGGAACGGCCTCGTGCATTCGTAGCTCCTATCAATCCTGCTGCTGCAAAGTCTCTGTTGTCCAGATAATCGAGAAATTCATCAAATACTCAACACAAAGCTCAAGGAGAGACAAATGCCTGTCAATGCTGCGCATGCCTAGTAGTAACATCGAGTAGACGCACCTGGCAACATCAAAATGCGTCTTCAGGTCCGACCATAAGTCCCAGTCGTCTCCAGTCACACGATACATGTTGACCAAGCTTGATACCTCCCTGCCCATGTCCGGGAATGCCTGCACACCCGGCGACAGAGAGTACACAATAGGCCTTCCAGTTTCTGCAATGCTGTTCGCTACAAGTTCTATCTCGCTCAAGCGAAAGTCCTCCACACCGAAGACGCAATCGTGCTTGACTGCACAGGCAAAAATGCATCATTTCATAACAACTTGGGGGTGTAATCAACGGTTTATTTATGAAGTGCAAACAACCGGTATTTTGCGTACAGTCTTCACGGCCAGTTGATAGTTGAGGTTGAAGACTTACTAAAATCTACGCTCCATGATGCGTATTGGTCGTAGAGAGATTTGACGAAAGCGCGCCCTCCCTCAGAAGTCGCGTCCACGCCCATGAAGCAGCAGGACATCCATCTGCACGCCGTTCCCGGGACTGCGATGTCCGCAGCCAGCCATGGCCGCCTACTCGTATTGTGCGGACTGCCCTGACCAAAATACTCCGTGCATCCGTTAAACACACATCAATTGGTCGTGACTGCAATGAATTTTACACACCCAGAATTGGAAAGCCTACAGTGTTCCCAGAAATTAGGTCAGGAGCTGCACCTTGGCGCCCAAGATTGGAGTGTTCGCCTCCACAGCAGCGCTGCTGATTCCCCGCATCACATGAATCCCAAATTTCAAACCCATAGCATGCACTTGTTCTGCAACGCGAGCTAAGCCACTACCATCGCGAGACGACGGCCAGCGACCGGGATCCGGAATTGGACGACCCCATTCGTCGATCACGTCGTGACCGGCTGACCACACTGATGCACCCAATTCAAATTTGCGGTACCACAAGAAGTCCACCACCACATACTGCGCGATCATTCAATCCCACAATCGTCAACAAACCTATCAGTTCGGGGACATTTGAATGCTCGGACGCAGCAGTAATGCAACGCAGCAGGGAAGCAGATTAGGTTGCCCCAAGAGTACCTCGTAGCCGAACTTGAGAAGATTTTGGGAGACGAATTTAGCATTGTCGAGGAATTCTGCTTCTGAGACGATCCACGAAAATGAGTTGTACGAGTTCCATCCTCGCGGTGGTGTTTCAGCCAACTTCACATGCGCAGCTGCTCCCTCAGCTCTGCCCAGCCCCATAACAAAAATCAGATTTCCACGTTACCAACTAAATAACCTGCGTCGAGGGACGACTGCGGGCATTACTGTAAACCGCCGGCACCATAGCCAAAACTTCGACAAAGAAATTCTAGACAGACTGGATTGCATCGCAAAACTCACTTGCACAGAATCAGGAAGAAGAACGTCACGAACGACACAGCAGCTGATTTGAACCGTGACATCGTTACTCCATACACCCGGTCTGAAACCAACACCCACGGTTCCTCTCACGACGAATCTCAAACAGTGGCAAGAACGAGCTCACGAATGAAGAAGCGAGTGATCAAGCAGTCGAGAAGTGGGATGTATCAATTGCAGCATGGGACCAAATCTCGCAGTGCAACAACGAATGACCTAGATAGATTCAACAACAGGCCATCTCCGACCTCTGCCAGTGCACGCTTCAATCGGTTTCAAGTGTGTGGGGTAATGGTGATGCTGCTGCCTCGAGTTTGCCGCATTGCTGGTGAAGCAAACAAATTATGATCCAAGTGAGCATGACTGTTGTTGCTTCGATTCGAGAGCTCCAGCTGTGCCAGATCACGACACAGCCAAGTCGGATTGCTTCTCCAACACGGGGTCGTCACGCAGACGCCGCGGCCACGTCTCTACTCTCTCTCTCTCTCCATTGTGGATTCCCTTATCCTACATTCTCGCTCCGAATTCCATCCCCTTCTTCATCCATCCATTATTTATCATCCATTCAGTCGCAAATTCGTCCATAGGTGGGTCGGTGCTTGCCATCCTAATGGATCCTCGTTTGCATTTTCTTGTATGTTTTTTTTTTTTTTTTTTTTTTTTTTTCTTTTCTTCCATTCCTGGTATCAAAATTTCATCACTTTATTTATAGATGAAGATACTTATAAGTATATAATCCTCAAGCATAGGCTTGGGACCTATTCTAAAGGTTCTTGTCCTTCCCAACAATCAAATGCTCAATCTTACTTGATTATATTAAGCTCCTAGTTTAACTAGTTGGGACTTCAATGAAATAACCAGGGATAAAGAATTTAATTCTTTTAATTTCAATTGATGTATATATTAGTTTTTTAGTGTGTATTTTTTATACTAAAATATATTTTTTAAATTAATTTTAAGATTTAAGAATAGTTTGTTAATTTTTTTTAGAATAAATATTTAAAAAATAATAGTTGATGACTTTAAAATTTAAAATTTAAAGATACTTTTATATAATACAAATTTATTTATTTATTATTAAAATTAAATATTAATTGTTATTTTAAAAATATTGGGTTTTTAAATATTTTTCAAGGTTAATGAGTATTATAAATAGATGCATCTAAATAGACGATATATGATGGAGAATGTTAAATAGATCCATGCTTTTATCAAATAGATCCATCCTTGATGAAGAATATGATAATTGTGATGAATGTGGTTGGTTTTTATTAGTTGCATATCTAATAGTGGAGAAATGAATTCAAAGGCCATTATAGTTTTTTTATGATGGTTGAGATGGATGGAAGTTGATTCAGTAAAAATTTGGATTTATTTAACATTTTTCTGTATGAAATTGTATAGTATTAAATTTTGATGTTATTTTGACTAAAAAGTATTCTATCAATAAAATTATCAAAGTAAAAAATATATAAAACTAAGGAAAAGTTAGCACAAAGACTTTCAATAATCCAAATCCTAGTATTTCTTCAATAATTACATTATCCAAATTTTTGCACTTCAAATATAAATTAGTCCATAGTTTGATAGTTCAAAATTTCAACCAAATTTTGTTACAAGTCAAAGAGTTTTTTTTTTTTTTTTTTTTTTTTTTGATTATTTAGTGTATTGATTGATTGGAGAATGATTCTTAGTCTAAGCTAAAACAAAACTATAAGATGCACAATGAGTGACAAGATTTCTACTATTGGCTGATTTTAAAAAATACTAACATCATTTTGAAGGATTCTCTAATTGAAAATCATTCCAAGCTTTAAGTTCTATAATTTGAATTATTAATGCTTTAAAAGTTACATATGAAAACTTGTATTTGAATTATTTGAGTTACCAAAGTAAAAACATCGAAGTTTAATAAAAACTAAATATAGTTTTTTTATATTTTAAGTACCACAATATATTCATTGATCTTAATCTAATATTTTAAATTGTTCTAACTAAAGAACCATTTAGTATTAAATGTATTCACCATTATTTTATGTCTTTGTATTGATCTCATAAACTCTTCTATCTTAATGTATTCACTTCTATTTACATCAAAAATGTTGAGCATCCTTTACAAGCACTCATTATTATCCAAATACTATAAATATACTAAAATTACAACAAACTCTTTACTTTTATATCTAATTTAAATTTTACAATCATTTTTTCATATTTTTATATTTTTTATTTCTTTTAAAATCCAAAATATAATAAAGTTAATTACTTGCTCATTCTATAATTATCAATCTTCGAAGCTTATAAAAGATTTTTTTTTATTTATTTCTTTAAAAAACATAATTTATATTTTAAAAATACAAGAAATCATTCAAATCAAACCAAATATATATTTTTCAAAATATATATAAAGAAATAAATATAAATCAATAATTAATTTAATTTCTTAGTAAAAAAAGATATAATGCTATTATACAAATGAGAACTATTTATATCACAATAAAATAAGAATTACTTTTGCTATACAAAGATCTTTTATTTATGTCAAATATATAGCCAATGTAGATTTAATAGCCAAATTATTTTTTAATGAAGGTTTTAGTTTAGAGATAGTAGAAATAATATTGGTGCTTGTTAGCATTGATTGTGTACTTGAAATAGATAGTGTTGTTGTATTGTAATATGGCTATTGGGCAAAAGAAAAAAAAATTATATCATAGTAGAAATTATTTTAATATATATTAGAAATATATTTTAAAAAAATTGATAAAAGTTAAAAGGTAGTAAAATAATTTAATGCTAATATTATCATTTTATAAAAAAAATACTTATACTTACTTTTGAGTATCATAAATTAGACAATGCAAATAAGGTTAGCAAAAATAACATTTGGTATCTTAAGATAAAAGTAAAGAGTAACTTTCAGCAAAACTTTCTTACAAAAATCTTAGTTTTGTACATAAAATGGACTAATTATAAACTAGGATTGAAACCAAATCCTAAGGTATAAAACTGTATACCTATGGCAAACATGAAATCTTTTTTGTTACTTGAAGAGCAAAGTTTGAAAGCAAGATTGATTAAGATTTTAAGAAGAATGTTAAAAACTTACATATTTCACCCAAATTCATTTTTTTTTTTATTTAACTTGAAATAGAATCACTAAAAAAAACTCTAACTTTGCAATGCTTTCATAAAGTCCGTATGTACTCAATTTCTTCAAAGCCATTGTTGACCAAGTTTTTAAGATTCTTACAAAATTTAAAAATAATTTAGTAATCTAAAAAAAGAGACATTAATTCTAAATTTTTTCCATTAAGCTTGAAAAAAGAAAAAAACTAATATCTAAGTAGATTAGGAGCATTTTCTTTGAATTTTTATATTATATTAACTTCAAATTATTTATATTTTTTAATAATAAAATAAAATATATAAAAAAATTTGAATTAAGATTAATAATTTAAATAGTAATTATTAAGATTTAAAATCTTCTATATAATTTATTAAAGGTTGGATTAATTTAAAAAAAATTTGTTTGAAGTTTGATTAAGATTTTAAAGATTTTTTTTGAATTTTATTAAGATTCAATTAAGCTTTTCTTAGGATTTAATTAAATTTTGATTGTGATATAATTAATATTTAATTAAATTTAAATTAAGTTTTACCAAAGAATTATCTTAATTTTCATATGACTTTTTTATAATTTCTTTAAGATTTTTTTGATATTTTTTATAACTTATTTAAGATTTAAATAAAAAAATTGAAATGATTTTTTAAGATTTATTGAAGTTGAATATTATATAATAAGATATTTTAGATGGTTTAAGATTGCCTTAAAGGTGTTTCTAAATACCTTATAAATTTAAGTTTTTAGATTCTAAATCTAATTTGAAGATAAGATCAAATCCTTCTACATCTAGATATTCAATAAATTTTCAAGTTGATTTTGAAATAATACATTAATATAGTGATGATAGATACTACTTATATATAAGTACTTATAATGAGAGAGGAACCATGAAATAATTGGCTTTGTTTCAAGTTGTGGGATTGAGACCAATAATGTGGATGAGATTGTAGTAATTGTTATAAGTTTAAAAGGAGAAGTGATTTTAGATTGTCAAAATTGAGTGTTTGAATTTTGAAAGCATGTGAGCCACATACAACTTGATTTATTACATTAATAACATTATTTTCATAGAATTTTGAATGAAGTAACAATAGTAGAGTCTGATTTGAATAATTTCTTTTAGCCTACATTGCAAAGCTTAGGATATTAGATAAGATATTGCACAAAAGACTAAGCATAGAAATATGAATTTATTTCAATAATTTAATACAAAAGTCAATAAAAATGTCTCTATATAAAGGCTTATAAATTTTATTATTAATGACATTATGGATTTGTAATAAATATAAAAAAAATTAATTGTAACTTGGTGCAAGTCACAAAACTAAAAATATGGTTTTTAATAAATAAAAATAAATTTATACCAAAATTAAAAATACAATCAAAGTGTCTTTAAATAAATGAAGTAGATTTATTATAGTATATATTATAAACTAGTAATTACAAGCATTTTAAAGGTTATTATTAAATAAGCCAAGTTTAATAATTTTTTGTATTTTGTCCTTGAGATTGATGGTAATACAAAGCTTATGGATATGTATTTTTTAGACATATATCATATTCATAAACCTATATGTTGATGACCTTCAAAGTAATGGTGAACAATAAACTTGTTTGTAGAGTTAGTAATATAAAAAATACAAGATATATAAGAGATGAAGGCATGTTATGTTTGGATAGGATGAATTGGCAAGTCTTATAGAAACAAGAAGAAAATACTGACATGAAGTTTACCATAAAAAAAATGTAGTTAAGATCTTGGAATACCTAGTGGTATATGATTAAAGTATATAGAAGATGTTAAAGGTCTTTCTACCAATTTAACAACATTGGAGTTTAGAATTTGTTAGTGAAGATTAGTTTAGAACTTGTAGGTAGAAGCACAAGTAAGTAGGTAATAGATGTAATCACTTGGTGCAATGTTGTAGTCAAATATTAGCAGAATTAATTTAATTTTAGTAATAAATCTTATAAATTTATATTTAAAATTATGGTTATTAAATATTAATTTTAAATATTATATTGATAAAAAAATATTCTATCAATAAATTCATTGAAGTTAAAAATATACCAAACTAAATAAAAATGAATATAAAGATTTATTGACTAGACTTTGAATTTTGGTATTTTTTTTTTTAAAAATATTATCTAAAATTTGATACTTTGGATATAAATTAATGTTAAGGACAAGAACTCAATGAAAGCAAATAAATAAGTAAGGCTTTTTCAAAGAAGTATGAAAAAATAGAAATAAAGATATATATATATATATATATATATATTAAATAAAATTGGAATGGCTATTGGAAAAAGACAAGAAAACTAGAGAATTATTAAAACTAAACTAGAAGAAAGTAAAGAATTGACAAGAGTGAAAAATGATTTATTCTTGCTTCTATATACTATCTATCTAGGAGCTATGTGGTGATGTTTTATAAGACCTCCAAAACGTGTTGACTTTGTATGATACATATCTTAACTTACAAGGCTAGTTTTCTATATAGACACCATATAATTAACTTATTTTTCAAGCTATCAATATGTCTAGCACATGGTTAACTTGTTGACTAAGTTTCTAATGTAGCAATCAACTACAAATACATGTAAAGTCAAAATAATTTCTATGAAGCTTCTAGGAAGCTTTTCTATAAGATATTATGAAATTAATTTACTTCTATTTATTCATATTATTTAAATAATGACTATAATAAATACATGTCATTGATATTATTTTCCCTTCTAGAAATGAGTTTTATAAGGAATAGTGATTATATGTTGAAGAAGTGTAAGATGCAATAAATTATATTTGCCACATGTTCTAATCTTTGTTTCTTTTGAAGGTAGTTGAAAGGTTTTCTTAGCCATCAATAATATACCATTCAAAGGTAGAAAAACCACCATATTATTTGATCATTATTGAAACCTTCCTAATTACATTCAAAGAAAATATTTATAATATTATCAAGAGCCATTCCTATCTTTGATAAAATCACCAAACATCAAGAATTCTTTTGAAGGTTGTGATATCAAATGCATTGTAGCTTGCCATCTATTCAAGTAAAAACATGTTATTCTTTAAGATCTTCATCCCTATTATGTAGTCTTGAAGGTTATAATAATTGCAATGTTTCATCTATTATGTCAATAAATAATGGCTCTAGAATTGAATATGCTTACTATTGATTCTCTTTCTCCTTATGCCACAATTTATATAGAAATTACAAATAAAGATAGAAATTAGAATGCAATCTTTTTTAAATTGTGTTTCTTTTATAACAAAGGTTTATTATCCTTCATCTTAATTTTGAAAATATCATTGATGAAAAGCTTTGACCTTCTTTACTATATTTATAAGATTTTTTATTGGCTCTCATGTACATTTTCTAATATCGTATCTATACCAATGAATAAGTTATTTTAACATAAGTTAGTGCCATCTCAAATCTAAGACTTCTTCTATCTTCAATTCTTTATTATTATCCACTTCTATAAGAGGCAGTGGTATTTATCTCCTTCTTAGGATATTTACTATCTTATATGGCTTCAAAAGAAATATGTAAAATACATGATGAATTTTCATAGATTTGGTAGATGTAATTGATAAGCAATTAGATTGACTTATTTACAAATAAAAAATGATCCAAGTCTATGGTAATCGAATTTGTCACAAGGGCAAATAATTTTAATATTACAATAAAGTAACCATACCTTATCAGCAATGTAGAAATGACGTTGTTCCTTGCAGTAGGCATTTGTATTATTTTTTTTTTTATTATTTTTGAGCTTCTTTTAGTTGTGCCTTTATTGTTGTATATAGCTTAGATAAATGATTTGCCAAATCTTTTGCCACAAGATTAATAACTTTTAAAAATTCAAAAGCATCAAATTGTAGATGATAACTATATTTAACAAAGAAAGGTGTTTGTTGTATACAACAAACATCTTTGAAATTTTAAAAAACATTATCCAAAATCTTGATATAAATTCAGTTTTCCAATCCAATATAGTATCTTTATATAATCTATAATAGTAATAGATATTTTCAAAGAAAATTTTAGTTGTTTCTTTATCTAAAATAGATTTTTTACAAAGTATAAATATGCCATTTTAGTGAAATAATCTACTATCATAAATATAAAGTCATAAGAACCTAAGATTGAAAGATTTGTGATAAAAACCATAGAAACAAAAGACCATGGTTTTTTTGAGATGGATAATAGTTGTAGAAGTCCATAAAATTGATGAAAAGGAGTTTTTAATCTTGAGCAAATATTATATATTTGTACGAAATCCTTCACGACCTTTTATATTTGGAACTACTAGAAATCCGTAGATATTAGCTCTAAAACCTTATTGTACTCAAAATGTCATGTTGCTAGAAAGTCATCATAAGCCTAAAGAACATGTAATTGAACTTTATCTTTTGAAACACATAAATACTAATTAAAATATAATATATTTTTTTTGAATTCAAACTATAAAGTACAATGAAACTTTGAAGGATTTCTCCTAATATCATAAATAAGAGGATCAAAAGATATACTTGACTAAAATTACTTAATGAAAGTTGAATCAATAGTTAGTATTGATTTTATTGCTTAAAAATAAAGATGCTTTGGCTTTAAGAGAATTATCTATTGTTGATGAAAAGCAACATTTCCTTCCTTTGATATAAGGTAAGATTGTCTAAAACATGCATCTAATAAATCTTATTATTTTTGTCATCAATAAATGATTTTGAATTTGAAACTTGATAAGGACATATTCCAACAAATTTGGCAACGATTCAAAATGCATGCTGACATGAAATACCTAATCTTCTTGTGATCCATATATACGGTGATTGAATTAAAAGCACCTTTTAGATAATGACACCATTCTCGAAACAAATCCACAATTATAAGAAGTTCTTTCTTGTGGATATTGTAATTGATCTTAGTTATTAAAAATATTCTAAAATAAAAAGCTATTAGATGAAGTTTATCATCTATTTCTATTTTTGATAATATTTCATCTAAAGAAAAGATTAATGCATCTATTTCCATAACAAATGGCTTAGAAAAGTCAATACAATACAAGATTGATACAAAAATAAAGGCTATCTTTAAAGTTTCAAATACTACTTCCAGTTCTTGATTCCATTAAAGTTTGTCTTTACAAGTCAAATATACAAGTGGAGCTATAATTTAAGAAAAGTCCTTGATAAAGATCCAATAATAGTTAGCAAATTCCAAAAAGCATTGGACATCTTTTATTATTTTTGAAATCTTTCAATATATAATAGTTTGAACTTTCTTAGGATCTATCATAAGTATATCATTTGAAATAATGTATTCTAAGAAGTTAATTTGAATAATAAAAAAATATATATATTTTTTTATTTTCACATAAAAACTTGTACCTCTTAGTTTTTTTTATTTTTTTTATTTTTTTATTTTTTTTATATATATAATTAGAATAGATTAAGATATCATTTAGATAATAAACAATAAAATCATCCAAAAACTCTCAAAAGGCATCATTCATTAAATGTTCAAAAGCTATTGGTATATTTGTAAGTCCAAAAGACATGATATTATATTCAAAATATCCATACTTAATTTGAAACATTGTCTTCCATTCATCTCTTTCTTTGATACATACTAGATTGTATACTCTTTATAGATCTATTTTTATATTGATCTTATCTTGATTCAACTAATTAAAAAGTCTGAATATCAAAAGTAGTAGGTATTTGTTTTTCATGGTGATCTTATTGAGTTTTTAATAATTAATATATATGTATAATAATTTATTTTTTTTCCTTTAAAAAAAATTAAAGCTTATACTAGAAATTTAGAATGATGTAAGAAGTTCTTGACCGAATTTTCTTCAATATATTCTTTGAATTCAATCAACTCATTTTGTGATAAACTATAGATTGGTCCAAATAGTGGTTGATCTCCTTCTTGAAGGTGTCATGGACATACATATTTATCCTGATAATTATCTAGATAATAAAAATAGATAAAAGCAAGTCAAAGTAAATAAATATGATAATATCTTAAAGAAAGCTTCCTAGAAGCTTTATAGATGTTGTTTTGCTTTTATAGATGTCTATAGGTGATTGATAGGTTGAAAACTTTCTCAACAAGGAGGCCAAGTGTCGACAAGTTCATCACTTGTAGTATAAGTTGGACATATGGTACATACTTAAGAAACTTGCCTTGCAAATTAGACATGTGTTTTACAAGTTAGATTCATATTAGAGGTCTTATAGCATGTTGCCACGTATTCTTTAGTTAAATAGTATATATAGAGACAAGAGTGAGGCCTTCCTCACTTTTGTCAACTTTTTTTTTTGCTTTTTAGTCTAGTTTCAAGAGTCTTATGTTTTCTAGTCTTTGGCAATAGCCATTCCAGTTCTTTCCTGAATATATATACTTTCTTTTATTTTGTCACTTCTCTTTTGATATAGATTCCATGACTTTATGTATCTTCTTCTAATTTGTGTCTTTAACAAATTGACAAGAGTGCATATATAATATCAGAGCTTTATCTTTTATTGATTAATAATGGATTACCTTGTCTTTTGATAAGACATAAGTATATTAGAATTTGCGGATTATCCTCTTCTAAATTGATATTATTTCTAGATGTTTTTTTTTTTTTTTTTATTCTTGAGTATTGTATTTTGTGAGAATAGACACCTTTCATTTTATTGTGCTAGTATGGTAGAGCTTGCTGAAATGAAAAGTTCAATGGCTCAAATACAAGAGCAAATGAAAGAATTAATGCTTGCAATGCATCAATTCAATCTACCACCAGAAGGAGCAACAAGATTATCAAGCAATGAAGATATAGAGATGATTGGAGTTGCTTCAACATCTACACCAAGATATACTACTATTTCTACAATGGAACGTCGTTCCAGTTTTAAGGAACCAATAATTGGATTGCTTAAGAAGTTTGATGGTACAAGATCTAAGTTTTGAGGATTCATCAATCATGTACAACTGGTGATTGAACTACAACCTCAAAGTTATCCAACTCAAGGATCATAAGTCAAGTTTATTGAAATATTAATTTCAAATTTTACTTTATCATGATTTTTATCATTTTTTAAATGACGTGATTCAATATTAGATAATTTGGAAGCATTTTTAGTAGAATTTTGATCCATGTATGGAGAACATGATACAATCCATATTGCAACCAACAAGATTTGTATCTTATAACAAGGCAATTGATCAATGATATTATACACTTCACAATTTTGATAATTAGTGATAGATATCAAGTGGAATGATGCAGCAGTCATCAACCAATTTCTCTACGGATTATAATATGAAGTAAAGAAATTGATGCTCAATTTACGTGATCCTTAGACATTGAGTCAAGCAATTGACTTTGTTTTGAAATGTGATAATCAACTTTTTGAGTTTCAATCTGAGAATCACATAAGAAAACCTCAATGTTATTGTAATTCAATGAAAATATCCATGACTTCTCAAACTAAGTATTTGAAAGTAAAAAAAATACAAATTAATGCAATACATTTTAAACTTCTTACCGAACAAGAAAAGACTTGTCGTTGTCAAAAAAGACTATATTTATATCATGGAGAAGCTAAGCAGACTATTGAATATTGTCTAAAAAAACAACGCAACTACAAAATGAAGAGTACTACTGTCAAAGATGAAAATATGTCAGAAAACGAATTTGTCTAACTACAATAGAGACTGTGCACCTGAAATCTTGTACAATTCCTAATGAAGGTCCTATTTTCTCCTCAAAACCTTCTTCTTATTTTATAATAGATGTACATTTAGGATCTAATAACCATAAAGCCTCTGCCTTAATAGATTCAAGAGTCTCTACTTGTTTTTTAGATAAAAAATTTGTTAAAAGTCATAATATACAATTAGTATGAAAAATTAAACCTGTACATGTAGAAATCATAGATGGTCGTCCATTATCTTCTAGAGATATTATTCATGAAAATTTCCTATAGATGTAATAATAAATAGTCATAATAATTGCAGAATTTTTAATATAATTATATCTCCTTCTAATCTAATTATTTTAGGTTTATCATGGCTAAAAAAGTATAATCCTATGATAAATTGGATTTCTCATAAACTTGATTTTTTTTTAAATATTATTAAGAGTTTTTCTAATCCAATATAAAGTCATGAGTCTAATATAGTTAAACTTGTATTTGTAGGTGGAAAAGTTATTTTGCATGTTACAAAAGAAAGATCGTCTTTTTTTATTTACGCCATAGCCATTTTAAATGATGGAAAGATTTCAAGTGGAATTCTAAGTTAATATCAAGATTTTCAAGATGTTTTTAAGAAGAAGAATGCAGATATTCTCATAGAGTATCGTCTATATGATTGCTCAATTAATCTCAAAGAAGGAACTCAGACGCTATTTGGTCCAATCTATAGTTTATCACAAAATGAGTTGGCTGAATTGATGAGAACTTTGCCAAGAAGTACATTAATGAGAACTTCGCCAAAAATTTCATACACCATTCAAAATCTCATATAGGAGCTCCTATCTTATTTGTGAAGAAAAAGAATAGATAATTGCAAATGTGCATGGATTATTGAGGACTCAACAAGATTACTATCAAGAATAGATATCCTTTGCCTTTGATATTTAGACTTCTTGATCAATTAAATCAAGCTAAGATCTAGTCAAAAATAGATCTACAAGGAGCATACAATCTGGTCTATATTAAAAAAGAAGATGAATGAAAGATTGTATTTCAAATAAGGTATGGATACTTTGAATATAACGTCATGCTTTTTGAACTCACAAATGCACCAGCTACTTTTCAACATCTTATGAATGATGTTTTTCATGAGTTTTTAGATGATTTTACTGTCTATTACTTAGACGATATTTTAATTTACTCTAAGGATGTAGAAGAATATGAAGTTCATATTCATTGTTTGTTACAAAAACTTAGAGATGCGGTGTCATATTATAAATATTTTTAGTATATAAAAATTAATTAGAACATATAATATGTTCATAAGTCTTGGTGTATGTTAGAATAGTCAATAGATTAATTTAAAGAGAGTGGATTTAAGAAACTTTATTTTGAGTTTTATTTTTTTAATTATAGCATTTAAAAAAAAATTATAGAATCTAAATGTTTAATATGAAGCCTTGAGAGGAGATTAGAACCTAAATGTTTAATATGAAGCCTTGAGAGGAGATTAGAGCCTAAAGAAGAAATTCTTAACTAGTAAGAGGCTTATTGGGAGGAATGAAAGCAAGGCATGGTTGGATGAAGGCAAGAAATGAAAAACTTCATTCCTATTGGTCGAAGGCCATGCCCAATGGATTTCAAGGAGGCTGTCCAAGGCCTTACTAGGGATTAGGGTCTCTCTTTCGAAGGCATTTGAGCTTTGGAGGCTAGGGTCAAAAATTTCAGGATTTTGGATATAATTTGGGTGAAGAATTTGTATGATTTCGATTTTTTATGAAGGAGATATAGGTGTTCAAAGTTAAGGTGTCAAATTTGTACCTATTATTTTTCTTTGAAGCATAACATATGCGTACGGAGAGCAATGAAAGATCAGAAATTGGAATTGGAGAGAAAAATTTCTTGGCTATACTTCACATATATTATTTGACTAATTCCAAGTTTAGATAAAGGAGTTATAGGGCATTGAAAATAGCACATGTAATTCAAAGGCAATAAGTGAGTCATTTTGTTGATAGTAATGGTTGGAGCCATATCTTGAGTTTTTGGACGAATTTTTTATTCAAAATTTTTGTAAGTATAATTTATTAGATTAAAAGCTATAGATCAAAGTTTCAAGATATTTGAATACTTATTTTGTGAGATATAAAGAAAATAGTACATGGGTGTATGTAAGCTAGGGTTTAAAGCTATTGTTAGGATTTTAGTGATATTTCAAGATTCGTAATGAATTTATAGTTGAATTTTTTTATGGTAGCTTTTGATAGTATACCAATACTTTATATAAAATTTTAGGTTTTTTAGATGGTCCAATCGTGAGATATGAATTTTTGAAGTTTAAGAAACATTTTTTATAAGGATATATAAGGTTTTAGGATACTTTATCATACATTTGGATGTTCTCTTGGTACTTGGCTTATGTATTGATGTAATTGCCCCCAAAAAATATTATTTATATAAAATTGGTATTTTAATATCTTGGACTTGATTGAGTATTTAGTGGTAGCAAGAAGTCCAGTGCTTTCTTGAGGCAAACTCTCTCTACCCTGATAGCAGGATTGTACGGCAAGATAGAAAAGTGTATATTCTATACTATCCAAGTTGACTTCTTAAGATACATCATTTCAAACAATGGTCTAATGATGGATCTTAAAAAATTTCAGACAATCATAGATTAGAAGACTCTAAAAATAATAAGAAATGTACAATACTTTTTGAAATTTACCAATTACGATTGGATCTTCATCAAAAAATTTTCTCAAGTTACAGCGCCACTTACATGCTTGACTTGTGAAGACAAGATCAAGTGGAGTAAAGAAGCAGAAGTATCATTTGAAGTTTTGAAGAAACCTTTTACTTCTACATCAATCCTGTATCATGTTGACTTCTTCAAAGTATTTTTTATGGAGATAGATGCATTTGACTTTGCTTTGGGTGCAATCTTATTACATATAGGAGCAAATGGCAAACTTTATCTAGTAGGTTTTTATTCAAGAAATTTTTTAGTAGCCAAGATTAATTATAAGATCCACGACAAGAAACTTCTTATAATTATGGATTCTTTTTAAGAATGACGTCATTATTTAGAAGGCGCTTCAAGTCCAATCACCATATATATGAATCACAAGAATCTCGAGTATTTCATATCAACAAGTATTTTGAATTGTCACTAGGCTTGTTAGAATATGTCTTTATCAAGATTTGAGTTTAATATCACTTATTGGCCAAGAAAATAACAAGGTTTGTCTCATGCTCTTTCTAAATGTTCTTATTTTATACCAAAAGAAAGAGAAGTAGCTTTTGACTAGAAAAGATAATTTTATTGAAGCCAAACAATTTCATCTCCAAGTAATGAAATCAATATTGACTATTGATTTGACTTTTTTCAAGCGGATCCAAGCAAGTATGTCCTCAAACCTTCTTATTCATGATATTAAAAATAATTCTTCTAAGTCTCAAGATATTTTCAAATTTGAGTTTAAGAAAAACTTACTCTATTTTGAAGGACACTTATATGTTCCAAAAAGAGAAGCACAATTACTTGCTCTTCAAGCTCGTCACAATTTTCCTGTAGTAGGAAATTTTAGATATAATAAGACTTTGGAGCTTATATCTAGAGATTTTTGGTGGCCTCAAATGTAGAAGATTGTTAAAAAATTTGTGCAGACATGTGATGTCTGTTGAAGATCAAAAACTCCTCGTCATTGATCTTATAGATTCTTATAACTATTACTTATACCAAAACAACCATGATCTTTTATCTCTATGGATATTATCACAAATCTTCCAATTTCAAGTTCATATGATTCCATATTTGTGATTGTAGATTATTTTACAAAGATGGAATATTTTGTATCATGTACAAAACTTATCACAAATGAAAGAATAGCTAAATTCTTCATAGACAACATCTATTGCTATCATAGATTACTTGTCATGGATATATACATTTACCTCAATAGTTACTTATATGTTTAAATAGAAGTAAGTAAATATAGAATAATTTCATAAAGTCTTCTAGAGAAACTTCCTAAAAGCTTCATAGATGCAATTTTGACTTTAGATGTATTTATAGGTTAGAAACTTAGCCAAAAAGCTAACCATGTATTGATAGCTTATAGAACAAGTTACCTCCATGTAGTAGCTTTTAGAACAAACCAACTACATAGCGCATATATAGATAACTTGCCTTGCGAGATAAGACATGTGGCTAGCAAAGTCAATACATGTTGAAGGTCTTATAAGACATTGCCACGTAGCTCTTAGTTAGATAGTATATATGGAGGCAAGAGTGAAGCCTTCTTCAATCTTGTCAATGCCTTTCTAGTCTTAGTCTTATTTCAAGACTTTTTAGTCTTCTTGTTTTTGGCAATAGCCATTCTAGTTAATATTACATCACCTTTTGAGTGACTTTCTAGTTCTCTTTAGTGATAGAAGAGTGTATTGAGGATTCTCTTTCTTTGAGATTTATATCCTTGACACTTTGACAAAAGTGCTAACATATTATTTTTGTCTTGTTTTAGAAGTGAGTGGATTATTTCACTTCTATTGTTGTATTTTGAAGGTTGCGGACTACCCACGTTTAAACGAAAAATCTTGTTTTTTAACATTGAACTTTTTCTTAAAGAGAGTGGATTACCCTTCTTTGTGGATTTTTGTAATTATCGTTTTACTTATTCTACAAATTCTTTTCAAAATAAACTTGTAGAAGGGGATTCAAACTCAAAGAAAGACTAAGCGCATAAGCTTACATATTAGGGTCACTCAATTAATCGTAATTCGAACCACTAAAATACCAAGAAATACTACAATGCTTTCTCCGAATAACAATACTCCTTCATCAACTGATAACCACAATATGCAACCCTGCACTCTCAAAAGACATAATTTCCATCCAACACCAGGAATAACAAACTTCACTCTAACAATCTGAATTCACATAATTTTTGTAATCACACACTTTCTCTATCCAAAACACACATAGCTCTCAATAAACAACAATCATAATCTTCCATCCATAATCAATCATTCAATAACTTCTTATATAATTCAATCACACAATACTTCAATTAGATAATGGATAATTCATAAATCAATCTCTGATTTATTCCACAGACTTACTTCTTAGTATTCAAAAACTATCCATTATTCTTCAATAACAAAGAAATAAAGAAACAAAGAGGTAGCACCAAGTTTACCTTGGCTCATGACTATCACAGTCTGGTCCTCAGACTAACTTCTATAACTCCTATACATTTACTCCCTATTCCCACATTCTAACTGTAATCTTATAATTAACTACTTTTAATAACTAAATTAACCATATGTCTTCCTGAACTAACTATTCTATCGACTATTAGTCTATTTTACCAATATCTTATAAAAACAAACTAATATCTATTCTACAGTTTTGTTTTTAGAGGTTGCGGATTATCCTCCCATAATTTAACTTTTGAATTCGTTTGAGTTGTCTATAGAAGGAAAGATTATAGATGCTACTCTTAACAAAAGTGAGAATAGATTTGCAACTATGATAAATCTTCATGAGCTCGTCAACACTCTAAGAGTGAAAATCTCACGTATTTCCAATGTGAATCATGGAAGTACTATGCCTACGCCTATGAGAGAAGTTCAAAGTCTAAGACAAGAAGTTGCGCAGTTGAAAGAAGCAAGTAGATCAATATCACAATCAAATCTAGGAAGTTTTGCTTCCACAAATATGAGAGGGATAAGGATTAATATGCCTAAGAAGTAGGATGGAACAAGATCAAAATTTCGAGGATTTTTGCAACAAGTCAAGCTCTATGTAAGGTTGCACCCTTTCCAATATCTTGATGGATTTATCCAAGTCAGATTCATAGGCACTCTACTATCAAGAAGTACTCTCTCTTGGTTTGCACCTTTAATAGAAAAAGATTCATGACTCCTTTATGATTTGAATTCATATCTAAAAGTATTTACGGCCACATTCGAAGAAAGTGATCCAGAACAAATAGCAGAAATCAAACTTTTATTCTTACGACAAGAATCATGATCAGCCACTATATATGCTGCTAAATTACAAAATCTTGCTTGCAACATTGTCGTGTTGTAACACGAGTATACCGTGAAAATATAAAGAAAGGGGACTTTTATTAATGTTCAGTTACCTCGAATATTAGGAGCAACGACCAACTCCAGTGCAAATACTGAGTGGCCAGGTTCAGTCACCCCATTACAGTCAGCCGGGGCATACTAAAATGCTCCGTTCGATTCCAATAACGGAAGTCAGCAGGAAGAAAAAGGACCAATTCACACGACGGGTGAGCATGGTTCGAAGAGTCAATTGGATCCAATTTCAAGAATCCAATCCAGGTCCTCTTACCCAATATGAGACCTGCATTGGTCGGGCAACCCAATGCAGTCTACTTATGGAAAAATCGAGGTCTTACTACGGGCCTCAGTCAGTCTGACGCGAAGGACCAATTTGATTCAATTACGGGAACATCTAGGTCTTACTATGGGCCTCTTAGCCAATCTGACGCGAGGACCAATTTGATCCAATTACGTGAACATCCAGGTTACTACGGGCATCTTACTCAATATGAGACCTGCATTGGTCGGGCAACTCAACGTGGACCCAAGTACGGGGTTTCGATTCTGTTTCAGGCTGTCCTATTCTCTATGTCGTTTCAAGGAACGTTGTTTTTGGTAAATGGATCTCTTAAAGGTAAAAACGGAGGAGAAAGCTCTGACGGCGGGAGCCAATTTCGGATCTAAGCTCTGACGGTGGGAGCCAATTCTGGATCCAAGACGGAAGATTGAAGAAATTCAGAGGATAAGGTTAGGGGGAGAATAAGTTTTTAGGAGGTTTTTTTTGAAGATCGGGGGGAGAGGAGCTTCATGCTTCGGGCGGGGAAAGAAGACAGAGAATTGGGTTTTTTTTCTTCATAGGGTTTTGGGAAGACTGAGGCAATCGTTGCTGAAGTCAGTGTTGTAATGGTGAATCGGGATTTTTAATGAAGTGGGTTTGATTACTCTTGACTGTTTTGTGAAATCGAGTTATGTCTGGGATTGAAGAATTAAAAGGGTGTCTATAGGATTGAGGATGCGGAGTGAATGAAATTTATTGGGTTAATCTAACAAGACAGTCAATGGATACAAGATTGTAAGTACAAAGCGGTATCAAAGATTAACAGTTTGGGTTGTTCGGGGTTCTCTGTAACGTTTAGAGACCTACCGGCCGGGACAAAAAGGACTTCGGCGAGCAGTCAAAGGGGCATCCATATAGCTTTACAGTGTATTCTTGCAGTTGTTTATGTTCTAACAGTCAAAAACTGATAGACTGCTTGACTATTGGTGAATCTCCATACTACTTTCTATAGCCAGACGCCCGGCGTGTTCTCGAGCAGGAAAGCACGTAATACGACAAAAGTGGTGAACCCGACGTGAAAGCTTGAGGTGGAAGGTATTGGATTTCGGTTGATTTTATTTTTATTTTATGGAAAACGAAAATAAAAATTTTAAAGGATTTTTGGGAGAAGTTTCTGGTGGGGATTCTTCTAAAGGACAAGATATGTACATGGATCCGTCTATTGCTAGTATGTTTCAAGCCTTCTCATTATCAATGCAGCAACAGCAAAGCAATGATCGAAAGGAAGCTTTGGCAACCAAAGCATTGCAAGCAGTGGTCAATAAAATTGATCAATTTGATGGAAGGAATATTTCAAGGTATTTAAGATGTTATGTTCGTGAAATGGAATTAAATCGGGTTTCTGAGAAGAAAATGGTTGAACTATTTGGACTTGCCACGATATTGGAGATAAGAGACCACATTACATCGATTACGGATCGTTATGGGAATTCATGGGAGGTTTTTTTACATGCATTGAAAGACGAATATTTCTTGGAAGATGTTGATCGCGTTACTAAGAAGCTGTTTTTGGAATGGATTGAACGACCCAATAAGAATTTACAAGCAACAGAGCTACTAAGGAAATTTGAGAGGCAATACTCTCAATTGTCGAAGGTAGAAAAAATGACATTGGAGCCGAACAAAGTTGATCTATTTCTTCAAGCTGCTGATGGAGAATTGCAAGGGAAATTAGAACTCCTTCTTGAAGACAAAGAAGAAGATGAAGGATTGACAACGAAGTGGAAGAATGTTGAAGATGCGGTGGGGTTGCTTACAAAAAGAGAAAGGAGGAAGGATAGGAGTAATATTCCGAAAACAGTACAAGCACCTAAAGCTCCAGTACATACAACACCACCAACAATGCCTACAGTTCAACCTTCGACATCCTTATCAAAGAAAGCAGATATGGGAATGGAAGAAATTATACGAGGAATGCGAGATCTTCAAATCAAATTGGCAAGACTTGAAGAGAATACTTCTACAAACAATTCGAAGAATGTTTGAAAACAAGGATATTTACAAAGATGCATTTGGTGTGATGATGCTTCACACACTAGAAAAGATTGCAATGAATTTAATAATATGATACGGCAGGGAATTATTTGCTGGAAAGATGGGAAGATAGCATTGAAAAATAGAGAGGATCTTCTTCAAATCAATTTTGGCAAGGGAGGAATGAGAGCATTGGTTCAAGATTACCTAAAAGAGTATGAAACAATAGCACGAGAAAGTGCAAGTTATGGTGCTAGAGTAGATGATGAAATTGGTGGAAGTAAGGAAACTAGTGAGTTTTGGACTTCTGCCGTTTCTATAATGCAAGAAGGGAAATTACCTCGAGAAGCATTATTGAGAACTACAGCTACAATACGAGGTAGAACAGGTTCGGAGGATCCTGTTGAGTCTCTTTCAGTTCATGCATATATTGCTAAGAGCCAACATGAAGCTTTGATGGAAGAAAAGAGACGAGGAAATTTTGATGATACTAGAGAAGGAAATTCTTCTAAGAGGCAAACTCGAGGAGACAAGGCTCGGGAGGTAGCTTCACAAGAATTGCCTGTAAGGGATACCTCAGCATCATTGGGAGAAAAAACAAAGGAGACAAAAGATAAGGGCAAATCAATTGCTTATAAGCTACTTTCTGACATTGAAGCAGCAACAAATTTGAAAGGGGTGTTGGAAGAACGTATATTAAATGCTAAGGTGGAATTCACATTGAAAGAAGTTTTGGAAATTGCAAAGAAGGAGTTTCATGATGTTATCATTGACAGCATTAAGCGAAAGAGGCAATTAATGGGTGAAACTGGAATGAGTCATGCTATTGATGCAAGAATATATAAAGAAGAAGAAGAGGTTGATATTGGTTACAAGCAACCAACAAATAAAAAGAATGGGTATAATCAACGAGTACGTTTCGAAGATTATATTGATAAGGAAATGGAAACTTTGAGCTATTATACTCGAAAGCATTGGACAAGGGCAACTACTGAGGTATTGGTGAAAGTAGGAGATATAGAAGAACCAATAGTTGCTTTAGTCGACCATGGTTGTGAAATAAATCTCATGTCTAAAGATCTTTATAAGAAGCAAAAATGGCCAATTGATATGGAACATAGATGGGTAATTCGAGTGGCTAATAACATACGGGGCGAATTATATGGAGCTTGTCCAGATGTCAAAATTCGAATTGGGGATGTTGCGATGGAGCAACATTTCTTTGTTCAAGATACAATGTCTTATCCGTTGATTTTAGGACAACCTTATATCTCGACAACAGGGATGGAAACAAAAGTACTTGACGATGGTTCTGCTTATGCAAGGGTACGGAGCAAAGATGGGAGGAAAGCTGTACAATTTCTAACAGTACCTCCTAACCATGAACGGAATCGAGATAGGTTGAGGGAGAAACCATTGCTAAAGATTGTTGAAGGATTTAAGGATTTTGGGGAGGTACCACTGTAAAGCGAGATTATGGAGGTACAGAAGAGGAGGTACTCTCGTGAGATGAAGGGGCCTTTGATGCGAGTTTTATTGGTATATTGGAGAATGGAAATATTATGTATAAGAAAGTTGATGATTTTAAAAGAAATGAAAGAAAAAGATTATATGATATTGAAGGACAATTATGCAAGTTAGGTACATTGCAAGATGATGAGAGGATTTTAGGTGTTTATGAAGAAAATGGACTAGAAGATTCATTGGAATTGATTACATCTATTGGATTAGGGGATAATGATAAGATTGTTGAGATTCATTCAAGAGAGGTTTATACCATACTTGAATCTTTTCAAGCACCAGAAGTCACTGTAGAGACGAGATATAAAACGGCAGATAAGAAGGTAAAGCCTGTTGTCAGACCATTACCAGAAGATTCTAAAGAAAAAATGGGAGAAGCATCAAAAGAAGCAAGTTTAAGAGATCCAATGAGTATTGGACACCAGTTTACTAAAGAGACTTTTGAAGAATTGAAGATTGGTTCTGATGGTTCTTTATTATCGGAGGAAATTACTTGCTTCAAAAAGATGTTGGCTAAACAAGGTAGATCGTTTGCCTTCGAATCTCATAAAATTGGGTGTGTGGATCCAATTATTATAACACCTATGGTTATCTTCACTGTACCACATGTACCTTGGAATCTAAGACCGATTCCAGTATCGAGGGCACATTTACCTAAATTGGTTGAGCTATTAAAAGAAAAGATAAAGATGAAAATATTGGAACCCTCGTTTGCGCCGTATTTTAGTCGATGGTTTACGGTACCTAAGAAGAATGGGTCACTATGGTTTATTCAAGATATGCAACCGGTGAATGCAGTAACTGTCAGGAATGCAAGAATTAGACCTATTGTGGATGAATTTGCTGAGGCATTTGCTGGAAGGGCGATCTATTCAATGGGTGACTTGTATTCAGGTTATGATCAATTTCAACTTGTCGAAGGAAGTAGAGATATGACAACTATGAGGACACCACTTGGATTGGTTAGAATGTACACTCTTCCTGAAGGCGCGACCAACTCAGTTGCGCATATGATGAATGGGATGAATAAGGTATTGAGAGATTTTATTCCGGAAAAGACTATGCTTTTTCTGGATGATGTTCCTATAAAAGGGTGTAGAGAAAGAGACAAGGATGAAACTTTAGATACGAGGGGGTGTCGCAAATATGTTGTTGATCATATACAAGATTGTGAAAAGATTTTAACTCGGCTTGGAGAATAAATAAGAAAAAAAGCATATGAATTTTTACTTCGAGATGGATTCTTATGGAAGAGACCGAAGAAAGGAATTGGGATGCCACGACGAGTGATAGGCAAAAAAGGAAAAAAACTAAAATTATTAAAGGAGTTTCATGATAGTTTATGGGCAGGGTATAGAGGAATCTGGGCTACTTTTGCTAAACTCAAGGAACGATATTGGTGGAAAAATATGTATCAAGATGTGCTCTCATTTGTAGAGTCATGTGAAATCTGTCAATCGTATTCTAATATCCGACATCGAGATGGTCTTCATCCTACGTATCCTCTGGCTATTCATTTTAAATGGATTGTTGATTTGGTGATTATGCCTGTTGGATTATGGCAGATGAGATATTTGGTTTTAGCTCGCAAAGATTTATGAAATCAAGTAGAAGGAAGAGCATTGAGGACAAAATCTACAGAGGGAATTTGTAGGTTTTGCTTGAAGATGTCATTTGCCGCTACGGATGCGTGGAAAAAATCAGTGCAGATCATGGAGAATTAAATGCACAAGAAGCTCATAAGTTCTTTGAAAGATGTGGAGTTAAACTATCACTGACTACTGCTTATAATCCAGAAGGGAATGCAAAAAGCGAACGTGGTCACCCACCGATTGTGAAAGCATTGGTTAAAGCTTGTAATGGAAAAGTTAAAGAGTGGCCACGGCTTTTGTCATTTGCATTATGGGCTGATTGAACAACAAATAGTTCGGTGACAGGATATATGCCAGTAGAACTTATGACAGGTAGAAAACCAAATATGTCGATTGAAAAAAAGGTACTTACTTGGAGTATGCTACCATGGGAAGATGGATTGACAAGAGAAGAACTTCTGGCTATTAGGATTCGACAATTGGAGCAAAGAACGGAAGATGTGCAAATAGCATTGGAAAGGTTAAAAAGAGCAAGGTTACAAAACAAGGCACGATTCGATAAGCAACATTGATTGAGACCAAAAGCAATCGAGGAAGGTGACTGGGTACTTGTTTATGATAATAGTTTGGATAATCAACATAGTACTTTGCAAAAATTTTCAAAACATTGGTTTGGACCATATGTGGTAACAACTGTTCATGATAATGCGACTTACTCGTTACGGGAGTTAGATGGTACAAAATTGAAAATACCAATTGCAGGGAAGCGAGTAAAAATATTTAAACGAAGACACGCGGAGATGAATATGGAAGACCTTAATGAAGGTATAGAGATTCCGCAGCAAGAAGATGAAAGTGATTTGGATAATGAAGGTGACGAAGACAAACAGGACAAAGACATAGAGGATATATTCTAAATCAAATAGCAATTGGGTAAATTGGTACATACCGAAGGATGCACAGGTTCAGAGGGGGTGGATGTCGTGTTGTAACACGAGTATACCGTGAAAATATAAAGAAAGGGGACTTTTATTAATGTTCAATTACCTCGAATATTGGGAGCAACGACCAACTCCAATGCAAATACTGAGTGGCTAGGTTCAGTCACTCCGTTACAGTCAGCCGGGACATACTAAAATGCTCCGTTCGATTCCAATAACGGAAGTCGGCAGGAAGAGAAAGGACCAATTCACACGACGGATGAGCCTGGTTCAAAGAGCCAATTGGATCCTATTTCAAGAATCCAATCCAGGTCCTCTTACCCAATATGAGACCTACATTGGTCGGGCAATCCAATACAGTCTAATTACGGGAAAATCGAGGTCTTACTACGGGCCTCAGTCAGTCTGACGCGAAGGACCAATTTGATCCAATTACGGGAACATCTAGGTCTTACTATGGGCCTCTTAGCCAATCTGACGCGAGGACCAATTTGACCCAATTACGCAAACATCCAAGTTAATATGGGCATCTTACTCAATATGAGACCTGCATTGGTCGGGCGACTCAATGTGGACCCAAGTACGGGGTTTCGATTCTGTTTCAGGCTGTCCTATTCTATATGTCGTTTCAAGGAACGTTGTTTTTGGTAAATGGATCTCTTAAAGGTAAAAACGGAGGAGAAAGCTCTGACGGCGGGAGCCAATTTCGGATCTAAGCTCTGACAATGGGAGCCAATTCTGGATCCAAGACGGAAGATTGAAGAAATTCAGAGGATAAGGTTAGGGGGAGAATAAGTTTTTAGGAGGTTTTTTTTGAAGATCGGGGGGAGAGGAGCTTCATGCTTCGGGCGGGGAAAGAAGACAGAGAATTGGGTTTTTTTTCTTCATAGGGTTTTGGGAAGACTGAGGCAATCGTTGCTGAAGTCAGTGTTGTAATGGTGAATCGGGATTTTTAATGAAGTGGGTTTGATTACTGTAGAATAAGTAGTTATTTGTTGAATTGTAGATACTTAGTTCATAGTGTAAACAGGGATAGATGACTGTTGAAAAGGTAGTTCAGTAGGTAAAATGGATGAATAGTTAGGAAAAGCAGTTTTCATTAGAGATGTAGCAGTTGGTATCTCGTGGTAGCATAAGGAGGATGGGAGAGAGGAAGTAGGGGCCATTACTGTGATAGTGTGAGCCGGGGTAAGCTTGGTGCTACCTCTTTTCTTTTGTTGTTATGTTCTTTGAAATAAGAGTATTGAGAGTTTCTGAATATTGTGAAGTGAATCATGGAATGAAAGTGTGAATGGAATTATATGTTATTGAATGAGAAGAAGAGAGATTGAATGCTGAAATCTGAATGTAGTTCAGCAGAGAGAATGAGTCTGTGTTTGTGTGAAACACTGTAATGTGAAGGCAGTTAATGGTGAAGAACTCCAGAATTTGGATTATAGTATGATTATGTCCTGTCATTTAGGATAGTGCGGGATTACATGTTGTTGTTATCAGTGATGGTGGAGTATTATTAGGAAGTGGAAAGCATTGTAGTGTTTCCTGGATGTTTTAAGTAGTGCGGAATACAGTTAATTGTGTGACCCTAACGTGTAAGCTCATGCGGTATTCTTTCCCTGTGTTCGAATTCCCCTATACAGGTTTACTCTGATTAGATAAGTTAGAGTAAGTAAAACGACAATCACATTTTGGCGCCGCTGCCGGGGAAATTGATAATAGCATGGAGTGTTAGGTTTTAACTGCCGGTTGAAGTAGATGGGAAATAGGTAGCAGTCGCAGAAGAATATAATGAAAGAGTATGGTTATTAAGAATGAGAACTTAACAGTAAAGAAAATACGGCAGTCAAGAGAAAGAATAGAGAGATCGCAAGCAAGAAATTTGTTGCGAAACGAGCAACAAAGAAAGTTAAAAAGGAATCATAGACAAAGCTGGATTAAGCCATGGTTGCATGCCTGTCGTCATATTCGAGCATACCCAGAAGCTAATCGACATTTAATATTTCAGAAGTATATACCGTTAGAGAAATTGCCAAGAGCACTTGCTGAAAATTTGATCAATAGGCCAGGGTTTCTTCTGAGACCGTTAACTGAGAGTGGGGGAATCACAGAAGAGTTGGGTACTCCATTGGGTACGTTTCCAATAGCGGAAACTGCCGATTCCGTCAAAACTGGTTCCATAGAGTGGCATAAATTATTGGTCAATAAGGGCCAATTCAGTGTGTTTCAAAATCCGTCATTCTCACCTCCTATTCAACCAATAAACTTGTTCAAGGATAATAATAGCAAATTGAGCAGGGTGGAAAGTTCGGAAAATATATTTAGGAGAGACGCAGACTATATTAACAAACGATTAAGTGTCACATTGTCAAATTCAATGACGACGGGAGGTCCAGCGGTTCCCATAGCAGTACAAATGGGTACTGTGAGTGATTGCACAACTAGCGTGGCTCCATTACCTACCTTTAGGGGTTTTCCGGGTGCGGATCCAGATCAACATTTGTCGCAGTTTTTGACAGCATGTGTCGCCAATAATGGGAGAACCGAGGATATTTGGTTACGATGGTTGCCAGCAACCTTAAAGGATACGGCGTTTGAATGGTATAACCGTCAACCAGTTGGTCAATTTTCGAACTGGGAAGCATTGAAGAATGCATTTTTGACCCGTTTTCGACCAATTGGTTTTAAAGACCGTCTTCGAGGAAGGTTAATGAACAGCAAAATGATCCTAGGAGAGGCGGTGGAATCATTCTATGGCCGAGTGGCTGATATACTTAGTAAGTGGCCGAACCACCAAATGCCGGAGGCATTTATATTATCTATATTAATAAATGGTTTGCACCCACCAGAGCTAAAAATGTTTGTAAAAGAAGCTCAACCAGTTACGATATCTGCATCCCTTGATAGAGCCAAGGTTTGGGAGGAATGCCATTATGATCAGTTTTTAACTGCGTGTGCCACGATGATACCAGTTCAAAGCAATTATCAATATCCGGCTTTGAACGGATCAGTGGGTAGTTATCCACAGATGATCGAAACAGTTGCCCAGTCAAGTGCCAATACTCAGGGGCCAGTTAATGTTACCCCATTGCAAGCTTTACCACCGCAAGTAACAACAGCGTATGCCCCATATTTTCCATATCAAACACACGAGTCAACTTTGGCGGAAAAACAAATAATATCAGCTTCAAAAGATTCCAATGAAGCCTTGTTATTGAACTTGACGAAGAAAATGGAGGAAATGGCCGTTAATATGGCCAAAGATAAGGAGAAGAGGCAAAAGCCAACCAATACTAGGACCAATGTATGGTGCAGTAATTGTCAGGGCCACGGTCATTTGGTAACGGAATGCCCGTCACCTTCACAAGTGTTGGGTAAATGTACATTTTGTGGAGGCAAGCACTTAACCGCTAATTGTTGGAATTTGCAAAGACAACATCAATTCAGTAATCCGACCATGATTCCACCAACTCCATGGGATGTCAATCAAGTTCAAACAGGAAATACGTTTGGATGGCATGGAAATCGATCTAACCGACAAAATCGAGCAGTCAATCATTTTCAGAATTCCACTTATAGTGAGGGGTTTGTATCAAATCCTCGGAACTATGGTAAGGAGCAGCATGGGTATCAGCCATATGCTCCATCGATGCCATTGAACCAAGTACAACCGGGACAACCAGGATCGTTTTCTCAACCTACATGGAACAAACCTAGTAGGTATATACCGGTGGAGACACCCAATATGCCTGATGGGGGTGCAAAAAGGCCATTGCGTTGTTTCCGTTGTAGACAGATTGGTCATTATGCCAATGAATGTCCCAATCCAAGAGCCAGTGACGATTATGCCCCAGTTTGTGGGAATTGCAAGCAGTCAGGGCATACGTATCAGCAATGTAATGCTCCATTCAATTTCAATAATCGGGATCAGCAGATCCAGAGTCCAGGAAAAATGGAGGGAATAAATCGAGGACCTCAAGACTCTCCAGTAAATCGGGTGGAATGTATCCATACCGTTCTTACTAGGAGCCAGCAAAAAGGGAAAGGCCCAATTAAACATTTGGAAGATCCTAAAGCGAAGGGCCAATCACACCCAATTACGGACCAATCCCATTCAGGCCCGGAAACTGGGAAAGTCTTGAGCCCTGATTTGGTTGCGAAGCCCAATGAGGTCCCAATTACGGAGTCTTCAGTTCCGTCTCGAACCGGTCTTTTCCCACCACAGTTCCAAGAAGCATCATACCCGTTGAAAGATCCCCTTGGGAAAGGAAGTCCCAAGGAAGCTCAATCTGCTGTTCCAATTCCAAGTCCAGGGCGGCAGAATAAATTACCTCACGGAGTTAAGCTCAAACCCATGAAACGGAAGAGGGCATTGGGAATTACCCTAAATATGGAACCCTACGACATTTTAAAGGATTTGGACGCTATTCGGCCTTCAATCTCTATGAAGCAACTTCTAGCAGTCGCACCAGAGTGTCGTTCCACCTTGAATTCATCCCTAACAAGACATCGGCATCGTAATATGGAAGTTTGTGAAGTTAGTTTGAACCCTGATCCAGGTGCACCAACCATTGATGTTTCGATTGATGGTGTTCGGATCTCTGGCGTCCAGGTAGATGGAGGTTCCAGCGTCAATTTAATGAACGCTGATACAATGGATGCTTTAGGTCTGGAACAATTAGTCCCCACGACATTGGTATTACGGATGGCAGATCATAGCCGAGTTAAGCCAATGGGTATTTTACGGAGTGTTCAAACTATAATTGCAGGTATTGCCTATGAAATTGACTACATTGTCTTTCGCTTACAACGTTCGACTTTATCGTACCCTATTTTATTGGGACGACCCTGGCTGTATCAAGCGAAGGCCAAGAACGATTGGGGTCGAGGTACTTTGACAATTGGTAAGGGCGTAGATAAAATGGTGTTACAAATGTACCCAGTACGCTATCACGGGGAGTCTCAGTTGCCAGTATCTGAATTGACGTCGGACGAAGGGCTTAGCTCCGATGATGACACAGAAGTACCGAGTACGGAGGCCAATGTGGAGGCAGCACAGCACCCTGAGGTGGTGTACCAATGTGGAGGTCCGGGGGAGTACTTGATATACCCGAAGGATTCGGAAAACTCTGCTTATGTAAGTATTGACTGGAAACCTGGGTACGATGTGCACCATGTTAGTGCCCTCGAGACGGGATTCGTTACTTCGCATATGTCGGACATACCGAGTAACTTTAAATCACTGCGGGAATTGAAACAGAATATTGTTGCTGACCCTGTATGTCAAACTATTAACTTAGCGACCACGGCCGAACCTCGGCTAATTAAGGTCTACGAAGGTATTAAGGAACAAGAGTTGACCTGTTGGACAGACTTTTTCTTACATCATAAATCCGCTTTTGCTTGGACTTATAATGATCTACAAGGTATCCCCACTGATGTCTGTGAACATCGTATCATATTGGAAGAAAACGCTAAACCGGTACGCCAGAGGCAACATCGCCTTAATCCTAAATATTCCCTTATGGTGAAGGAAGAATTGGACAAGCTTCTTGCGGTGGGTTTCATTTACCCGGTACCGAATAGTGAGTGGGTTTCTCCAATTGTGATGGTGCCGAAAAAGAACGGAAAAATCCGAATTTGTCAAGATTTCCGAAAACTTAATGCAGCCACCAAGAAAGATTACTTTCCGTTACCATTCACGGATAGTATATTGGACGCCGTCGCCAGTCACGAATGCTATTCGTTTCTCGATGGTTTCTCCAGGTATAATCAAGTTCAAATTGCAAAAGAAGACCAGCTCAAGACAACCTTTACTACGGATTGGGGCACATTTGCTTATCGCGTGATGCCTTTCGGGTTATGTAGCGCCCCAGCCACGTTCCAATGCGTGATGACTCAGGCTTTTCAAGATTATCTCCGACTATTTATGGAGATCTTTTTAGATGACTTTTGTACATTCAGTACCAAACAAGATCATCTTCATTGTTTAGGCAAATGTTTGGCTCAGTGTGCCAAATTTGGAATATCGTTGAATTCGGAGAAGTGCCAATTTGGTGTTCCGTCCGGAAAATTATTGGGCCATATTGTTTCCAGTCGTGGTATTGCTACAGATCCTGACAAAGTGCAGCATATCATGAACTTGCCCAGACCGGAGACAGTCTCCGGTGTTCGAGGGTTCGTTGGTCATGTCAGTTATTATCGACGATTTATAAGTTCGTTTGCGGTTATTTGTCAACCTTTAACGAACTTACTGAAGAAACCTCCGTCCGATGGTACTAGTCCCCTCTGGACCAAGGAGTGTACCGTAGCCTTCGAGGTCTTAAAGTCAAAATTGGTCTCTGCACCAATATTGGTGGCTCCTTGTTGGACAAAGCCATTTCATGTGTATGTTGATGCATCCAATGCTGCTATTGGCTCGGTGTTAAGCCAGAAGGATGATAAGGGATTCGATCATCCAATATATTATGCCAGTCGACAATTGGTGGCTGCCGAACGCAACTATACTACTACTGAACGAGAGGCGTTGGGTATGATATACTCGGTTAAAAAATTTCGGCACTATTTGCTTGGGTATCCGTTTGTATTTTATGTGGATCATGATGCCCTCAAATATCTGATTAATAAGCCTCAATTGAGTGGGCGCATTGCTCGCTGGGTCTTACTCCTCCAGGAGTTCAATTTTACGGTGGTTGTCAGACCTGGGAAGCAACATGCAAACGCAGATCATTTATCCCGGTTGTCTAATATTCTCGGCAACGAGCCTGTTCCCGATGATCTTCCCGACGCCGCATTATTTGTGGTGGATGTGATATCCCCCGAGTATAGCGAAATTATTCAGTTTCTGACCTTCCATACTTTTCCGCCGACTTTCACGGACAAGCTTAAGAAGCGCCTTATTCTGAAGAGTGCCCCATACACGATGATTCGTGATGCTTTGTATAAACAAGGACGCGATGGTCTTTTACGGCGCTGTATCTTTCCCAGTGAAGTACAGTCGATACTTACAGGTTGTCATTTGGATAGTTGTGGTGGTCATTTCGTGGGAGACAGCACTGCCCACAAGGCTTTAATGGCCGGATATTGGTGGCCCACAATGTTTTCTGATGCCCACCAGTTCGTTCGCCGTTGTGATCCTTGTCAACGAATTGGTCGATCTACGGGTACTTCCGCCATGCCGTTAGTCCCAATCTTGGCCCAGGTTCCGTTTGAAAAATGGGGTATTGATTTTGTTGGTCCCATTGCACCAGCGTCAAAACCTGGTCAAAAGCGGTATATCTTAGTCGCCACCGATTATGTCACCAAATGGGCAGAGGCGATTGCTACCCGCACCGATAATGCCAGTACGGTGGCAACTTTTCTGTATGAGAATATTATCACTCGCTTTGGGTGTCCCAAGGAATTGGTCAGCGATCGAGGCACCCATTTCATCAATGCTACCATCGCCGCCTTGACGACCACATATGAGATCAAGCATCGTAAGACCACTCCCTACCATCCTCGTGCCAATGGGCAAACGGAAAAGACCAACGGCATTTTGTGCAAAGTCTTGACTAAGACAATTTCAGGGGCCGGTACTGATTGGGAGACCAAACTCTTTGCAGCTTTGTGGGCTTATCGTACCGCCTATAAGGTAACTACCCACTCTACTCCGTTCCAATTAGTTTACGGTCAAGAGGCAATTTTACCTATCGAATTGGAGGTTCCCAGTTTACGAATTGCCTTAGACGAACGCCTCAGTGACACTGAGTCATTACACTCTCGGTTGATGAAATTGGAGGAATTGGATGAAATACGGGCTGTCGCTCTATTCCACATGGAAGCCACTCAAAAACGGAGGAAGAGTTACTATGATAGTAAACTGCGGCCGAAGTGTTTTATGCCCAATGATTTGGTATTGCTGTATGACAGCCGATTCAACCATTTTCCGGGAAAATTTCAAGTTCGCTGGCATGGGCCATATCGCGTAATTGAAGGATTTTCCAATGGGTCTGTTCAATTGGAGGATTTCACGGGCCATCGTTTCAGTACCCGCATTAATGGAAATCGTTTACGATTATATAATACCTAAAACCCGGGACGGGTTTTATTTCATTTGAGGGGAGGGGACTTCGAATGGACTCAAGAGGGACCTAATTATGGTATAAGACGTAGAGGCGGCTGCAAGGATATGTAGTAATCACTATTGTGTCAGATGCGAAGGAAGTGAGAAATGGACAGTATGGGTACCATGTTGTCGCTCTCATCACTAGGTAATAGAATAGGAGTGGGGCTCCTACTAAGGGTTATTATGTGGTGTTATATTATGTTGTTGCTTATTTGTGTCTCATTTTAGTGTTTCGGGCAGACTGGAGAGTGGCATTGACGGTTAGGACCTGTAAGCGTTTGAGTCATGGCGATTGAAAGTACCAAGAGAGCTGTAGACAGAGATGAAAGTGGCCGGAATGTGAGAGCTAAACGCACAGCAAAACCACCGGCTGTGATAATCGTTACCAATATGGAGCCGATGAAGTTAGAAATCTGTTGGACGCAGAGAAAAATAAGGGATTTTCGGACTGCAAAGCTGTTCCAGTTTTTGCACCATTCAGAGCGTTTACCATCAATCAATGTGTCATTAGTGGAGGAATACATTGAGAATTACGACCCCGAGGATGGATCGAGTGTCGTTCAAGGGCGAATTATTGGGATTGATGAAACAATCCTGGAAAAGGTGTTGTTTCTTCCCATTGGAGAGATGGCAGTTGGGACTGATGAGTCAGGCGATTTCAGCCCAGGTAGATATTTCAAGGGAGGAATGTCATCCTTTGAAAGGAGCCAAGGATGGCGGACTCAGGAGGCGATTACACCAGAATATGTGGAATGGTTGCGGTTCGTGCTGAGGCGGTTAGGATTGTACCGACACCCCACATATGTGTCAAAACGATTATTGTATGCAGCAGTAGGGGCGTTTGAGGGGATGGTGTTCAACTGGGCGGCTTACGTAGCTACTCGTATTCATGCGGAGATAGGAGCCAAGTTCAAATTGGGGAAGTTCACATCCTTGCTTTGTTCAAATTATGTGTATGCTGTCATCGCGCACACATTGCGTCAACCACCGTCAGAAGAGGAAAACCCTATACCAGTGTCAGCACCTTTGCAGAGAGAACGAAATTTGTTGGCACAGAATCACAATGTAGCGGATGTAATACACGAAATTGGAGAATCAAGTCGTACAGTGGTTCAAGGGGTAGCTCCGGTTATCGAAGCGAGAAGGGTTCCAAGTGGTCTTGCGGTGGAAGAGGAGAATCAAGTCCCATTATTGATAGATATCAACCAGTTGGCATTTCCAGAGGGTCGATTCCCTGAAGGAGTATCTCTTAAAAATGCCGTATTGAAGCACATCAGCAAGAACTGAGGATTCAAGAAATTGAAGAAGTCAAGTTGGTCCTGGAGCGGAAATTGGTTCTCCAATATGAGGCTTGGACAAAGGAAAAAGAACAGATTTCACGGATTGTGGAAGGACAACGGGACGAATTGATTCAGAATAGGAAGTCATGGGATTTGGAACGGGAGAAGTTCAAATGCCAGTTGCAAGCGGAAGTGGACAAGACAGAGTTATTGGCGACAGAGAAAGCGTTATTGTGTGACCAATTGAGATGTGAAACGGGGAAAATGAGGTCTGAAATTGAAGTTTTACAAAATGAGGTGTCAAAACTGACGGAAGAGTTAACTGTGAGGAGCCAATCTCAAGTGTCGATTAAAGATGTCCCAGAAGGGATGAGTCCGCAGCAACATCAGTTGGAACTTCGCGATGCCCAGATCCTGAAACTGGAAGCTCAGATCCGTGAATTGGGAGAATACAATGAAGATCTTTCAGCCCAGTTGAGAAAGGAGTCGCTTGAAATATTGGAAGAGGATGAAGACGTACCACTAGAGCCAGAATCGGTGGAATCAATAATGGATAATGTAGTAATTGATCAATTGGATATATCAAATAAATAGAAATTTTGGAGAAGTTTTTTTTTTAGTTATGTATCGGTTCTATGTTTGCGAGGACGCTGCACAGATGGGAGTGGGGCTATGTAGAATAAGTAGTTATTTGTTGAATTGTAGATACTTAGTTCATAGTGTAAACAGGGATAGATGACTGTTGAAAAGGTAGTTCAGTAGGTAAAATGGATGAATAGTTAGGAAAAGCAGTTTTCATTAGAGATGTAGCAGTTGGTATCTCGTGGTAGCATAAGGAGGATGGGAGAGAGGAAGTAGGGGCCATTACTGTGATAGTGTGAGCCGGGGTAAGCTTGGTGCTACCTCTTTTCTTTTGTTGTTATGTTCTTTGAAATAAGAGTATTGAGAGTTTCTGAATATTGTGAAGTGAATCATGGAATGAAAGTGTGAATGGAATTATATGTTATTGAATGAGAAGAAGAGAGATTGAATGCTGAAATCTGAATGTAGTTCAGCAGAGAGAATGAGTCTGTGTTTGTGTGAAACACTGTAATGTGAAGGCAGTTAATGGTGAAGAACTCCAGAATTTGGATTATAGTATGATTATGTCCTGTCATTTAGGATAGTGCGGGATTACATGTTGTTGTTATCAGTGATGGTGGAGTATTATTAGGAAGTGGAAAGCATTGTAGTGTTTCCTGGATGTTTTAAGTAGTGCGGAATACAGTTAATTGTGTGACCCTAACGTGTAAGCTCATGCGGTATTCTTTCCCTGTGTTCGAATTCCCCTATACAGGTTTACTCTGATTAGATAAGTTAGAGTAAGTAAAACGACAATCACAATTACTCTTGACTGTTTTGTGAAATCGAGTTACGTCTGAGATTGAAGAATTAAAAGGGTGTCTATAGGATTGAGTATGCGGAGTGAATGAAATTTATTGGGTTAATCTAACAAGACAGTCAGTGGATACAAGATTGTAAGTACAAAGCGGTATCAAAGATTAACAGTTTGGGTTGTTCGGGGTTCTCTGTAACGTTTAGAGACCTACCGACCGGGATGAAAAGGACTTCGACGAGCAGTCGAAGGGGAATCCATATAGATTTACGGTGTATTCTTGTAGTCGTTTATATTCTAACAGTCAAAAACTGATAGACTGCTTGACTATTCACGAATCTCCATACTACCTTCTACAGCCAGATGCCCGGCGCGTTCTCAAGCAAGAAAGCACGTAATACAATAACATAGACTGGAACGATAAAATACTTATCAACCAATTTTGATATGAATTGAAGGATAGCATCAAAGATTTATCATTAACAATGCCTAGAGTAGATTCTTTAGAAGAATTTATTACTTAAGCCATTGCATGCAACAATCATTTATTTGAAAGGACCTAATAATCACAAAGTCTTTGTTTTGTTTGATTCAAGAGCCTCAGCATGTTTTATAGACGAAGATTTTGCCAAAAATCAAAAAATATCTTTAGTGAAGAAAGTTAAATTTGTACATGTAGAAGTCATAGATAGTCGTTCGTTGTCTCGTAGAAATATTATTCATAAAATTATTCCTTTAGATGTAGCAATTAATGATCATAACAATGTAATAGTATTTGATGTAATAAAATCTCCCTCTAATCCGATTGTTTTAGGATTATCATGCCTAGAAAAATATAACCCTCAAATAGATTAGATTTCTCATAACCTTAACTTTTCTAATAGTATAATCCAAGATTGCGTTAGTAAAGTAGAAGTACGTAAGTCCAGTACATCCAAACCTTTACTAGTAGGTGCAAAAGCTTTCATGCATATTGCAAAAGAAGGATTATCTTTTGCTATATATGCTACATCTATTTCTAATAGTGAAACAACATCGAGTGATATTCCTAATCAATATCAAGAATTCCAAGACATTTTTGAAAAGAAAAATGTAGATATTCTTTTTGAGCATCGACCTTATGATTGTTCAATTGATCTGCAAGAAAGAGCTCAACCAACATTTAGACTAATCTATAGCTTATCTTAAAATAAGTTAGCTGCATTAAAGGAGTACATTAATGAAAATTTGACAAAGAACTTCATACGCCATTCTAAATCTCCAGCCGAGGCTCCTATCTTATTTGTGAAGAAAAAAGACAGATCTCTGCAAATGTGTGTGGATTATTGAGGACTCAACAAGATAATTAACAAAAATAGGTATCCTTTGCCTTTGATTTCAGGACTTCTTGACCAACTCAATCAAACAAAGATCTATATCAAAATAGATCTACAATGAGCATACAACTTAATTCGTATCAAAGAAGGAGATGAATGGAAGACTGCTTTTCAAATTAGGTATGGAAATTTTGAATATAATGTCATGCCTTTTGGACTCATGAATGCATCGACCGCTTTTCAATATCTTATGAATGATATTTTTAGTGAGTTTTTAGATAATTTTATTGTTTGCTATTTACATGACATTCTAATCTACTCTAAGAACACAAAAGAATATGAGCTTCATGTACACCATGTGTTACAGAAACTTAGAGATGCAGGGTTATATACCAAGTTAAAAAAGTATTTATTCCATACTACTCAAATTGACTTTTTAGGGTACGTCATTTTCAACGAAGGTCTTATGATGGATCCTAAGAAGATTCAAACTATCATAGATTGGAAGATTCCAAAAACAATACGAGATGTACAATGCTTTTTGGGCTTTGCTAATTACTATCGAATCTTCATTAAGAATTTTTTTCAAGTTGCAGCTCTACTTACACGTTTGACTTGTAAAGACAAACTTGAATGGAATAAAGAAGTACAAGCATCATTTGATGCTTTAAAAAAGGAGTTTACTTCTGCACCAATCTTATATTGTATTGACTTCTCCAGGATAATTTTTATGGAAACAAACGCGTCAGATTTTGCTATAGGTATTGTGTTGTCACAAATACGAATAGATGACAAATTCCACCTAATAGCTTTCAAGTTGTAGAAATTTTCAATAGCCAAGATTAATAATGAAATCCATGATAAAGAGTTCCTTGCAATCATGGATTCATTTTAAGAATGGCATCATTATCTAGAAGGCACCTCAAGTCCAATTACCATGTATACAAACTATAAGAACCTTGAGTACTTCATGTCACACCTATCTTGAATTGTTGTCAAGCTCGTTGGAACACGTCGTCATCTAGATTCAATTTCAAGATCACTTATCGATACAAAAATAATAAGGTCTATCGAATGCTCTTTCTAGACGTTCTTATCTTGTACCAAAAGAAAGAGATGCATCTTTTGATCAACAAAGATCAATTCTCTTGAAGCTCGAGCATTTTCATCTTCAAGCTATCAAATCAACATTAACTATTGATTCAATATTTGTGAATCAAATTCAATCAAGCATGTCCTCTGATTCTCTTGTTCAGGATATCAAGGATACTTTCTCTAAGTCCCATGATACTTCCAAGTTTGAATTGAAGAATAATCTATTATATTTTGAAGGACGCCTATATGTTCCAGAAGGTAAAGCTCGATTACATGCTTTTCAAGCTTATCATGACTTTTTAGCAGTATGACATTTTGGATACAATAAAACTTTGGAAGTAATATCTAAGGATTTTTGGTGGCCGAAAATGTGGAAGGCAGTGTCACGGACATACTCATGTAAGCTAGTAATTACATATACAAATAGATAGAAGTAAGTAAAAATAGATAAAAGTAAGTTAATTCTATAGTATTTAATATGGAAGCTTCTTAGAAGCTTCATAGATGCTGCTTTGACTTCATAAGTGTCTTTAATTGACTTTTTGGATTAGAAACGTGGTCAACAAGTTGGCCATGTGCCACACATGTTGTTAGCTTGAAGATCAAGCTAACTGTGCGGTCCACAAATAGAAAAACTTGCCTTGTAAGTCAAGGCATGTGTCCTACAAAGTCAACACATATTGGGGGTCCTATAGAATGTCGCCATGTAGCCCCTAGTTAGATAGTATATATAGAGACAAGAATGAAGCCTTCTTCACTTTTGTCAACTCTTTTCTTGCTTCTACTCTAGTTTCAAGGATCTCTAGTTTTCTTGTCTTTTGGCAATAGCCATTCTAGTTTCTCTTTCAATATACATACTTATTTATTTATATTTTATTAACTTTCTTTGAGTAAAGGCTCACTTGTCTGAATTGATTTTTCATCAAATTTTTGTCCTTGACAGATTAACAAGAGTACACCTACAATATCAGAGCTTTGTCTAATCTTGATTAAGAGTGGATTACCTCTTTTTCTTGATAAGATATAAGCATATTAGAAGTTACGGATTACCCTCTTCTAAACTGATATTGCCCTTAGTATTTTCTTTGTTCCCAAGTCCTCTCTTCTATTTGTCTTGAGTGATATTAGACATCTTTTCTCTTCTAAATGTTATCATGGCAAAACTTGTTGAAATGAAGAGTGCAATGGCACAAATACAAGAGCAATTGAGGGAGTTAATGCTTGCGATGCATCAACTCAATTTACCACTATAAGGAATAATAAGATTGACAGGAAGTTAAGATATAGAAATGGTTGGAGCTGCTTCAACATCTGCACCAAACCATGTCCTTTCTCCTATAGTGGAACGCCCTTCCAGTGTTAGAGAACCAAGAATTGCCCTACCCGAGAAGTTTGATGGTACCAAATCCAAGTTTCGAGGATTTATCAATCAAGTGCAACTTGTGATAGAACTTCAACCCCAAAGCTATCCAACTCCAGGATCGCAAGTTAGATTCATTGGTATGCTTCTTTCAGGTTCAGCACTATCGTAGTTTTCATCTTTTCTTGAACAACGAGATCCAATATTGGATAATCTAGAGGCTTTTTTGGCAGAGTTTCGATCCATGTATGGAGAGCATGATACAATTCATGTTGCAACCAATAAGATCCGTATTTTACGACAAGGTAATCGATCAATAACGTTATATGCTTCACAATTTTGAGAACTTGCAACTGATATCAAGTGGGATGATGCTGCACTTATTAGCCAATTTCTCTACGGATTACAATATGAGGTAAAAAAATTAATACTCAACTTACTTGATCCTCAAACATTGAGTCAAGCAATTGACTTTGTTGTGAAGTGCGACAATCGCCTTTTTGAATTCCGATCTGAGAACCAACCTCAACGTTACTATAATTCAATGGCAATACCAACACCTCTTCAACACATACATTCGGAAGTAGAGGATATACAAATTGATGCAGTACGTTTCAAACCTCTTACTGAGCAAGAAAAGACTTGTCGTCGTCAAGAAGGATTATGTTTATATTGTGGAAAACCAAAGCACACTGCTCAACATTATCCAAAGAAATGACGTAATCACAAAATGAGGAGTATGGCTGTGAAAGAAGACAATATGTCGAAAAACGAGTTTGTTTAGCTACAATAAGGACCGTGTAGCTGAAACCTTGCACAACATCTAGTAAAGGTCCTATTCTCTCCTCAGAGCCCTCTCCTTATTTTACATTAAATATTATGTTAGGACCTAAACATTACAAAGTCTCTGCCTTGTTAGATTCAGGAGCCTCAGCATATTTTTTACATGAAGAATTTACTAAAAGATATAGCATATCTTTAGAAAAGAAAACTAAACCTGTTCATGTAGAAGTCATAGATGGTCGTCCATTGTCTTCTGAAGATATTACTCACAAAACCCTTCCTATAGAAGTAATAATCAATAGTCATAATAGTTTTGTAGTATTTAATATCATTAGATCTCCCTCTAATCTAGTCATTTTAGGTTTATCGTGGTTAGAAAAATACAACCCTCAAATAGATTAGATTTTCCAAACTCTTACTTTCTCTAAAAGTATAACTAACAGTGTAATTAATCAAGTAGAGAGTCATAAGTTCAGTTAAATTAAACCCATATTTATAGGTGCAAAAGCTATTTTGCATGCTGCTATGAAAGAATCACCATATATTATTTATGCCACACGTGTTTCTACTGGTGAAACGACTTCAAGTGGCATTCCAAGCCAATATCAAGAATTTCAAGATGTATTCGAAAAAAAGAATGCAGATATACTCTTGGAACATCGTCCCTATGATTGCTCAATTGTCCTTCAAGAAGGAGCACAACCGCCATTCAGACCAATCTACAGTTTATCACAAAATGAGTTAACTGAACTCAAGGAGTATATTGAAGAAAATCTAGCCAAGAATTTTATACGCCATTCAAAATCTTCAGCAGGAGCTCCAATTCTATTTGTGAAGAAAAAAGATAGATCATTGCAGATGTGTATTGATTATCGAGGACTCAACAAGATTACCATCAAGAATAGGTATCCACTACCTTTAATATCTGGACTTCTTGATCAACTGAATCAAGCTAAGATCTATACAAAAATAGATCTTCGAGAAGCATACAATCTAGTATGCATCAAAGAAGGAGATGAATGGAAGACTGCATTTTGAACTAGGTATGAATATTTTGAATACAACGTCATGCCTTTTGGACTAAAAATGCACCAGCAGCTTTTCAACATTTAATGAATGATGTTTTTTGAGAGTTTTTTAGACGATTTTGTGGTCTGTTATCTAGACGACATCTTGATTTATTCTAAGAATACAGAAGAATATGAATTTCATGTTCGTCACGTGTTACAAAAATTAAAAGATGCAAGGCTCTATGCGAAGATAGAAAAGTATGTATTCCATACTACTCAAGTCGATTTCTTAGGTTACATCATTTCAAATGATGGACTTATGATGGATCCTAAGAAAGTTCAAACTATTATAGATTGGAAGATCCCAAAAACGGTAAGAGATGTCCAATATTTTTTGGGATTTGCCAACTACTATCGAATCTTCATCAAAGACTTCTCTCGAGTTGCAGCTCCACTTATACGTTTGACTTGTAAAGACAAACTCCAATGGAATCAAGAAGCGGAAGTCGCTTTTGAATCATTGAAGACAGCATTTGTTTCTGCACCAATCTTGTATTGTGTTGATTTTTCCAAAGCATTCTTTATGTAAACAGATGCATCAGACTTTGCTCTGGGTGCGGTTTTATTACAAATGGGAACAGATGACAAACTTCATCTAGTAGCCTTTCATTCAAGAAAATTCTCAGTAGCAGAAATCAATTATGAGATCCACGACAAAAAACTTCTTGCAATTGTGGATTCTTTTCAAGAAAGGCATCATTACCTAGAAGGCGCTTCTAGTCCAATCACCGTGTATACGGATCACAAGAACCTCGAATATTTTATGTCAGTACACGTATTAAATCATTGTCAAGCTCATTGGAGCATGTCTTTATCAAGATTCGAGTTCATCATCACTTATCGGTAAGAGAAAACAATAAGGTTTGTCCGATGCCTTGTCTAGACGTTCTTATCTTACACCAAAAGAAGGAGATGCAGCTTTTGAGCAACAAAGAACGGTTCTCTTAAAGTCGAAGCAATTTCACCTTCAAGCAATAAAATCAACATTGACTGTTGATTTAACTTTTGTTAAGCAAGTCTAGTTAAGTATGTCTTCAGACCCTCTTATTCATGATATCAAGAATAATTCTTCTAAATCTCATGATCCCTCTAGATTTGAATTCAAGAATAACCTACTCTATTTCAAAGGATGCCTATATGTTCCAGAAGGAGAAGCACGTTTACATGTTCTTCAAGCTCGTCACGACTTCCCAGCAGCAAGACATTTTAGATATAATAAGACTTTAGAGCCGATATCTAGGAATTTTTGGTGGCTTCAAATGTGAAAGGAAGTCAAAGATTTTGTACAATCATGTGATGTTTGTTCAAGATCAAAAACTCCTCGTCATCGACCTTTTGGACTTCTTCAGCCATTACACATTCCAGAACAACCATGGTCTTCTGTTTCTATGGACTTTATCATGGATCTTCCAATTTCAGGTTCTTATGATTCTATATTCGTGATAGTAGATCGTTTTATTAAGATGGCACATTTTGTACCATGTACAAAATCTATCACAAGTGAAGAAATAGCTAAGCTCTTTCTTGACAATTGTTAGGAACATATTCCTTAGAACTTTCTAGAGAGAGGTTTCTAGAACCTTCTAGAAAACAAGCCTCTGGAACCTTCTAGAAGAGAAGCCTCTGGAACCTTTTAGAGAGAAGTTTCTAGAAGCTTCTAGAAAAGAAGTCTCTGGAACCTTCTAGAAGAGAAGTTTCTAGAAGCTTCTAGAAAGGAATCCCCTAGAACTTTCTAGAAGCTTCCTAGTTAATAAAAGTAGCTCGAGAAGTTTCTAGAACCTTCTAGAAAGGAAGCCTCTAGAACCTTCTAGAAGCTTCCTAGTTAATAGAAGTAGCTCGAGAAGCTTCCTAAGTAGGAGTATATATAGGGATCGAGGCTGAAGAGTTCTTCAGTCTCAACAATATATCTCTTGGAGTTCTAGCTCACCTTTTTGGTGTTGTTCTTGTACTCATCTGTTTAATCTAGTTCTGCCACTTCTTCTTGAACTTCTTATTAGATTTCAAGTCTGTATTTTGTGTCCGTGACAGTTTGTCGAGACTACACTAACTTGAGATATCAGAGCTAGTTCTTTCTTAGTAGAGTGTAGATTACCCCTCTACTTGAAGATATACTAGCATTTTTTAGAGGTTGCGGATTACCCTCCTCTAAATTGATACTTCTTCTGTTACAATATTGGAGTCTTATTCTTCTTGGAGAGAGTGGATTACCCCTCTTCTTGAAATTCTTAAGGCGTTTTATAGGTTGTGGATTACCCTCCTATAAACCAATATTGCCTCTTATAGGGTCATTTTTGTCCTTCTTTTAGAATGGTCGGAGGTCAAGACATTAGTATGACAGAAAGTTCGGAGTCTAAGTTAGATGCTATTATGAATGCCCTCGCTACGTTATCACAAAGAAATGCAGAGATTGAAGGAGTGGTGGCAAGGCTTCATAATGATGGAGTATCAGGGATAGCACAATCTAAACTACACCAGCCTCAAATTTTGGCACTTGGAGAAACAACTTTACCTCAGGTTCGACAAGAACCACTAGTTCTACAACATAAGGAGCCTCGAGTTAGCCTTCCAGATAAGTTTGATGGAACACGTTCCAAGTTTTGAGGATTCGTCAATCAAATCAGATTGATAACAGTTTTACAGCCCGAACGATATCCAACGGAGGAGTCACGTGTTGGGCTTGTTGGAACCTTACTTACGGGACAAGCTCTATCATGGTTTGCTCCTTTGTTTGAGAAATGATCATCCATATTAAACAACTTCGAAACCTTTTTGGAAGCATTTGCGGAAGCATTTGGTGAACACGATAAGGTTCGATGGGCTACAACAAAGATCCGGTCGCTACGACAAGGGATGCGTTCTACATCAGTCTATGCTTCGGATTTCAGGCAATTAGTATACGACATCAATTGGGATGAAGAAGCGTTGATGAGTCAATTCTATTGGGGTTTAAGAGATGATGTGAAGGATTTGTTGTTAACTCTTCCTGATCCACGAACGCTCAATGAAGCCATTAGCCAAGCTGTGAAGTGCGATAATCGCCTATTCCAACGTCGCCAAGATCAACGCTCAAGACAACATACAATTCGCCATGCTCCAACTATGTCGGCAAGCGGTGTGAATTCGCATTCAGAGGTGGAAGACATGCAAATTGATGTGGTACGTATCAAATCTCTTACTATAGAAGAAAAAAAGCGACGTATGGAAGAAAATTTATGCTTGTATTGCGGTGGAGAAGGCCACAATGTCGGAAACTGCCCCAAAAAGCAAAATCTAGGCATAGTCAAGACTAGGGGAGTATTTGTTTAGGAAAACGAGGATGCCCAGCCACAATAAGAACCGTGCGGCTGGACAATGAAATATCCCAACAACAATCAGGTTCCTTTCTTTCTGCCCAACCTGCACTTTGTTTTACAATCCCTCTGTTTATCGGCCCTCAAAAACTGAGAACCTTAGCACTACTAGACTCAGGAGCATCTGCTTGTTTTTTAGACGAAGAATTTGCAAAGCGTCATAAGATCTCTTTAGTACAAAAATCAAAACTTGTTCATATTGAGGTCATAGATGGGCGACCTTTATTGTCTGGTAGCATCACCCATGAATCAAAACCTATAGAAGTAACGTTTAAAGACCATAGTAGTCATATTATTTTTAATATTATTAGAACCCCATCAAATCCTATTATTCTTGGTCTTTCTTGGTTGGAAAAACACAATCCATTGATAGATTGGAGGTTGCGGAAGATGACTTTTCCCACAAAACCACCCAAGAAAAAACCTAGTAAAAAACCTCGAAAAAAGAAATCCTTATTCATTGGAGCAAGAGCCTTTATAAGATCATCTAAGGAAGGTACTTCATTTGTCATTTATGCGGCTCCAACTACCGAGGAGAAGATCTCAACAGCAAGTATACCGGAGCAATATAAAGATTTTGAAGACGTGTTTCAAAAGAAGAATGCCGACATACTACCGGAACACCGACCATATGATTGTGCCATAGACTTGCAAGAAGGAGCACAACCACCTTTTGGCCCAATCTACAATCTATTGCAAACGGAGTTGGCAGAGTTACGAAAGTACATCAATGAGAATCTAGCCAAGAACTTCATTCGTCATTCAAAATCATCAGCTGGAGCACCCATCTTATTTGTGAAGAAGAAAGATGGATCATTACGGATGTGTGTGGACTATCGAGGCCTCAACAAGGTAACAAAGAAAAATCGTTACCCATTATCCTTGATTTCTAGTCTCTTAGAACAACTTGGACGTGCGAAGATCTTTACAAAAATTGATCTAAGGGGAGCTTATAATCTCGTACGAATCAAGGAAGGAGATGAGTGGAAGACAGCATTCCGTACAAGGTATGGTCATTTCGAATATAATGTCATGCCTTTTGGTCTTACCAATGCTCCAGCGGTTTTCCAACATATGATGAATGACATCTTTCGAGAACACCTCGATGATTTTATTGTCATCTACTTAGACGATATTCTAATATTTTCTAAAAACGAGGAAGAGCATGAGGAGCATGTTCGTTTGGTCTTGGAGAAACTACGCAAGCGAGGACTATATGCCAAATTAGAAAAGTGTTTATTTCACCAGACGGAGATGGAATTTTTGGGGTTCATTGCGACTACAGAAGGTTTGAAGATGGATCCCAAGAAAGTAGAAGCAATCATGTCTTGGGAGGTTCCGAAGACGGTTAGAGACGTACAATGCTTTCTTGGTTTTGCTAACTTCTATCGGATCTTCATCAAGAATTATTCTCAAGTTGCTGCTCCTCTCACTCGATTTTGGTACATCCAGACTTTACAAAGGCCTTTTATTTAGAAACTGATGCTTCAGATTTTGCTTTGGGAGCTGTGCTTTCACAAATGAGTGAAGATAAGAAGCTCCATCCAGTTGCATTTTATTCTCGGAAGTTCTTTGTTGCTGAAATCAATTATGAGATCCACGATAAGGAACTTCTTGCTGTAGTGGATTCTTTCAAAGAATGGCGTCACTTTCTTGAAGGAGTTGCACATCCAGTAACCGTATATACGGATCACAAGAATTTGGAGTATTTCATGACGGCTCGAGTTTTAAATCGGCGTCAAGCTCGGTGGAATATGTCGCTATCTAGATTCGATTTTGTTATCACTTATCGACCTGGAAGACAACAAGGACTATTCGATGCTTTATCAAGGAGATCGTATCTTGCACCAAAGGTTGGAGAAGCAGTGTTTGATCAACAATGTACAACGTTATTAAAGCCAGAGAGATTTCAACTTTGTACTACTATTGTATCATTTGATGCTGACTTCCTAAACCAGGTACGTGCTATGACCATTAAAGATTCAGTAGCCATTGATATCAAGCAACATACCAATGACGACAAGTTCAAGGTGGAGGGAGATCTTTTATACTTTGAAGAGCGATTGTACATTCCAAAAGGACTAGCACGACTCCGAGTTCTTCAATCTCGCCATGATTTTCTAGCTGCGGGACATTTTGGATTCAACAAGACCTTGGAGCTTATTTCCCGAGATTTTTGGTGGCCCCAAATGTGGAAGGATGTGAAAGATTTTGTCTTCTCTTGTGACATCTGTTCAAGATCTAAGAATCCTCGGCATCGCCCTTATGGACTTCTACAGCCATTGTCAATTTCACGTCGACCATGGTCTTCAATTTCTATGGACTTCATCACGGACTTGCCATCATCAAACTCATTTGACAGCATCTTTGTCAAAGTAGATCGGCTTACAAAGATGGCACACTTTGTTCCTTGTAAGAAGACATCGTCCAGTGAAGTCACAACAAGACTCTTTCTCGATAATGTGTATCGATATCATGGACTACCAGATGATATCATATCAGATCGAGGTACCCAGTTCGTGTCAAAGTTTTGGAGATCTTTCTTTGGGATATTGAAGGTGGATATCAAGCTTTCTTCAGCTTTTCATATTCAAACTGATGGCCAAACGGAACCGGTGAACCAAGTCTTGGAGTAGTACTTACGATGCAGCATCAACTATCAGCAAGACAATTCGACTGCATATCTATCACTAGTCGAGTTTGCATATAACAACACCCTCCATGCGTCGACTCAACAAACACCATTCTTTTCCAACTATGGATATCATCCGAAGCTTGATTTATTGAGTCCGTCAACAAATTTTAATCCAGCAGCTGAAGGATTTGTGAAGCAACTATCAGAGCTTCAAACTATGTTGAAGCTTCAATTACAATCCGCTCAAGAATCCTATAAGACGTCTGCAGATAGATTTCGGAATCCAGTACCTACTTTCAAAGTTGGAGACAAAGCCTGGCTTCTTCGACGAAATATCAAGACCAAGCGACCATGTGATAAGTTGGACTATCGAAGATTGGGACCATTTATCATCCAGAAGCAAATTAATCCAGTGGCATACCGGCTGGAGTTACCGGCTTCTATGAAGGTACATCCAGTCTTTCATGTTTCTCTGTTGGAACCTTATCGAGAGTCATCTTTTCCTGGAAGAGTACAATGTCCGCCACCTAATATTGAAATCGAGAACCACAAAGAATACGAGATTGAAAAGGTATTGGATTCACGACGAAGGTGGAGAAAGTTAGAATATCTTGTTCATTGGTGCGGCTATGATATTAATGAGCGAACGTGGGAGCCAGCTGAAAATCTTGCAAATGCGCCACAAAAGGTACAGGAGTTTTATCAACGACATCCTGATAAACCTAAATCAATTCGATGATAGCTTCTTTCTGAAGCTTGTTCTCCCAACAATATAAGAAAAGGGGAGAGCACCAGCAAAATTCATAGTTGATGTAGTTATTTTCTCCAAGATAGATCGTAGTTTGGTCTTTTGATATGGATAGCCAAAAGATAGATACTATGCCAGTCAGAGTATCGCAACCGAGTAGTTCACGAAGGCGACCCCGAGATGAAGAAGTACATGTACCACGACGACGACGGAGGATACCGAGTAACCGATCACTGGTGATCGTATTTGAGATCGAGCCTGCTTACGATGGTCAACCAGAAGGCGTGTTTGCAGGACAATTTCACAATGAGGACACGGAAGTTCATGCTTGGTCAGAAGTCGAAGGCGTGGGCCACTACCGTTGGCTTCAAGGGTCGATGAACCACTTGCCTCGTGAACAACAATTGGAGTTCATAGCAGAAGTTATGTGACAGATCTTCATTTTCTTGCGTTGGTACTGATCAACAACATTGCTTCTCAGAGACCTCGAAGTTAAAGGAGGGGATGATGTTAGGGACATATTCCTTAGAACTTTCTAGAGAGAGGTTTCTAGAACCTTCTAGAAAACAAGCCTCTGGAACCTTCTAGAAGAGAAGCCTCTGGAACCTTTTAGAGAGAAGTTTCTAGAAGCTTCTAGAAAAGAAGTCTCTGGAACCTTCTAGAAGAGAAGTTTCTAGAAGCTTCTAGAAAGGAATCCCCTGGAACTTTCTAGAAGCTTCCTAGTTAATAAAAGTAGCTCGAGAAGTTTCTAGAACCTTCTAGAAAGGAAGCCTCTAGAACCTTCTAGAAGCTTCCTAGTTAATAGAAGTAGCTCGAGAAGCTTCCTAAGTAGGAGTATATATAGGGATCGAGGCTGAAGAGTTCTTCAGTCTCGACAATATATCTCTTGGAGTTCTAGCTCACCTTTCTGGTGTTGTTCTTGTACTCATCTATTTAATCTAGTTCTGCCATTTCTTCTTGAACTTCTTGTTAGATTTCAAGTCTGTATTTTGTGTCCGTGACAACAATATCTATCACTATCATGGATTACCCAAGGATATTATATCAGATAGGGGAACTCAATTTATATCAAGATTTTGGCGGACTCTTTTCAAGATTCTAAAAGTGGATATAAAACTATCTTCGGCATTCCATCCTCAAACTGATGGACAAACGGAGCGTGTTAATCAAGTTTTGGAGTAATATTTAAGATGTACCATTAACTACCAACAAGATGATTGGACAACTCTTTTGCCATTAGTAGAATTTGCTTACAATAACATGGTACATTCTTCTACAAAACAAACACCTTTCTTTACTAATTATGGTTATCATCCATGACCTGATACTTTTGACTTTTCAAAAGTTGATAATCCTGCTGCGAAAGATTTGGCGATTCATTTATCAGAGCTACATGCAATGATGAAGGCACAGTTAAAAGAGGCTCAAGAACAACAAAAGGTTAATGCGGATGTCTATCGAAAGGAACAACCACCATTCCTCTTGGGTGATAAGGTATGGCTACTTCGTCGCAATATCAAGACCACTCGTCCTTGTGACAAGTTGGACTATCGAAGGCTGGGACCATTTTCTATTTCTGCACAAATCAATCCAGTTGCATATCGTTTACATCTACCGGAGTCAATGAAAATCCATCCAGTATTCCATATGTCTCTTCTTGAACCATATAAGACATTGGACATACCAAGAAGACGACAAGCTCCACCTCCTCCTATACAAGTGGACAATAATGAAGAGTTTGAAGTAGGAAAAGTCTTAGATTTAAGGCGGCGCCGAAATAAATTGAAATATCTTGTCCATTGGCACGGATATGGTATTAGTGAACGCACATGGAAGCCAATAAAGAATCTTGCAAATGCAGCAAAGGCGGTAGAGGCTTTTCATCAACAACATCCATCAAAATCAAGATAAAAATCTTTTTTTATAAAAGAAACAACATCTAGGCAAGACAACATTCTACTTTCAATTCTTGTTCGTAGCTTCTTTGTAGTTGTGACGTTCAGGAGATAGAGAACCAACAACCAATGGATTCGACTCAAGAGCCTTCATTTGCTGACCTATCGGATGAGATATTATGATTGTTACAACCTTCAAGACGATGCAATCGAGATGAACATCTTCAAGAATGACATGTTCTTTCTCGAATAGATGGCGAGATACAACGCATTTGGTATCACGATTTGGGAAGGGACTCTTGATGTTTGGTGATTTTGCTAGAAGTAGAAACAACTCTTGATGGTGTTTCAAATGTTCTATTCGAAGGAAGTTATGAAGGCCTCAACAATGATCAAATAATTGGGTGGTCTTCCCGCCCTGGTATGGGACACTATCGATGGTTGAGAGGCCCTATCAATCATCTTCGAAGAGAACAAAGATCAGAGTATGTGGCAAATACAATTCGTCACATCATAGATTTTCTCAACATATGATGACCGCTCCTCATGGAACTCGTCTCTAGAAGGGAGGATAATGTCACGGACATACTCATGTAAGCTAGTAATTACATATACAAATAGATAGAAGTAAGTAAAAATAGATAAAAGTAAGTTAATTCTATAGTATTTAATATGGAAGCTTCTTAGAAGCTTCATAGATGCTGCTTTGACTTCATAGGTATCTTTAATTGACTTTTTGGATTAGAAACGTGGTCAACAAGTTGGCCATGTGCCACACATGTTGTTAGCTTGAAGATCAAGCTAACTATGTGGCCCACACATAGAAAAACTTGCCTTGTAAGTCAAGGCATGTATCCTACAAAGTCAACACATATTGGAGGTCCTATAGAACGTCGCCACGTAGCCCCTAGTTAGATAGTATATATAGAGACAAGAATGAAGCCTTCTTCACTCTTGTCAACTCTTTTCTTGCTTCCACTCTAGTTTCAAGGGTCTTTAGTTTTCTTGTCTTTTAGCAATAGCCATTCTAGTTTTTCTTTCAATATACATACTTATTTATTTATATTTTGTTAACTTCCTTTGAGTAAAGGCTCACTTATCTGAATTGATTTTTCATCGAGTTCTTGTCCTTGACAGGTAGTCAAAGATTTTGTACAATCTTGTGATGTTTGTTCAAGGTCAAAAGCTCCTCGTCATCAACCTTACGGACTTCTTCAGCCATTACCCATTCCAAAACAACCATGGTCTTTTGTTTCTATGGATTTTATCATGGAGCTTCCAATCTCAGGTTCTTATGACTCTATATTTGTGATAATAGATCATTTTACTAAGATGGCACATTTCATACGATGTATAAAATCTATCACAGGTGAAGAAACAACTAAGCTTTTCATTGGTAATATCTATCGCTATGATGGATTGCAAAAGGATATTATATCAAATAGGAAGACTCAATTTGTATCAAGATTTTAGAAAATCCTATTTAAGATTTTAAAGGTGGATTTAAAGCTTTATTCAACTTTTCATCTTCAAACTAATGAACAAACGGAATGGGTAAATCAAGTTCTGGAGTAGTATTTGAGATATATTATCAACTATCATCAAGATGATTGGACAACTCTTTTACCATTAGTAGAGTTTACATATAATAATTTGGTACATTCTTCCATTCAACAAACACCTTTCTTTGCAAATTATGGTTATCATCCAAGTCTTGATATCTTGATTTTTTAAAAGTTGATAATCTTGTGGTCGAAGATTTAACAAATCGCTTATTAGATCTATATACAACAATAAAGATATAATTAAAAGAAGCTCAAGAATGAAAAAAGACCAATGTGGATGCCTATCGTAAAGAGCAACCATAATATAATATAGATGACAAGGTATGGTTACTTCATCGTAATATGAATACTACTCGTCCTTGTGATAAATTAGATTATTGTAGGCTGAGACTTTTCTTATTTGTAAAAAAATCAATTTTCTTGCCTATCGATTATATCTATCGGAGTCTATGAAGATCCACCATGTATTTCACATGTCTCTTTTGGAGCCATATAAGACAATGAATATCTTGGGATGAAGACAAATGCCACTTCTTCCTACAGAAGTAGATAATAACCAAGAATTTAAGGTGGAAGAAGTCTTAGACTCAAGGTAGTGCCAAAATAGGTTGGAATATCTTATTCATTGGCATGGATATGATATTAGTGAATTTTTATGGAAGCCATCAAAGAATCTTTCAAATGCAATAAAGAAAGTTGAAGTCTTTCATCAACGACATCCATCAAAACCAAGATGAAAAATAGTACCCCTTTGCTATAAAAGAAACAAGATCAAAAGAAAATAACATTCTATCTTCTATCTTTTATTGTAGCTTCTGTGTATTTGTGATGAGATGGAGCACCAACAACTAGCAGATTCAACTCAAGAGCTTTCATTTGCGGACTTACCAGATAAGACATTACGATTGTTACAACCTTCAAGACAACAGAATCGAGATGAGGATCCTCAAGAATGACATGTCCTTCCTCGAATAGATGGCGAGATACAACATGTTTGGTATCACGACTTTGGAAGAGACTCTCAATGTTTAGTGATTTTATTAGAGGTAGGAAAAATTCTTGACAATGTTCCAAATATTTTATTTAAAAAAAGTTACGAAGGCCTCAACAATCACCAAATAATAAGGTGGTCTTCTTGCCTTGGTACGAGATACTGTAGATAGTTGAAAGGACCTATCAACCATCTTCGAAGAAAGCAATGATCGGAGTATGTAGCAAATACAATTCATTGCATCTTGGACTTCTTCAACATATGAAGACTGCTCCTCATGGAACTTGTTCCTAGAAGACAGAGTAATGTCACGAACATATACATTTGTCTCAATAGTTACTTATATGATTAAATAAAAGTAGGTAAATATAGAATAATTTCATAAAGTCTTCTAGAGAAGCTTCTTAAAAGCTTCATAGATGCGATTTTGACTTTAGATGTGTTTGTAGGTTAGAAACTTTGCCAAAAAGCTAACCATGTATTGGTAGCTTGTGGAACAAGTTATCTTCATATAATAGCTTGTAGAACAAGCCAATTACGTGGCACATACATAGATAACTTGCCTTGCAACATAAGACATGTCGCTAACAAAGTCAACACATGTTGGAGGTCTTACAGGACATTACCACATAGCTCTTAGTTAGATAGTATATATAGAGGCAAGAGTGAAGCCTTCTTCAGTCTTGTCAATGCTTTTTTAGTCTTGGTCTTGTTTCAAGACTTTTTAGTCTTATTGTTTTTGGCAATAGCCATTCTAGTTAATATTACATCACCTTTTGAGTGACTTTCTAATTGTCTTCATTGATAGAAGAGTGTATTGAGGATTCTCTTTCTTTGAGATTCATGTCCTTGACATTATTAATTGATATTATATTAGACAGAGGAACACAATTTTTATCAAAATTTTAGAAAATTCTTTTTAAGATATTAAAGGTCGATATAAAAATATCTTTGTCTTTCCACCTTCAAAATGATGGACAAACAAAATAGATAAATCAAGTTTTAGAGCAGTATTTGAGGTGTACCATCAACTATCAATAAGATGATTGGACAATTCTTTTGCCATTGGCAGAATTTGCTTACAATAATTTGATACATTCTTCTACTCAACAAACACCTTTCTTTGTTAATTATAGTTATCATCTACAATTTGATACTTTTGATTTTTCAAAAGTTGATAATCTTGCAACAAAAGATGTGGCAAATCAATTGTCAGAGCTACATGCAACAATAAAGGTACAATTAAAAGATGCTCAAGAATAACAAAAATCCAATGCAGATGTCTATTACAAAGAACAACCTGAATTCCAAGTGGAGGATAAAATATGGTTACTTCATCATAATATTAAAACTATTTGTCCTTGTGAGAAGCTTGATTATTGTAGGCTTGGACTATTTTCTATTTGTGAACAAATCAATCCAATTGCTTTTTGATTACATCTATCGAAGTTTATGAAAATCCATCCCATATTCCTTGTGTCTTTACTTGAGCCATACAAGACAATAGATATACAAGGAAGGAAACAAATGCCACTATCTCCTACAAAAGTGGATAATAATGAACAATTTGAGGTAGAAGAAGTCTTAGATTCAAGGCTGTACCAAAATAGGTTAAAATATCTAGTACATTAGGATAGATGTGACATTAATGAATGCACATGGGAGCTATCCAAGAATCTAGCAAATGCATCAGTCAAAGTTAAAGAGGGAATAATGTTATGGATATACATATTTATCCTGATAATTATCTAGATAATAAAAATAGATAGAAGTAAGTCAAAGTAGATAAATATGATAATATCTTAAAGAAAACTTTCTAGAAGTTTCATAGACATTGTTTTGCCTTTATAGATGTGTGTAGGTGATTGATAGGTTGAAAACTTTACCAACAAGGAGGCCACGTATTGACATGTTGATCACTTATAGTACAAGTTGGACATATGGCACATATCTAAGAAACTTTCCTTGTAAATTAGACAAGTGTTCTGTAAGTTGGACGCGTATTAGAGGTCCTATAGCATGTCACCACGTATTCCTTAATTAAGTAGTATATATAGAGGCAAAAGTGATACCTTCTTCACTTTTTTAAACTCTTTTTTTGCTTTTTAGTCTAATTTCAAGAGTCTTATGTTTTCTAGTCTTTGGCAATAGCCATTCTAGTTCTTTCCTAAATATACACACTTTCTTTTATTTTGTCACTTCCCTTTTGATATATATTCCATGGCTTTATGCATCTTCTTCCAATTTGTGTCTTTGATAGAAGGTCAATTGAACAGTTATAAAAATGATATTTTAAAAGAATATTTACATTCTTTGTCTTAAAAATTTCTTGAAAATCTTGATATTGGCTAGAAATGCTATTTGAAGACTTTCTACTATAAAAAACAAGTGTAGCATAAATGACACAACGTAATCTTTTTTTTGCCACATGAAAGAAAGCTCTTGTACCTATAAATATAGATTTGATTATACTAGATTTATAAATTTCTACTTGATTAATTATACTCTTATTTATACTTTCAAAAAAGTTAAGACTACAAGAAATTCAATCTATTGAAGGATTATACTTTTTTAACTAGAATAAACCTAAAATGACTAGATTAGAAGGAGATCTAATGATAATAAATACTACAAAGCTATATTACCATTAATTATTATTTTTAAAATAAATATTTTATAAATAATATCTTTAGAAGATAAAAAATGACCATCTATGATTTTTAAATGAATAAGTTTTGTTTTCTTTATTAAAAGTATGTTATGTCTTTTGACAAACTCTTCATGTAAAAAACAAATTGATGCTGCTAAATGTAGCAAGGAAAAGGCTTTGTAATATTTAGATCATAAATTAATATCTATTCTAGAACAAAGAAAGGATTTTGATGAAAGAATAGGACCTTTATTAGGCGTTGTATAACGTTCAAGCCACACAATCTCAATTATAGTTAGACAAATCTGTTTTCTAATAGACTATCTTCTTTAATAATCATACTTCTTATTTTATGATTGTATCATTTTTTTAGATAATATTAAGTAGAATTTTTTGGTTCTCCACAATATAAGCACAATCTTTCTCAAGTCTTTTTTGCTTAACAAGAGGTTTGAAACATATTGTATTAATTTGTAAATCTTTTATTTCTAAAGGTATGTATTGAGAAGAGAATGGTATTACTATTGAATTATAATATTATTGAGGCATATTTATGCAATTTTTAGACCAAAATTTAAAAATTCAATTATCATACTTTATAGCAAAATCAATTGTTTAACTCAATGTTTGAAGATGATGTAAATTGAACATCAATTTCTTCACTTCATATTGTAATCCATAAAGAAATTGGCTAATGAGTGGAGCATCATTTCAGATGATATTAATTACAAGTTGTGTAAGTTATAAAGCATATATTATTACAAATTGATTTTTTTGTCACAAAATATAGATCTTTTTTGTTGCAAATAAAAATTACATTATATTCTCCATACAAAGATCAAAACTCACCAAAAAAGCTTCCAAATTATCTAATATTGAATCATATCATTGAAGAAAGGATGAAAATCATAATAATACAAAATCAAAAAGTAATGTTCCAATAAACTTGACTTGTGATCTTGAAGTTTGATAGCTTTGGAATTGAAGTTCAATTGCTAGTTATACTTGATTGATGAATCCTCAAAATTTTGATCTTATACCATCAAACTTTTCAAATAAGGTAATTTTTGGTTCTTTAGCTATTGAATGGTGTTCCATCATATAAAAAAGAATATAATTTAGTGCAGATGTTGAAGCAGCTCTAATCATCTCTATATCTCTACTTTTTATTATTTTAATTCCTTGTTATGGTGGTAAATTGAGTTGATACATTACAAGCATCAACTTCTTCAGTTGTTCTTATAATTGTTCCATTGCATCCTTTGTTTTGAAAAGCTTTGCTATAATAATACTTACAAAAAAAGAGATGTCTAATATTGCTCAAGACAAGTAAAAGAAAAAACTTACAAATGAAGAAAATACTAAAAATAATTTAAATTTAGAAGAAAGTAATCCACAACTTCTAATGTGCTTATGTCTTATTAAAAAAAAGAGATAATCCACTTTTGATCAAGAAAAGATGAAGCTTTGATATTATAAGTATATTATTGTTAATCTTTTAAGGACAAAAACTTAATGAAAGCAAATAAACAAATAAGACTTTTTCAAAGAAGTAGAACAAAATAGATATAAGAAAGTATGTATATTAAAATATATAAATAAATAAATAAATAAATAAATAAATAAAATTAGAATCGCTATTGTCAAAAGATAAAAAAAATTAGAGACTTTTTGAAACTAAATTAGAAGTAAGAAAGGTATTGAGAAGAGGGAAGAAGGCTTTAATCTTGTTTCTATATACTATCTATCTAAGAGCTACATGGTAATGTTTTATAAGACCTCCAAAATATTATTATATTACGTAGCATTTGGCTTGAGAATGCACTGGACACGTGGCTGTGGAAGATAAAAGAAAAATTACAACAAGTCCTAAAAACTCTAATAGATTATCAAATAAATTATAATTTAAGATTAGCAAATATAATCAAAGATTGATCAAATTCAATCAAAATTTCAAAAGAATTATATAAGAAATACAAAATATTTCTAAAAATCCATTAAAGAATCATAAAAAATAATATAAAAATTCAGAAAAATATTAAAATAAAAACCTCAATAAAATATTAAAATAAAACCTTAATTAAATCGCAGTAAAAAATTAATCAAATTCTAGTCAAATTCGAATTAAATCCTAACCAAATTCTAAATAAATCCTAGTCAAATCCTAACCAAACCCTAATAAAATCCTAAACAAATCTTATCTAAATTATAATCAAATCCTAAATAAATCCTAATCAAATCCTAATCAAATCCTAAATAAATCCTTAAAAAATCCTAACCAAATTTTAAATAAATTCTAACCAAATCCTAAATAAATCCTAATCAAATCTTAAATAAATCCTAACCAAATCCTAAATAAATCCTTAATAAATCCTAACTAAATCCTAACCAAATCTCAACCAAATCCTTAATAAATCCTTACCAAATCCTAACCAAATCTCAACCAAATCCTTAATAAATCCTTACCAAATCCTAACCAAATTCCAACCAAATCCTTAATAAATCCTTACCAAATCCTAATAAAATCTTTAATAAACCTTAACCAAATCTTAACCAAACCCTAAACAAATCCTTATCGATCCCTAAACATATCCTAACGAAACCTTAAATAATTCCAAGTAATTCCTACAATAGATTTAAACTTCTATAACTAATGAATGAACCATTGATTTTAACTCAAAATTTGTAAACGTCTTAAGAATTAAGTTGAAAATAAGCAAAAAAAGTTTGAAGAAGATTGAACTTACCAAAAAAAAGATCAATCCTAATATTTCCTTGGATGTTGGCCAATCTCCTTTTTTAATCTAAATATTGAATTTTCAATGCCAATATCTCCTTATCAAATCATTCAATTGAGCTCAAACTTCTCACATATGTAGGAAAATAAGTGTACTACTTATATATATAATTTTCACTCCAATCCAATTAATAGAGTGCAAGAAATCTTAGAAATCCTCACTCAATCTAAAATTCTACTTTTTGAGACCTTGACCCATTTAAACCTCAATAATCCTCGATCTAACCCTTCGATCAAGCTCAAATTCATAGCATATATTGAATACATATAAATCCACAAACCTTCAAAATTCCACCTATGGATCTATTGTCAAACTTACGAAATTTTCCAAAAGGTATCTCCCTTTTTATTTACAAATTTAGAGTCATCTAAAACAATCCCTGACTTTGCAAAGCTCTTACAAAGTCAATACAAATCCAAATCACCCCAAGAAAATGCTTAAAAAAACCTCATCAAGTCAGTTCCTAGATCCTACTCTTTGATCTCAAAAAGAACCCCAGAATCGTTGTTAGAGCTCAGTTTTGTGCCTTAAGGTCTGATTTCGACCCTGGTTTATAACCAACACTAGTTTTTTTAGATAATTTTTGTTGGAAACTACTCTTAACTTCTTTCCAAAGATGCCTATATTGTTTATTTTTTTTAATCTACTTTATTTTGATCTATTTGTGGTTTTACAAAGTGAATAGAAGCCTATTTTGCAAAAAGGTAGTATTATCACCTTTAATTTTACTATCCCTTGACTATTATCTATTTTTCCAAAATAATTTGTTATAATATATTTGAAATAAGATCTTGAAAAATATGATATTTTCTTCACCTTTTTACTTATTAGCCATTTTATATCATGACTACGTGTTGACTTTGTACAACATGTATCTTAACTTGCAAGACAAGTTTTCTCTATAGAAAGCATATAATTGGCTTATTTTGTAAGCTACTAATATGTATAGCATGTGGTTAACTTGTTGACCAAGTTTCTAACCTATCAATCAACTACAATACATGTTAAGTCAAAATAACATCTATAAAGCTTCTAAGAAGCTTTTCTAAAAATATATTTTGAAATTAATCTACTTTTATATATTTTTACCTATTCATATTACTTAGGTAATAATTAAAATAAATGTATGTTTGTGACAATTAATTTATAATTTAATAATTTAAAATTTTAATTAAACTTTGCTATGAGATAAAAAAAAATTACTAATTATATTTTATTATTACCAAATTCTTATATTTCTTGTTAAATACTAATTTATAAATATTAAAATTAACAAAAAAAAATTATGCTAAAATTAATAGATTGTTAAAAAAAACTTGTGTTAAGAAAGTTTTTGTACTAACTGTTATTTTAATAAAAATTGTACATAAGTTAACTTCAATAAAAAATAAGAAGATAAGATATGTCAAAAAACAATAAAAACATTCTATTGCATAATTATTTTGAATGGAATTTTAGGTTTAATATAATAACACCATTAATATTGAAGAACGTATTTTGACATGACTTTGTTATAGACTTATACTACTTTTAATTAATTGTAGTAGCTAATTGTCTTTTTATTATTATATACATATTATCATATAATATTTTAATCTATCATTTGTATCTAATCAAATGCATTTAATAAAATTTGATTGAACTAGCAAGTTAGACAATTTTAACTTACCTTAGATTTCTTTTGTCAAAATATTGTGTTAATAAATCTATTTTATTTAGCTATAGATCCAAAATAATTAGATAATAATAAGTTTTAGGCCAATAGATTCAAGACAAGTTGAAGATATTCAATCCATCAAAGAATCAAATATTTTAGTTAGATTAAATTAAGATATGGGTTCTTTGTACTATTTATTAACTTTGGCATAAAAAATTATGCTGAATTAATATTTGTATCTTGGAGTTTCACTAGCGATGCAAAAATAGAAAGAGAAAAGGAAAATAGTGAAGCAATCTGAAACTCAAAAGAATAACGTCATCATAATGACGATTTTGATTTATAATATTTTCTAATCAGCTAAAGCTTCTACATCCCTGTTGCCAAGTACATAAGCTTAAGCACAATCCTTGTTCAGTGCAATGGATCTACAGAATTCAATCAATTTCCAAGTAAAAAGCCTGCCAAATCCAACTTCTAACTCCTGGGCATGCAACCCAACTAGAAATCTAGGGTACTAAACTAGAATTTGACACTTTAACAGTGTAATCACGAGAGACTAAGCTGTAGAAAGATCTCGGAAATCATGTCAGAGGTGGAGGCCACGAGGCTATGGAGGAAGGAAGTCTGGTTGATTAGCTAACTACTTGGCAGCCATAAAGTATAAACGAAGGTAATTAAGGTTGGCAGACAGTGCAATGCACACAAAGCCCAAGAAACTCAAGGCAGCGGAGGCTTTGTTCTTCCCACAGAACTCATTCGCACCTGAACAGTCCAACATGCCGGACTCTCCTTTGTCAACGGATGCTTGGAGGGCCACTCCGGCTCCGAATCCGGCCATTAGCATGTAGGTCAGCCCCTATTCCACCACAGGTAAGCCACAGACACTGATCAGTTACATCTACCTCAATTGGGTCCCATCTGATCTGCATCACATTATCATTTCTTGCTAAGCTTGCAAAGCACAACGACTTCTGGTGGAAAAGAGTTGCTGCAATGCGGCTCTCACCTGGTCGCAGATGTAGGTGATGGTGGAGGCTGGCTGTGTGGGTCCTGAAAGCACCATTTTACCCTGGACCAGGTTTATGATGGACAGGATCAACTGTACGACGCAGTAGACGAGCACAATGACATTGATCGCAAAAAGGTATTGCATGTTAGACGAGTTGAGTGTCCTCCAAACAACGAAGTAGCTCTTTCCCTGGTTAGACGCGATGACGCCTAACGAAACAACGTTGAACATTATGGAGAGACATCGCAGTACAATGGAGATGATCGACAAAGCTTTGGAGTTTCCCTCACTGCCACCCGCTCCAACGTTGTACATAGGTGGAGTAGTGCCGGCGGTTACATTGGCAGGTGCTTTGTCGTGAGGTTTGAAGTCACGACCGTTGTCAAACACATCACTTTGCCATGCTCCTTTGGGATCCTCCATCGCACACTCACAAGCACCGTGCAATTCCCTCCCTCAACCCAACCGACAACCTTCTTCAAACTTCCTGAACCCTGGTGGCCATCCACTTGAGTCACGATCAGTCACCAGATGCAGATACAAAACCTCAAAGCTCTGCGAAACTGTAACCGCTGTGTGTGCAACTCCTGAGACGCAGCCTTCGACACACTGTGTGAACTCTGGACTGTGCTTTAGTGGTGCATCAAACCTGAAAACATATGAGAAATCGTCCAGACCCCACTGCTATAATACTGTGGGATGGCAGTGGTATTGATTACAATTTCAGTCGGTATTTGTCGGCTTCTCAACTTTCATCTGGTAAAGAAAGTCAACCCTCATCGTTTCCATGAAACCCGAGATTGTTGAATATATTTCTCCATTTGAAGCTTCATGTGCACACAAAATTAGGAGATAAGCTAATTTGGGTGTAAATGCAAGTTTCGTAGTCGGCACCAACTGGCGCTCCGATGGGCACCGTAGCGTAGCAGTGAAGGTAGGATTCTTTGAGTTTTTTATTATTTTTTAACGTGATATATTTAGATGTATTCGCGAAAGCATGGTTGCACATGTCAGGGGACAGGGTGCATGACAGATTGTCCTTAATATTATTAACTCCCACATGGCAGCATTCACTTTGGAGACATTAGAGATTGCCAGAAGATTGTTTGCAACCTCTTCGACTAGTTGGATTTCATGTGTTTAGTATTCTTGTATTATTGATGTTTCACTTTGATATTGCTATTTGTATAAACTCGTTAAAGGAAGCGGCGACATCTATAATTAGAACATAATGTACGTAAGTGCTTTGCGTGGAAGAAGAGGGTGTGTTGCAAGGGTCAAAGTTTGATTCGGAAGCACCTTACAAGGTGGGAGGTGGGAGGAGGAATGTAGGATGTGGGAGGTGGGATGCTATTTGTTGAACACATTTTGTTGGTATAATATAGTAAATTCTGGTACTACTGTGGTATAATATATGGTGTAATTTTGCAATGTTTTTATAGAAAGTGCAACGTTTTCTGGGCAGCTTACACTAATACTTTATAGTAGTACTAATTTTACTATATAAAACTATTTAAAAAATAAATTGAGTACAAATGATAATCTTATTATATGTGACATTCTTTTATTAATAAAATCATATATTACTTCATTTGTATTTGGTTGCATTATCATTTTCATCTATTAAAAAAGAATGATAATTATTATTTATATTTATTTGCATCTAAAAAAGTAATTTTTTTACAAGTAATAATTACAGCCTCAAAAAATTATTATTATAATTACAACCGACATTTAAAGCAATTTCAAGCTTTAAATTTTTAATAAATGCTACTAGGCTTTGCTAATCTATTTTAAAATCCTTGAGTCTATAATTAATTTGTATAAGTTGTTTTGATATTTTTACATGTCTAAATTTTTAAAGATAAATTAGAGTGGAGTAAAGATGCAAAAGAAGCATTTCTAGATTTGGAAAAAACTTTTATTTCAACTTTTATTTTATATTACCTACATTTTTTAAGTTATTTATTTATTTATTTATTTATTTATAGAATCAATAAATAGAATGCTCTGTATTAACTACAATTCTATAAAAAATGGCCACAAATGGTAGATTTTATCCTATTTTCTTTTAATTAAAAAAAGTTTTATTAATTAAGATTAATCATAAAATTTACATTAACAAAAATAACAACAAAAATCAAGTATACACAAACATAATATATATATGGTTCACTTCTTCATGAGCTACATCCATGGAAAAAATCTCTAGCTCACAACTTTATTGATACCACACTTAAGGTACAATATGCTCTCTCCAAGCTCATTCATATACTATACGATTTGCTCTATACACTAATCTCCAACTCTAAGTCCATCCATGACTATATCATGTCAAGGCCTCTCAAACCAAAAACCCTAAATTTGATTCTATATTTTGGCATTTCTATTTCCATTGTATTATGTGAAGTCTTACGTGATAATACATGAAGAACTTGGTTGTAAAAGATAAATTAGAAATTACAACAACAAGGTCCTAATAATTCTAATATAATACTAAATAAACCCTAATTAAACTTTAAAATTTTTAATCAAACTTTAATCAATTTTTTAAAATTTTAAAAAAAATTCTAAATAATAATCATAAAGAAATAATAAATAAACCTTAAAGAAGTATTAAAATAACTATAATAAAATTATCATAAAATCCAAAGAAGTTATAAGAAATAATAAAAAGAACATAAAATTTTAAAAAAACTTAATTTTTTTTTTAATAAAATATCAAAACTAAAGATCTTAAATAAACCTTAAGTAAAATAAAAAAAAAAATCCTAATAAAATCCTAATAAAATCTTAGATAAATCCAACCAAATTATAATATAATTTCAATTTTTTAAAATAAAATTTTAAATAAATCTTAATAAAAATTTGATAAAATCCTAATAAAATTCTAAACTTTATACTAAATTGAAAATTTAATAATTAATAGTTTAACCATAGGTTTTGATTTAAAATTTTTATACCCCTTAATTACTTAGTTGAAACAAGCACAAGTAATTTGAAGAAGGTCAAATTGACCCAATAAAAAATAAATCCCATAATCTACTTGGGTGTCAATTGGTTTCATTCTCCAATCTTTAAGTCAATTTCTTAGCATCAATATCTCTTTAATATACTATTTAATAGCTTCCAAATTTTGCTTAATTCTTAAAAATTAAATATGCTATTAGTATGCAAGATTTTATTTCAATCTAATTGAAAAAAATTTGTAAATCTTAGAAGCTTTTACTAGTCTATTAAACTCCAATTTCGAAGATTCCAATATTGTGAAATTTAACAACCTTCAAAAGAATCATTTGATCAAGTTCAAATTTATTCTACAAATATAATATGACTTTGGTTATTTAATAATTTTTTTTACATATAGATCATATATTGATCTTGCAAAATTCTTCAAAATATAAATCCTTTATACTTCTCAAAAATTCAATATCACTTCAAAAAAACTCTAACTTTTTAAAGCTTTTACAAAGTCATTACAAACTAAAATCACTCATAATAATTTTTTTAAGAATTTCTTTGTAGTCTACTCTTAAGTATCACTCTTTGAACAACTAAAGAATCCTTGAATTTCCATAGGTACCCAATTTTGTGCCTTAAGATATAATTTCTATCCAAGTTCACAACTAGTCCTCTCTAGATATCAATTCTTAGTTTCTTCAGATAATTTATGCTACAAATTATACTTTATTCTTTTCTAAAGATATCTATATTATTTATTTTTATTATTTAATTTATTTTTTCTTATTTATGGCTATATAAAGTATATAAAAGCTTGTTTATAATGAAACATCATTAATACTTATTAATTTTAATACCTCCTTGATTATTATCTATACTTCTAAGATAATTTTATTCAATATTTTTGATTAATTTTTTTTATAATTTTATATTTTATTTATTTTTATTTAATAAAAATATTAGAATACAACTTTGTATTATAGATGTTTTGTATTGTAGGACTTCTTCTTATATCCTAGCCAAAGATGCTCTTGCCTCCAATTCCTAGTTAGAAATAATTATAGACCTTCCAAAAATATTACCTTTTATCAAAATATAAGCCACTATTAATAATCTCTACTTTAATTGTATTTTTTTTATTCAACTAAGTTAATAAAGATAGATTCTCTAATATTCTACTACATTAATTAAGTCCAAACTAAATTTAAACTTTTCAACAAGTATAGATTTTGAAAGGATATTTTCTATGTTTTTTTAGATACAAATCTTTTATAATAAAATATCATTATCAATAAAAATTTCTTTGATGTAATAATATCTTATATTTATAAGCTTTGTCCTAATAAAGAATTTTTTATTCTTTATTAGATGAATTCCAATATAACTATCACAAAATGCTAGAGTGTACTAATGCACTAATCCAAGCTTATCAACAAATTTCTTCAATTATATAGCCTTCTTTGTAGCTTCTACACCAACTATGTAGTCTACTTTTATTATCAATTGAACTATTTTCAAGATTTCATGCATAATCAAAATCCACAAATCCTACAATCTTTTTACTTTCTTTTTTTACTTCTATTGTAGACAATGCTTACATGCATTGTTTCTTTCACGTATTAGAGTATCCACTTCACAACTTTCTAATATTCTTTTCTAAGATTTTTTATGAACCTACTTATTATACTGACAATATATAAAATATCTAGTCTTATATAAACTATTGTATACATTAAGATTCTAATAATACTTAAATATGATATTAAATCCATGATAATTTATTTATTTATTTATTTTATCAGAAAAAGAATTGTAAATAACTTAAAATGAGTATCTAGTAGAATACTTATAAATTTTCTAATCTCTATTTTGAACTTAAAAGAACTCTCTTAATATAGTCCTTTTGATATAAAATTAATTTTCTTTCTTGTCAATCTTTGACAATCTCTTCATACAAGATTTTTTTTAATAAGACTAAAATTCTTTGTTTTAAACTCTTTACTAAGTTGAGCTTTTATCTTACAATTTTTTTCAACTTCTTTGCTATAATCAATATACAAAGATGATTTTCTATTTTTAGAATAATAAATTCTTTTGCATATTGTATTTAAATATCTTCATCTAACTCATCATGCAAGAATATAGTAGTAACATTAAATTGCTTCAATTCTAAGTCAAATATTTTTATTATAAATAATAAAATATAAATAGATAGAATCTTTATTATTAATAAAAATATTTTATTAAAACTAATTCTTTCTTTTTGAATATGTCTTTCTGCCACTAATCTAACTTTGTATCTCATTTTACTTGTTTTTGGAGTTTCTTCTTTCTTCTTATATACTTATTTGTAATTAATTTCTTTTGTTATCTTAAGATAGAGGCACCAACGACTATACTATGTATTTTGTGCAAAAACTTTATTTCTTTTGTCATTGCAATTTTTCATCTATAATATTCCTTATCTTTCATTGCTTGAAAGTTTGAAGGTTTACTATTCTCTATGATCAATGCAAATGCAATTATATTTACAAATCCATATTTTTCAAGGATTCTATAAATCTTCTTTGATTTATGAGATTGAGGTCTTTCTTTTGGCACTTTGTCAATATCAAATTCACCATCCAAATCTGAAGCTATTTCTTTATTAATAGAAGATTCAAAATCAGCTATTTTTACTTGAATAGTCTTTGGTGTATGTTCACTTACAACATTTTCCTTAATACTATGCATATAAGTACTTAATAATAGAGTCTCATCAAAATTTACATCTGTATTGATGATGATCCTACATACAATAAGATCTCAAACTTAATATTTCTTCATAATTATTTCATATCTAAAAAAGATGTTCTTTCTTGCTTTTAGATCTAACTTGTTTTTATGCACACTTAAAACATGCACATATGTAGAGCATCCAAATATTCAAAGCCTAGAATAATCAACAAACTTTTTATTCTACTCTTCTTTTAAAATATTATATTGAATTATAATGCAAGATGAGAGATTTATCAAGTAGCATGCAAATTTAAAACTTCAATCCAAAATCACTTTTAAAGCTTTGCATAATTTAACTTATTACATGCCTTCTCCAATAAGTTTATGTTTATCCTATCTACTACTCTATTCTATTAAAATATATATGATGTGGTGAAAAAATACACCATTTTATATTCTTTGCAAAAGTGTTTAAACTTTTTTAACTTGTATTTTCTACCAATATCTGATTTTAGATATTTTGTTCTTTTTTTTGTATGCTTTTCAACCATAGTCTTCCATTGCTTGAATAATTCATATATATATTTGATTTTTATATCATCATGAATATATATATTTTATTTTTTAAAAAAAAAATCTATAAAAGAGTTAAAAAAATATCCTTGATTTAGAAGTAATTGATATACATCTTCAAATATCCAAATGCACATAATCTAATAGATAATAAATTCATGAAAAAATTCACAAAATACATCATTCAATAGATGTTAAAAAATAGCTAGTACATTTCTAAATCCAAATAGCATGATATTATATTCAAAATATCCATACTTAATTTGAAATATAATTTTCTATTCATCTCTTTTTTTTAATACGTATCAAGTTGTATGCTCTTTATAGATCTATTTTTATATAAATATTTATTTGATTCAATTGAATAAAAATACTTAAAATCAAATATAGAAAATACTTATTCTTAATAGTGATCTTATTAAGTCCTTGATAGTCCATACACATCTACAAAGATCCATCTTTTTTCTTCACAAATAAAGTAAGAGCCCTTATTGGAAATTTATAATGGCATATGAAATCCTTAACCAAGTTCTTGTCAATATGCTCTTTAAGTTTAGTCAACTTATTTTGTAATAGGCTATTGATTGTTTTAAATTGTAGTTGAGCTTCTTCTTAAAAATCAATAGAACAATCATAAAGACAATGCTTTCAAAGAATATCTGTATTATTCTTTTCAAAAATAACTTAATAATCTTAATATTAGCTTGGAATGCCACTTCAAGTCTTTTTGCTATGAAGAATAGGTGTAGCATATATAACAAAAATTGATCCTTCTTTTGCAACATGCATTAAAGTTCTTGCACCTACTAATAAAAATTTGGATGTATTGGACTTATGGATTTTTACTTGATTAGAAAAATCTTCGATTAAACTAAAGAAAAAATCAAGATTATGAGAAATCTAATCTATTTAAGGGTTGTATTTTTTTACCCACAATAATTATAAAATAATTAAATCAAAAGTAGATTTAATCACATTAAATATTAGTAAACTATTATGATTATTAGTTGCCACATCTAAAGAAATAATTTCATAGGTAACATCTCTAAAAGACAACAAATAACCATCTATTATTTTTATATGTACAATTTTTTTTTTTTAATAAAAGATATTTATTATTTTTTGACAAAGTCTTCATCCATATAATAAATTGAGACTCTTGAATCTAACAAACCTATAACTTTGTGATTTTTTGGTTCTAAAAAATTTCTATTATTAAATAAGATAAAATATTTAAAGAAAAAATAGGACCTTTACTAGATATTACATACGATTTTAATTGCACACTCTTTATTATACCTAGAAAAACTTGTTTTTTAACATGTTATCCTCTTTGGCAATCAAGCTCCTCATTTTGTGATTACATTGCTTCTTTGAACAATGTTAAGAAGTATGCTTGGATTCTTTATAATATAGGCACAAATCTTCTTGATGATGATGAGTCTTTTTTTTGCTTAGTAAGATATTTAAATCATATTGTGTCAATTTTTATAGGCTTTAGCCTACATGAATAGGCTTCCAAAAACTTAGAAGGTATTGCCATGACTTGACTTATATTTCTTCAATCAAATCTTTCCTTTTGTTGTCTTTTAAAGAGTCAATTGTTGCATGCAATGGCTTGAACAATAAACTGCTCTAATGAATTTGCTATTGACATCATCAACAATAAATTTTGACATTGTCTTTCAATTCATATTATAATTGATTAATAAGGGCTTTATTATTTCAATCCACATTACAAGCAAGGTTTTAAAATATAATACCATATATGATGGCTGAACGTAATTCTTGTCATATAAATATGAGCTTGATCTCTGATATTTTTTTTTAATATATTTTTCCAAATATAGCTATAAATACTTCCAAGAATGAATTTAAATCATAGAATAGTCTTGAATTTTTTTTAAAAAAGATGTAAAGAAAAAAAAAAATACTTCCAAAAAAAAGTGCTCCTATGAATTTGACTTGAATAAATCTATTAGTATATTAAGAAAGATGCAACCTTAAATATTACTTTATTTGTTATTAAAATCCTTGAAAATTTGATCATATTCCATCAAACTTATTCTTGGATATACTTATCATTGCCTCGTTAATACTTGCAGTAGCAAAACTTCTTAGATTTAGTTGTGAAGTTGATCTATTTGCTTCTCTTAATTGTACAACTTCTTGGTGCAAACTTTGAACTTTATTATTGATTTGTTATATAGGTATAGGAATAGTATGTTCATGATTCACATTAAAAATACATGAGATTTCTATCCTAGAGGTATTGACAAACTTGTGAAGATTTACAATAGTTGAAAATCTATTTTCACTTTTATTGAGAGTAACATCCATAATTTTTTCTTCTATAGATAATTTAAAAAAATTCAAAATATTGAATTAGAGGAAGATAATCTATAATTTCTAATATCAAATGAAAATTTCTACAAAAAAAAATAATCTTCTTTATTTAAGCAAAAAATAAATATTAAAAAACTACAAATTAGTTTAAAAGTGGATAATCTATAACCTTCAAAAATATAATAATAGAAGTAGTATAATCCACTCATTTTTAAAATAAAACAAGAAAAAAGAATTATGACTCTTGTAAAATTATCAAAGATATGAATCTCAAAAAATTGAAAGATCAAAATAATCTTGTGTCACTTAAAAAGACTAGATAATCATTTAAAGGTGGTATAATATTAAACAAGAATGACTATTATTAAAGATAAGTAAAATAAAAAGATTTAAAATAAGACTAAGCACTAAAAAGGTGTTAACAAGAGTAAAGAAGGTTTTATTCTTATTTCCATATATACTATCTAATTAGGAGCTATGTAACAACATTCTATAAGACCTCCTACAAGTGTTCAAATTATGAGACACATGTCTTAACTTACTGGATAAGTTTTCTATATATACACTACATAGTTAGCTTGTTTCACAAGCTATCAACATGTGCGACATGTAGCTAATTTATTAACCAAGTTTCTAACCTATTGTAGAATAGGTAAATAAACTTTGTGGTAAGTTACTGGTTGGTTATTGATAACCTTGAGAATTAGATTGATGGTTAGGCAGTTTAGTTAGTAACAGTAGGTTTTTAGTGGAATAAATGGTTAAGAATTCAAAGAATCATAACCTTTGGAATCTGCTGGCTGACAAATCATCTTTTTGGTAGGATAAAGAGGTTGAAGAAAGAGAGATCCGAGTCAGATTGTGATAGTTGTAAGCCGGGGCAAGCTTGGTGCTACCTTTTTTTTTCCTTTGTTGTTGACGAGTAATGGATAGTTTCTGAATACTGAGAAGTTAGTCTGGAGTACCAGACTTCGAAAGTCGTAAGCTAAGATATTGAATTCTATGTGATGAATTGAGAAATTGAATACAATAGGTAAGCTGGAGATCAATAATTGAATATATATAAACTACAAAGAGAGTAAGTGAGAGATGAACATATAAGAATATGCAAGTATTGTTGAATTGATAGTCGTAGAATGGATTATGGATTGAATTAAGATGGAAGTAGTAAGCCTTGGTATTTTGTAGTGATAATTGATTTTAGATAGCTAAAGTATAGTCGATTGTGACACTAACAGACACAATTCATATAACCAGTCTTTTCCTGTATTCGAACCCATTTCTATTAGTTCAATTGCTTTAGTATATTGAAGCTTGAACACAACGAAAATAACATTTTGGCACCGTTGCCAGAGAAATGATAACAACATGAAATATTAGAAATTGATTGTATGGGAGATGGAATTATATGTTGAATGAGAACGTAAGAAGAACCAATTTTAGGGTTACAAATATGTGATTTATAATTCAAGGCAGTATTGATTTTGTAAAGAAGAATGAAAAATTATGAGTGATAATTATGAAAGAGAGGATTATCAAAAAATTAATCGATAAGCGAAAGAAAGATAGGAGCAATTACGCATAAGAAATTTTTTACAGGAATGACAAAAAGGAATTGTAGGTCCAAATAAAACCAAAAGAAGAAAAATTCAAATTCAAATAGCAAAGAGATCAGTGATAACATCAATGGCCGCGAGAGTGCCAGAAGTACCAATTGCAGTACAAATAGGAGCAGTAGGAGACCGAACTACAAGTGTAGTACCATTACCTACTTTTAGTGGTTGATCGGACTCTGATCCCAATCACCATATATGTCAATTTTTGACAGCCTGCATGACTAATAATGGTAGAACTGAAGACATTTGGTTGAGATGGTTGCCAACAATTTTAAAAGATACAGCTTGTGAATGGTATATTCGACAACCAATGGTCAGATTTTCCAATTGGAAGGCCTTGAGGAATGCCTTCCTAACCCATTTTAGACGAATTAGATTTGAAGATCAACTTAGAGAAAGTTTTATGAATAGCAAGATGTTTGCGGGGGAATCAGTGGAGTCCTATTATAGCCGGATTGTGGATATACTTCATAAATGGTCAAATAATCAAATACCAGATGCGTTTATATTGTCAATATTAATCAATGGTTTGTATCCACCAGAATTGAAAATGTTTGTAAAAGAGGCTCGACCAGCTACAATAGAGGCATCGTTGGCACGAGCAAAGGTGTGGGAAGAATGTCATTATAACCAATTATTAACAGTGGGGGCCACGATGATTCTAAGTTCAGAAAGTCAACAAATACAACCGAAAAATGTGTCGATGGGTAATTATCCACAAATGGCTGCCTCCAATGTGAAGAATGTCATGTTGCAACAAATAATTAATGCTACACCACTCCAAGCAATAGCACCAATAACAATGACACCTTATTTTACATCGCCAACCTATCAACAACTGAAGTTGTTCACAAATGCGATTGTTAAAGATCCAAATGAAGCCTTGTTATTAAATCTAACAAAGAAGATGGAAGAATTGGCTGTGAATTTGGCTAAAGACAAGGAAAAATGACATAAGCCTTCTAATACGAGACCTAATGTATGGTGTAATAATTGTAAGGGACAAGGTCATTTTGATACAAAATGTCCATCACCCAAACAAACAGGTGTTTTAATGTACATTTTATGGAGGAAAGCACCCTACCCAAAATTGCTGATATTTATAAAGGCAACAACAATTCAGTAATCAGACAATGATGCCACCGACTCAATGGGAAGTCAATCAAGTTCAAATAAGAAATATGTATGGATGAAATGAAAATCGATCTAATCAACAAAATCGAACATTCAATAACTTTCAAAGTTCCAATTTTAATCAGGGGTCTGCATCAAACCTTCAGAACTACAGGAAAGAGCAGCACAAGTATCAGCAATATGCTCCACCGGTATCATCGAACCAAGTATCCTCCGTACCAATGCGACAATCAAGATCATTTTCTAATCCTACATGGAACAAGTCTAGTAGGTATATACTGGTGGAAACACCCAATATGCTGGATGGATGTATAAGAAGACTACTTTGTTGTTTCCGTTGCAGACAGATTGATCATTATGCCAGTAAATGTCTCAATCCCAGAGCTAATGACGATTATGTATCAGTGTAAGCAAATTGCAAGCAGTAGAGACATACTTATCAATAATGTAATGCTCCGTTCAATTTCAATAATTGAGATCAACAGATCCAAAGCCAATGAACAATGGAGGAGATAAATCAAGGTCCTAAAAATTCACCAGTTCATCGGGTAGAAGTAGTCCAAGCTGTCCTTACAAGAAGTTAGCAAAAGGTGAAAGGACCAATTCAACATTTGGGTGATCCTGAAGCGAAGAGCCAATTGGACCCAATTATGAGGACATCCAATTCAGGTCCTGATATGGGCTTCCTACTCAATATAAGACCTGAATCGATTGTGCATCCTAATGAGGTACCGATTATGGAGGCTTCAATTTTATTTTAAGCTGTTTTATTTTTTACACAATTTTAGAAAACGTCCTTTTTGTTAAAAGATCTTTTAAGAGGCATGAATTCTAAGGAATCAATATTAGTCCAATTGGGAGAAAAATCTTATCCATTGAAAGAACCAATTTTACAGGCTCCTTCAAATTCAATTCCAATAGCTTTATCAATTTCCAATATAGAAAAAACCAATTTACCTACGTCGGTGTCTAAGACTGGGAAGAAGAAACGGACATTGGAAATTACCACTAATACAGAACCATATGATATTCTAAAAGATTTGGACACCATACAATCCACGATCTCTATAAAGCAACTATTGGCGGTAGCATCTGAGTACCGAACTATTTTGAATTCCTCATTAATTTGTCGCAGATCTCGAAATAAAGAAATTCAAGAAGTAAGTTTGAATCCCAATCCGAGTGCACCAATGATTGATGTCTCAATTAATGGAGTGTTATTATCGAGAGTACAAGTAGACGAAGGATCTAGTGTAAATCTTATAAATGCTGTTACAATGGAGGAGTTGGGTTTGGATCACTTATTGCCTATTAGAGTAGTTTTGAGAATGGCTGATTTCAATCATGTTAAACCTTTGGATATTTTACAAAGTATTGATACAGTAATTACAGAGATTACCTACAAAATTGATTATATTGTTTTTCGATTACAAAGCTCTATATTATCATATTCAATTTTATTGGGGCGATCGTAGTTGTATCAAGCTAAAGCTCGAAATAACTAGGGCCATTGTACATTGACAATTAGGAAAGGTAATGATAAAATTGTACTTTAAATGTACCTTATCCAATATCACGGAGAAACTCAAGTTGCCAGTTTAGAATTTACGTCGGATTGTGAAGATGAATCTACAAAAGAAGAAATTGGTGCACATGACCCAATTTGTGCTAATACAAGGCAAGTTGTAGAGCACACTAGAATGAACTACCAGTATAGGGGATTGGGAGAGTATTTAGTTCTTCCAGATGTTATTGACGATTCTGATCATATGATTGCATATTGGATGAATAGAAAGGATGTTAATTACTTTAGCACTATAGAATTGGAGTTGGAAAGTTCTAATGTGTCGGATTTTATGAAAGATTCTGGAATTGAGTACAACATTATTCTAGAGACTCCTGAAATTCTACGATGTCAACTAATTAATTTAGGTACAAGGGAGGTTCTTCAAATCATTCAGATTTAAGATGATATAAAAGGCAAGGAGAAAGAAATTTGGGTAGATTACTTTTTATTGTATAAAACTACTTTAACATGGTCATATGCAGATTTGAAAGGAATTCCAGCTGAAGTTTGTGAGCATCGAATTATATTGGAAGAGAACGCTACACTAGTATGCCAAAGAAAACATCGACTTAATCCAAAATACTCACTTATGATAAAAGAAGAACTGGATAAAATCTTGGAGGTTAGATTTATCTATCCAATTCTTTTCAGTGAATGGATTTCACCAATTGTTATAGTACCAAAAAAAAATGGAAAAAATTTGCATCTGTCAAGATTTTCGAAAATTAAATGTGGCTACTAAGAAGGATTATTTTCCTTTACCATTCACGGATAGTATATTAGATGCTATTGTTGGACATGAATGTTATTCATTTCTTAATGGATTCTCTGATTATAATCAAGTTAAAATTACAAAAGAAGATCAGTTAAAAACTACTTTTACTACAGATTGAGGGACCTTTGCGTATAAGGTTATGCCATTTCGGCTTTGTAATGCACCAGCTACATTTCAAAGGATAATGACACAAGCGTTCCAAGATTATCTACAAATTTCAATGGAAATATTTCTAGATGATTTCTATACATTTAGTATGAGAGCTAGGCATTTAGAATGTCTAGGTTAATGTTTGAATCAATGTGCCAAATATGGAATTTCTTTAAATTCAAAAAAGTACCAATTTGGTGTGCCTTTTGGTAAACTGTTGGATCATATAGTTTTGATGGCAGGCATTGCTATAGAACCGGATAATATAAAGATTATAGTAGAATTAAAGCAACCTAACACTGTTACAAGTGTTTGAGCATTTGTCGGCCATGTCAGTTATTATCGGTGATTTATCTATCTATTCGCAGTTATATACCTTTTCTTGATAAATCTCTTGAAGAAACCACCAACCAATGGGACCAATCCATTTTGGACAAAAGAATGTATAATTATATTCGAAACATTGAAACAAAAATTAGTTTCAGTACCAATATTGGTAGCACCTTGTTGAACAAAACCATTCCAAGTTTATATGGATGCATTTAATATCGCGATTGATTTTGTGCTAAGCCAGAAAGATGACCGAGGTTTTGATCACCCTATTTATTATGCAAGTTGTCAATTGGTAGCAACTGAAAGAAATTATACAACAATTCAAAGAGAAGCATTAGGGATGATTTATTCCGTACAAAAGTTTTGACATTATCTTCTTGGTTATAAATTTGTTTTCCATGTTGACCATGATGCTTTAAAATATATAATTAATAAGCCTCAATTGAGTGGTCGTATTGCATAATGGATTTTACTCTTGCAGAAATTTGACTTTACTATTCAGATAAGACCAGAAAAATCACATTCCAATGTGGACCATTTATTTCCGTTATCCTATATATTGGATAATGAATCCATTAATGATGCACTATCCAATGCGAAACTGTTTGCGGTAGATGTAATTACTGTGGAGTATAGTGAAATAATTCAATACTTGACATTTCAAACCTTCCCACCCAATATTAATGAAAAGCTTAAACAATGCTTAATATTAAAATGTGCACCTTATACGATGATTGGTGAAGCTTTATATAAATAAGTCAAGGATGGAGTTTTATGACACTATATTTATTAGATTGAAGTGCATACTATATTGGAAGGTTGCCACTTGGACAGTTGTGGTGGACATTTTGCGGGGGACAACACGGCTCGTAAAGCTTTATAGGCTGGTTATTGGTAGCCAATAATTTTGCAGATGCCCACTAATTCGTCCATCATTGTGATCCATGTCAGAGAATGGATCGACCTATTAGAACTTCAGCAATGCTATTGGTACCAATTTTGGCTCAAGCGCCTTTTTGAAAAATTGTGAATTGATTTTGTAGGACCTATTATACCAGCCTCAAGAAATGGATAAAAATGGTATATACTCGTAGCAACGGATTAGATAACAAAATGGACTGAAGTCGTAGCTACAAAAACCGATAGTGCAAGTATAGTAGCAATCTTTTTGTATGAAAATATTATTACACGATTTGGTTATCCACGAGAATTGGTTAGTGATTGAGGAATTCATTTTATAAATAGTACAATTGAATCACTTACAACTAAATACGAGATAAAACATCATAAGACTACACTGTATCACCTTAGAGCCAATGGACAAACGAAAAAGACTAATGGCATTTTATGTAAAATCTTAACAAAAACAGTTTTAGGAGCGGGAACGGATTGGAACACTAAGTTGTTTGCAGCTTTATGGACATACCATATTGCATATAAAGTTACTACCAATCCTACTCCTTTCCAATTGATTTGTGGCCAGGAAACAATATTACCTATTGAATTGGAAGTCCAAAGTTTATGAATTGCTATAGATACTAGATTGAGAAATCTGGATTCATTACGGCACTATTTAGAAGAATTGGAAAAATTGGATGAAATTAGAGCCAATACATTAATGATCATGGCAACTACACAAAAATAAAGGAAGACTTATTATGATAGTAAGCTTAGACCAAAGGCTTTTATGCCAAATGATTTGGTACTTCTTTATGACAGTCAACTTAAAAAAAATTCAAGAAAATTTCAAGTTTGATGGCATGGGCCATATCGAGTTATTGACGAATTTCCAAATGGTTCAGTACAATTGAAAGATTTTATGGGTACTAAATTTACAACATGGATCAATGGCAATTGGCTTAAACTTTACTATACATAAACCCGAGACGGGTTTTCTTTACATTATTTATCTCCCCCTCCCCGTGTTCATTCATATGGTCCAATCAAACATGCCATAGATAAATATATTTGGTCTTTCTTTTTTCTATAGAAAAAGTTGTTATTCTAATTATAATAGTATCTCCTTCTAACTAATAAAAAATTTTATATTTCCTCCTTTTCATGACTACTTGGGCTCTTTTCATGACCTTAAGAAATTTGTCTTCAATTGTATACTTACATCCATTAGAATTTAATGCATTTAAAGAAACCAAATTCTTCTTCAATTCAAACATATATCTAATATTTGAAAAAAAATCACAATATTATACAACATCTTGATTTGAATATTATCTACTATTATAAGATTTTTAGCATTAGAACAAGTCTTTATAAAAATATATGTCATAGGAGCACCTAAAATCAATGATTTATGCATTATAATATCAATTAATAGTTATAATTAGTAAAAAAATAAAATCTTTTTTTCTATCAAAATTTATTCTATCAAAAACCTTATTTCCTATTAAAAGTTTTATTTTAAAATAATATCACTACCTAATTTTTTTATCTAAATAAAATTTAGTCCAATCATAAGAATCTTGAGTATTTGATGCCAATATATGTCTTAAGTTTTTGCTAAGTTTGTTGGAGCATGTCTTTGTCAAAATTTATATTTAATATTATATATTATTTTAAAAAATATATATCTTATTGTAAATACGACCAATGATTTTTTTTTTAGTTTTTTTTATTATTTATTTAATATTATTTTTATAGAATTAATTCCATAAATAATTTAGAAGTAATTTAATTTGAATTCAAATTTCTACACTTCTAATCTTTATAAGTGCTATAATTTCTTACAAAATAATAAATTGGAGTAATTAATTTATACCAAATAATATATTTTGAATATAATAGTGAACTTAGTTTAGCCAAAAAAATATATTTGTATACTTAATAACTGTCAATAGGGATTTTAGATTTTGATCTTTAGATCAATTAGAGTTGTTGATTTAAGATTTAAACTTCTTAGAATTAAAAGGTAGAAATATAATTGCTATGCTTAAATCTTATGGCACCAATATAAAAAGGGTCATGTATTCAAATGGCTACAGATTTTATTTTTTGTATATAAACAACACCATGTCAATTTTTTTTTCTAGACTCTTATATATAATTTTATTTTTCTTTATTTATCTCTCTTAATTCTAAGAAAAAAGTCTTAAAATTTTATAAAAACATAGAACTTTATGTTATAATTTTTTTAATGTAAAAATCTCAGAATTTGAATTTTGGACAAATAATCACCATCCCATTTAGTAGAGGGGAGTATATTGCCATTTCAATCTGATAGGACTATTTTGAAAGATTAAATCTTATTTTTCACAATCTAAATAGAAATAAAAGCTATTTTTTTAAAGAACTTATAATTTTTTGTTCTCGCATGCCAAAAATTGATAACTTTGAAGCCTATAAGAGTGCTAAGATTTATTGAAGAGGGTTTGTTGCTTCTAAAATATAGCTGCCAATTGAAGATGAGACTTTAGAAGGTAAGATAACAAGCACATAGGTAATTTAGAAGCTTTTCTTTTAGAAAAAAGAATTATTTGAAGTTTGATTTTTAAATCTTAATTAAAAAATAGTAAAAGACGAGATTAGGATATCTAATTAATTTAAAGGAGATTTAGTACCTTGAAGAATTAGAAAATAAACTTTGAAGGTCTATATTGAAAGAAACTCAAACATTATCTAATAAGAAATTTAAAAAGTGGATATATTTTTAAGTTGAGATTAAAAAAACAATTAACTTTATTTAGAATTAGGTAGCAAGTTTAGTATGTGATTTTATGAAAAAAGGTATAAAATTAGATTTCAAGATACTAACTTATTTCAATATTTTATTTTTATAATTTATTAGATTCATTGATTACTTATTATGGATGAATTTTTAGATCAAAAGTTGGAGAGACATAGGAGTGAAATTTAAAGGCCTACTTCAAATTATTAAATGTAAATTATAGATGAATACAATTAGATAGAGTCTTTAATTTGGATGTAATGTATTTTTTGAATAATAATTCAAAATGACATTCATTGTATAGAATAGAAAGAATATTACTTAGATGGATGTGTGTAACTTAGATAGTTAATAGAATATTAATTTAGCTTAGAATAAAAATGAAATCTAATAAACTAAATACAAATAAATATTATTGATTTTTTTATGAAATTTTAAGCCATAAAATTTGAATATACTTATTTCTTCTTATACATATTAGATGCTTGATATAGATATTTCCATCTTGCACCAAAAGAAGAAAATTTTGTATATTATCAAAAATAAACTACTCTTTTGAAACTAAAGCAATTGGACCTTCAAGCCATTAAATCAAAAAAAATAGTTGATATTGTTTTTTTTAAATAATTTCTATTTAAATATATTAATAAATCTTATTTTTGATATTAAAATTATATTTATAATAAATTTAGAAAATTTAAATTCAAATATTTTTTTTATTATTATAGAAGCTGTTTATATATTTCTAAAAGTCAAACATTATTATATGCACTACAAATACAATATAAAGCTATTTAGATATGAAAAAAATTAGAAAATATTTTAAGAGATTTTTGGTGGTTTCAAATATAGTAAGAAGTCAAAGAATTTATTTAATTATATTAAACTTATTTTAGAAAAAAGACTCTACTTTATCAACCCTATAAACTTCTTCAATCTCTTTATATTCTAAAGCAACCTTGATCATCTATTTTGATGGATTTTTTTTACAAAATTTCAAATCTCAAATTCTTGTATCTCTATTTTTGTAATAGTAGATTGTTCAACCAAAATGATACATTTTATACCTTGTAGAAAAGCTATTACAATTGAAGAAACAACCAAATTCTTCTTTTGCAATATCTACTGGTATTACAAACTTTTAAGTGATATTATGTGTGATTGTAGGCCTTTCTTTGTATTAAGATTTTGAAAGATATTTTTTAACATATTAAAGATTAATATTAAGTCATCTTTAATTTTTCATCTTCAAAGTGATGGACAAGAAAATATGTGAAAAAAGTATTGGAACAATACTTATAATGTACTATTAGTTATTTTCAAGATAATTAGATAATTTTTTAGTTTTAGCAAAAAAAAGTTGTGTTAATTTAATACATTCTTCTATTCAATAAATTCTATTTTCTTCAATTATAATTTTTATGTATAAATTAATACTTTTGATTTATAAAAACTAAAAATATAATAGTAAAGGATTTAACTATATCTAGTAGTAGTAGATGTGCCATGTGGCTATTGAAACTTTTGCCATAATTTTCCTACTTTCAAGAAATTGTATTGGAAGCAACCTACAATTCGATGCTTGGTCTATAATCCTTGTGGTTCCTAAGAAGCTTCCACAAGATCGTTATAGCTGATATATATAGAAGCAAGATTGAAGCCATCTTCAATCTTTTCAATATCTTTTATTGTGCTTTAATCTTAATTCATGATTTCCTAGACTCTTTGTATTTTGCAAAATTTATTTTAGTTTTTTTTTTTATTTATTTACTATTTTTTTCTTTAATAGCATATGAGTATATTATCTTTTGGATTTTATTATGATATATGTCCTTGAGAAAAAAAATAACAAAAAATGGTTTTAGGAAGAAGATATCAAGTATAAATACTTTAAGTATCTATTTTATTAAAAATATGGCAAAGAAATTAGTTGTATTGGTAAACTTAAGACTAAATATTAAAATGTTTTGGAAAAACATGCATTAAATTATATTACATTTAATCGTAGATTTTTTTATTTTTCTAAATGAAAACTTAAATAATATTTTTATTTATCAAAAAATATTTTTATATATCTTTTTAGGAAATTTAATATTATAAAAAAATAGAGAATGTGGAGATCAAAATTAGGATTTTTATTTGATAGAAAGAAACTTAAAATAAACCAAATTAAATGTTTGGTAATATAGTATTGATTATAATTTGATTTTTATTTTTTTAATTTGATATTTAAAAATTATCTAATTTTAGGTTTTAAGATTTATGTATAATATAATAAAATCAAAAAAATAAAAGTAAAGTACAAATCCTAAATTCTTTATAAAATTTCTTAAGTTTTAAATATTTGATTTCAAATCTATTATCAAAATTATAAATTTTTAGATTATAATATTGATAATTCATACTAAATCTGTTTGTAAAAATCTCAATTTATTCAATTAAATCTTAATTTTAAAAAGAAAAATTCATATTTAATCTTAAATCTTAATAAAATTTAATATTAAATTCAATCAATTACTTTGTGTGTTTATTGATTGAATGATTTTTCACTTTTATGAATTAATACTTGATTCTTTTAAGATCATTTGGTTAGATTTACTACTCTTTATGTAAAGCTATGCTATACTTCTTTTTCTATTATACAATCAAACTTGGTTAAATCATCTAATCATAGAATTATATCTAATTAAATATAAATAAATAATGTATATTTTATATCTTTTTAGATTAATTATAAATTAACTTGCAATAAGATCTACTTTGAAAATAGATCCTTTAACATGATTGATTTAGCATAAAATTATTATAATAAATCTTATATCATATTATTGATCATTTTGTTATTTGTTTCTATATACAAGGAACTTAACTTTTTAAGAATTGGTTTACATCCTTTTTTTTAGTAAGTTAAAAGTCATATGCATATCAAGAGGCCTTTGAAAAACATTTGAATTTGATAAAGTTTGCTATAAAAAAGGATAATTTTATTTACTTTTTTTCATATTAATGTTGATTATTTAGATACAACTAAAACAATATGATCTTTTAGAGACTATTTTGGTTCAATGTCAAATCTCTGCAAGGATTGGAGACATCGACATAAGAAATAAACAGGAGGCTGGAACTCAACATCAACAGATCTACACAACACTTTCATGAAACAGCTACTGCATTCTTCCATAGTTGTGGTTACAACACATGAATGGGATGTGAAGAAGCCGGGAGCGAAACACACAGCAACCAGATCCAGACATTTCCTAAACAAAATGGACCCAGCTCCTCAGGTCTTCCTTCCACACCACTCAAGCCGGGAGCTGCATGGACCCACATGAATTACCACTACTAAACTCTGAACCTCATGTTTATGCAAACTCTTCTGGTATATTGTCCATTGCCATCGATGATACCTACTAGACAAACTCTGAAGACGTTGAAGAGTATGAAGATGATGTTAATTGAGGTATGGTGATGATGGTTGCGCTTGTGTGGCCGTAATGAGCTCTGCATCGGCGGCCAGGAATAATATACATGTACTACAAGTCATCGTGAGTGGATCTCGTCTGATCTTTTTATAACTTGAGTAACGGGAATTCAGTATCGGCGTCCGACTGCAAGTTCGCTCAACACGCCGACGATGGGAGAGTTGACGTAGAGAGCAGGTTCTGTCTGGGCGATTTTCTGTCGAGCGTCGTCGAAGTCGTCATTCTGGTTGGGTCCACCGACGATCGCTCCCATGGCGACGTTCGGGTTGGAGTTCCAGCTGTGAAACCAGTTGAATCCCTCTAGGCACTGGATTTTTCGGGGATGGGTTCTCATCGAGGGCATCGACGCCGCGCGGTGGTGCACTCGGGTTGGGTATCTGCCAAAGCCGACCATGTAAGATAATCCTCTGGGGTTGCGGCCGAGGATGTAGTCCACCTGATTCCACAAAACAGATCAGCTCGTTTTAATGCTTCTTGTCAATGCTGCACTCGACGTGGAAGGTTGCCTGGCTGATGATTAAAAGTTGGAAACTGTTGCTGGCAGAGGCTCCGAGATATACCTGGCTTTGAGCAGCGGAGATAAGCGTGGCCGCGGTCACCTGGCGGCCTCCGCAGTTCACAGTTCTTCGTGCGGCGCTGAGGTACTTCGCGTACGTTGTGAGTAGGAAACTGCTCGATGTCACGTACTGCATGTTGGTGTTGATCATGTAGTACGGCATTCCGCCTGCACGCATTCCAGTTTATATCGTCGGCATGCAAGAGATCGAGCTTTGGAATGAGTTCTCGTGTAGGGTTAACGAGGAAACAAGAGATGGTAATTGACAATGCCGAGTTTTGAGAGTGTACCTGGTGAGTACTGCAATCGGTTGAATTGGCTGATACTGCGAGGCAAGACACTGCAAATATACCCATCAGCTTGGTTTTTGTACCCTTGAAGCCCATTCACGCCTTCAAACGCAAACTGCGTAAAATTAACCGTATGGTTAGTTCGAGAATGGCCATGGCGTGATTCCAAACCTGCAGACTGGCTCGTTGTCTAAGTGTGAACAGCTTTAGCAGATTTACTTTGAAGTTGTAAGAGGAACTTGCAGATGACTCTTACCTGAGCGAGAAGAATTTGTGCCCCAGCGTATTTGTTGTCCCAGCTGAACGCGTTCACTGTGGTCGTTGTCCCACCAAGGCTATTGCCATTCCTATAAAGGTACTGTAGATAACCACTCTCTAGCGTGGCCTTGTACAACCATGCCGCTCCCCAAACCAGCTCATCCTGTGAATTGCCCAATCAATCCAGCCGACTGTCAATTAAGTGCACACTCCAACTTTACAATATCACCTGTGTAACATACATATGAATAGTTTCGCAGATGAATCGACCTGCATAAGAGATTGAACCTTCACAATAGTAGGCGATGAGGAGATGTTATTGGAGAAATAACCTGGTAACCGGAGTAGGAGCAATAGAATGGACACACTTCTCCTCCAAGTACGTCACTATATTTGCCTCTGTACCTGTCGGCGAAGTCGAACACCTGCGAGAATACGATGTGAAGTGGTAAAATGCAGAGACCTTGCAACCATAGTAGTCGTCTACATCTGATTCTGTATTAGAAGCAGTTTTATTCGAGCTTAACTCATCTGTGAAGAATTTGAGTAAGTGACATCATGTTCATGTGCCACGCAGTCATGAATAAGCCGAATGGGTTAAGCCAAGTCTACGTGAAGAATGTGTGTGTTTATGGAGAAATGGTCTGGTGTCACACACCCGTCTAGCACGAGCGAGGACTCGATCTGAGTAAGCGTTGTCAATGCCACGGAATGCAATAGAAGCAGCAGCAAGTGCTGCCGCAGTCTCGCCGGCCACATCGGATCCTGGGCGGTTGGCATCTACTTTGTAGCTCGTGCGAGGTGGATCACTTTCTTCGGGTCTTTGCCAGCAATTGTGATCGGTGTTGGGATCGCCAACCTGCTTTTGAATACATATCCGGTTGTGACTTCATGAAGGATGACATCAGCTTTCAAGGTTCCTGATATTGTAATCTGTGATCGCAGGAAAATATCAGAGAATAGAATCTGAAAGTGGTGGCGAATGCTCACTTGCACCCAGAGTTCATTGGGACCAGTGCTGGCCTTCAAAAGATAATCAGTGCCCCAGCGGATAGCATTGAGCGTGTTTCCAAGCTGCCCTGTCCGCCGCAACGCGTCACGGAACTCGACCACGCCCCACGACAGCATTGTGAGGCTGAAGGCCATGGGAAGTCCGAACTTCACATTATCTCCCGCGTCGTGATATCCCCCAGTTAGATCCACCTGCACATCACAATCAGCGATGTATGACGCCCAGATATACGAGAAAGTTGGTGTAAAGTTAAGCAACAGGTTGGGGTACATGTGATTCACATATTCAATTATGAAAGGAACTGGTTCGTGAATTGAGATTGGCGTACTCTGCCAGAGCGGCCATCGCTGAGACCAGAGTCGCCCCTCCACTTGAGCCTCTGCCAACTGGGGAGCTTCCCCGAAAGCTGAAGGTCGAAGAACAAGATTGACTTATCTAACGCATTCGCGTAGTCTGCTCTTGAGAACCCTAGAGCCATCGAAGTCAGAGTCACCCACACAAGAGTTGCCAGCACCAGGATGTGCAAAGTCAATCTCGACATCATGTTGTTGCGCTTGTCTTCACCAGAGGCGGCACCCACTGCAATACTCAGCAGTCAGAACGTCTCGCAAAGCATTATTCGAGTTCTAATAAGCCTGGAGAATAGAGATGCAATGTCCAAGTGTGTATATATTCATGTTTTGTGATCATAGTGCATAGTGTGCGAAATTTGCCTAAATTTTAGGGACGGCCAATTTTTTCTAACGTTGGAAACTAAGGAGATGGTTTGAAGGCGCGCCAGACGCCGACAATTCATTCCTTAAGAAACTGATATCGTTTAAAGTTCTCGAGCTGAACTCATGTTAGTCGCACAGCGTTGCTTGGCAGATTGCAAGTCAACTGTAGAATCACCAAGTTGTTTAACATTGACTTTTGCAAGTTCAAAGAAATCCATGCAGAGGGGAGTATCTCCCAACATGCCTTTGTGTCTCGAGGAACTGAATGTTGTCCTGTAGTTTCGGTCCGAGGGGAATCTTTGCATTTTCTCATAAAAAAGTAAAAGAAAGAAAGAAAAAAAAAAAAGCGAAACTTTGCGAGAATCAGCCATTGAGGTCAGCTCTACCTTCTATTATGGTCAGTAAAGAGAAACTACGTAGCAATCATCTCTTGTAGTAGCCGCTACCCCCAAGTTTCCACCGAAAGGATAAAATCATTTTTTTGCGGCTTACATGACTCGATTACCACTTGTGTCCACATTTGGTTATAATTCACCGCTTTCGAGTGGGTAGACAAGATGATTGGGATTGGAAACCAGGCCCACTCGAGGTTTGTGCAGGTAAAGAAGCAATAGTTGGATAGGTCGGGCTATTGGCATCAATAGCGTCCAGGGAATTATTCGGCGATTCCAGTAACGGACTTAAGCGAGTTCGTCAACGGGAGTAGGAGGCTGCAGCGAAGCATCCAGGAGGAAGGGGATTGGACACGAGTCACGGCGGTGTGACCGGTGATGTGGCATGCTGAAGCACTAAAGCGCAACTAAACAATGCGTCTTTGAGCACATCATGTGGCGATGGCCTTGCGGCGCCCCCTGCATTACGGCCGACACACCCCAGATTCCGATACTCCGGTACCAGAGCCAACAATATTCAATGTGAGCGTCGGCACCTCTCCGTCATCGTCATGAAGCACCTCTTGCACCCAAACCAGCCAGCGACGGAACGGTGCCATTGCAATGCATGGCGGGTTAAGTTGCCATTCAAGGCATCTACACATTACAGTTTGGTAGAAATAAACAAGCTGTGCAATGAAGAAGATTGCGGTCTGCACATCGTGTGTTCATGCTGCAGACAAACCAAGCACCTCAGAAAAGCTCCAGGCTTCACATGTTTTTGTTCTAGAGTGACAACATTGTGGTTCCATGCATGTGATGAGCTGCTTCGGTTGCATGAAATCAAGTCTGCCGAGGGATGTGCTGCTGCAACTGTAGCTTGGATATTGAGAGTTTTAGAGCAATTGACAAAAGAAAGTGCTCGATCTAGGTGCCCACTGTGGCGTAGAATTGCAGCTTCAGAGAGACCACGATGGAATTGTGCACCTCTACTCATCTGCAATGTTAGTTAGTTTTTATTCTTGTTCTATTTTGGTGTATTGCTCTTGTCCAAACTTTGCACATTGTGCTCACAAACATCGAGACTGGATTGAGACTGGTTCCGTGCTTTTGCTTGACCTCCCAGTCAGTGTACAAATCCTTGGCACTGAATTTGGTTGACTCAAGTTTGGTTGTCTATTTTCTTTGATTTCTTTTATGAATTTGATGTTGCTTTTCACACAAATGTGTTCACATAAGGTTCATATATATATAATTATATTTAATAGAAATATTCACTTTAGTGAATAATTAGCTTCTTTCATTCCCTATATATATATACTTATATAATATATTATTATAATGGTTCTTTAGTTATAAAGATTTGTTTGTTTGTTTGATTTTTGATTTTTTGATTTTATCTATTTTATGTTTTTATAAAGATTCCAATAATGTACCCTACCTTAATTGATCATACATTCTTATTCTTAGAATTCTTGAGATTCTTATACAACCTAATTTAATAGCCTTTTAGAAGTTAGATTATTATATTTAATTCTATTATGACTAATTATCTTTGATTCTATAGTTTTTCTTCTCTACATCCCACTAACATTGATTAAGATTACTAAACTTATCTCAGTATAATTGTAAAAAATTAGTGATTTGGATTGATTGAAGATCTTATTAAAATCTTTTCTACAAAGATTTTTTGAAAAAAGATTCTCCAATAATTATGAAATTTTTTATTTTTATAATATGATTTCTAAATTTTTAATTGATAATTATAATTTCAATTTAAAAATATAGTTTATACAAAATTTTATAATAGTTACATAATTTCATAGATTTTTTTTAAAAAAAATATTGATAGAAAAACCACTTACTTAATTTTAAAAGATTACTAGTGGTACTTTTAATTTGTGTAAGTCTCATAGTCAAGTAAAATTCAATTAAAAATATCATTAAAGCATATATCTAAAAAATTCCTTATCATGATATTTCATAGAACCATAAACAAGTACATACAATCTAAGCATAATCCAATATTTTAAATATTATTAGAAAAGCTAAACTAGAGCTTGTATAGCGAAGTTATTAGCTTTTAATATTAATAAAATTTTAAAATTATTTATAGAAATAATAAAAAATATGATTAATCAAGAAATTATGCAAAATTTAAAGTTGGGTAAGAATTTTAAAAAATATTATAGAAATGAAGCTTATAATTCAAAAAATCATACTAACTAAAAACATATATTATAAATATTTATAATGATACATCTTATATTATTTAAACTTTTATATAATAAATACTATAAAAATATAATTAGTTTTACCTACAAAAATACATAAATGTATAGAATGTAAAAAAATATTTTATATGATCATGAACTAATATTTTTTTTCCAAATTATAAAGAATAAATTTAAATTCTAAAAATAAAAATAAAAATAAAAAATCTTCTTTATTTTAAGCTATCATTTTAATTCCTTTCACTTCTAAAGCTTATAAGGTTGGAATGTTTCTATCCTAATTCATAATTAACGATGTTTATCTTTAATTCCTAATCTCAACCTCCAATCTTAGCTTTAATTATCATTATTTTTGCTTCAAATCTAAAAATAATTTATTGTAATCAATTTTATCTAAAAGACAATAATTTTTTTGATTTAATTTCATAATTTTTAAAATTAATTATTGTAAAATATTTATATAAAAACTATCTTCTTTTAATTTAAGTATTTTTATTCTTCTATATCAAATATCACTTTTTTTAAAGTTTTAATTCTTTTATTTATTTGAATTTTTTTGATATATTCGATTTTCTCTTATCGACAAATACTTCAAAACACCTTCAAATGAAAACATTGGTATATTTTAGTCTCTAAATTAGACCATAAGCTATGAAATAATATCTTTTCTAGTTTCATATCTTTTAATTTAGTATTTTGTAAAAAAATATAAAAAATGATAATTTTCTAACATCCAACATTTCTTAGGTTGCACCAATTTATAGACAAATTTGTTATTATTATTCACTTTTTTTTTCACTTTTTTTTTATAGAAAAGAATTATATATATATATATATATATATATATATAAACATATAATTCTAAAGTTACATACTAAACAACATACAAGTATACTATAAGACCTTCTAAGTTTATATAATTTGATTAAATTGAAGACAAAAAAAAAAAAAAAAAAAAAAAAAAAAAAAATCAACAAAAAGTATCATTAAATTTAGTATTGTCAAAAACCAAATTTTTATATATGAAAATATAAGTTAGCAATTAAATTGTATATAAATTAATAATCTTAAATATAAAAAATGTTTATATTGCTATATATATATATATATATATATATATAACTTAAAAAATAAACTATTGTGCAAATCGCACAACTAGATTGCATAACTATACAAGCTCAAAAAATACTCTTTGAAGATGTTTTTCAAAAGGTACAAAAGATCCAGTAAAATAAGATTTATTTTGGAATACGAAACCTCATTTATTTTATTATTCATAAGATTCTTTTTATAAATCCACTTGATTTTTAACATGCAGACCTCTATGCTATGGATACAAGCATCAAAATTTTAAAATAATTATGATTTTTTAATAAATTCGAATTGTTTTAAATCAGTTAGCATTTATGAGAGGGCCTCGCAATTCTTGAGAAGAGTTCTATAAATGGAATTCAACCTTTTTTCAAGTTTAGTAATGTGCTACATAAGTCTCAAGAGCTTTAATCCACATGTCATTTTTTCTTTTACAAACCTTGTTTACTTTTCCCATTTTCACCTCAAAATATTGCCCTCATTATCTGTTGAAACCGTTCACTTGTCTGTCTCACTCTGACATGTTTCTCAAATGGACTCTGAGAACTCACGACTGCTAGACTTTCTAGTGACATATTCCACAACATTTGCAGAACTACTTCCAGACTTGTATTTCTATCGACATCAACTTTAGACTACCAAGATAAACATAACATGCCAAAAGTAATAATAACAATAAAGTTAAACCTCTTCAGAATCTTGCGTATGGATGAATATCTTCTACAGATATTTATCCTCCGTGGGTACCAGTCTAAGGTAGGTGCCACTGTGGGGTAGTTTTTGTCCATGGGAAGTCTTTCAGCCCCTGGATTTCTACACCAAGCTGCTGAAAAAGCAACAGTTTCTACTGATAAGAAATAGTATCCACAGGCTTCTAGAAATACTGTGTATTAGCCTCTCTTCACACCATCCAGAAGCAACCTTCCGTTGAAATGCGCATGTTGGTTTCACCATGTTTGTTTCTATGTGCAAGAGTTTTCCTCAATCAAACTCTGCAAGCATTGGTAACTTGGGCATCGATCACAAAGATGAGCTCGGAGGCTGATTTGGATGTTTCACACTGAACTTTCCGTGGGCCTGTTGTTTCTCGAGGTTTTTAATGAATTTTGCATGCTTTGGAGCAACACCCAGTCGATCTCGTCGATGGCGTCATGAGGAGTATGATCCCATTCACGTTGTAAGCAAAATTGCGTGAGGTAGGTGGGGTTGGCGATGCTGTTGGTCGAGCTATTTCTTTGCGATACGGCAGATTACCGTTTGTGGGGATTCTTTCGGATTAACGAGCGAACGAGAGTTAACTCCCTCAAGCATGAACAAAGCACCAGTAGTTATTGCATCAATAGGTCTGTGAGCAGAACGATTAGTTACGTCACAACATGCGATCAACAAAATGTGGATACTGAAGCAGCGGTAATGCTGCTGAGCAGTAGCAATTGAATGATTCATAAAGAAATGTGTGGGAAGATCTCCCATAGTTTGTAATTATTTTAATTTTAATGGCAGTTCCTCTGTTTGACGTGGTTGTGAATCGCTACTGGCAATATGCAAGTATGTTACATGTAGAAATAATCAGTTTGCGAACCGATTCCGAAACGAAACTCATACGCAGACACGAAAGGATAGCTGAAGTAATTCATATACTTAAAAACCTGAACCCAAGCTCTTGTAATTTCAGGTAAAAATGCTTCAGCTGCACAGTACTTCACAGGCTATGGTACAAGTGGATCAGAAGCCGTATTGCTAATTGTCAGCTTGTAACTCATGATGTAGGTGAGAGTTATATTCTCGATGGTTTCTATGTACTTTATTTCAACTCCAGGCCCTAGAATAAGTTGCGTAGGAGCCTGTCTTCCATAACTGATTGTTCGCAGGGACAAGAGATTGAACAGCTCAGGGCCCTTTCTATGCTGGGCGATTGTGGGAATGTGTGGAGCGACTGGACTTCCCCACTGTCGAAGGCCATTTTATGTATCCTTTGATAGGATCTAACAGTTCAAGATCATTATTCGAGGCTGAGTAGCTGTTTACCTCAATATCAACTTGACAAGGCCGGGATTTAAACCGTTACTTGGAGAAGAATAGTAATTCCGGTGAAATGCGTTTTTGGGATTAGAATTGAGGTTGTTAATATATATATATATATATATATATATATACTAGTATGTGTTAGGATATATACGTACTAGTAAATACACGTAGTTAGGGATTATTGTGCTATGGTGGCGGAGTGCCGCTACTGGCTGTATATATTCTTGTGGCTCTGCCACCTTAACTCATCTCTTACCTTCGTAAACTGTGATGAGGTACTAACATGGTATAAGAGCAGCTGATGCAAGCACAAGTTCCTCCTGTTGAGCTTAGTTACAGGACTTCATGTAGAAGGCAAAGGCCTTGTGTGTGTTAAATTTTTTTAATGCTCAGATTGAAAGATGAAGATTGTATGTGAGGAATGAGCAATAAGATGTTTTTAATGAGAACTTGGTGAGCCAAGAGAGAATAGATTACAAAAGTTTGTGTAAGTTTGTCTCATTAGAAGAGAAATTGAGATCCTAAATATGAAAAATGGTTAGCATCATTTCTCCAGCAAGAATGCAGTAAAATGGAGAGATGTTATGACAAATATCTTGTTGAAAAATAATCTATTTAATGTAGTAGATCCTAAAGATCATATTATCAAAGTATAATTATAGGCCATGGATCTAAAATTGAAATCTAAGAGTAGAACTTTGCAACTTAGTCACTTTACTTGTGAATGAATCTGAAGGTGATTCCAAAGATAAAAGCAAAAACAATGATATTTTGGCCTTGGGTTCACAACTTGTACAAATCACATCACTCTTGTACTAACCCACAAACCTTATTGAGCTAAAAAAAATAAAAAAAGAAACAAGATAAAGTGTTGGAAATTTTAAGATAGTTTCTTAGAAAACTAGTAAATAAAGATATCAAAATAATATGGAACCTATTTGATGTATAGATTAATTTACAAACATTATTTGAAACTAAGACAATGGTTGGCAATATAATGATATTGGATAGATAGAATGACTTGAAGATGGAAGAAGTTATAACAATAACAATTAATCTTTTGATACAAACATACATATTTATTCTAATAATTATCCATATGATTAAGTAAAAATAGATAAAAGTAGATTTATTTCATAATATCTTCTAGAGAAGCTTCTTAGAAGCTTTATAGATGTTACTTTGACTTTTACGTGTTTGTAGTTAATTTGTAGATTAGAAACTTGGTCAACAAGTTAGCCATGCATTACATGTGTTGGTAGCTTATAGAACAAGCTAACTATATGACACACATATAGAAAACTTGCCTTGCAAGTTAAGACATGTGTCCAGCTAAGTCAACACGTGTTGGAGGTTCTATAGAACATTGTCACATAGCTCTTAATTAGATAGTATATATAGACGCAAGAATGAAGCCTTATTCATTCTTCTCAATACCTTCCTAATCCATAGTCTTGTTTTAAGACTTTCTAGTCTTTTTGTCTTTAGCAATAATCATTTAAATTCAATATATTACTATCTTTGAGTGATTTTTTAGTATTTTTAAATAACATAAGAGTGTATTAATTTTTTTAGTTTTTTGAGGTTCATATCCTTGACATCTTTAGTAAATTATCTAACTTATTATTTATGTCTTGTTTTAGAAGTGAGTGGATTATCCTACTTCTATTAATGTTTTTTGAAGGTTATAGTGTATCCACCATTAAATAAATAATTTAGTTTTTTAACATTGATTTTTTTCTTTAAAAAAGTAAATTACCTCTTTTTATAGAAATTTTTATTTGATATTAGAGATTGTAGATTATCTTTTGCTAGTTTAATTTTTTGAATTTATTTGAGTTATCTATACAAAGAAAGATTATTGATGCTACTATTAGCAGAAGTAAAAATATATTTACAGCTATTGCAGATCTTCATGACCTTGTCAAAACTATAAGAGTAGAAATCTTGTAAATTTGTAATGTGAATCATAGAGGCATTATTCCTATGCCTATGAAAGAAGTCAACAATGAAGTTTAAAGTTTGTATTAAGAAGTTGTGTAATTAAGAAAAGCAATCAAATCAAGTTCACAATTGAATCTAAAGAGTCTTACTACTACAAGTATAACGGAGGTAAAGATAAATATGCTAGAAAATTTTGATAGAAAAAAATCAAAGTTTTGAGGGTTTCTATAATAAATAAAGCTCTATTTAAGGTTGCATCCTTTTTAATATCCTCATAGATTTACTCAAGTTGGATTCATAGAAGCACTTTTCTCTAGAAGTGTTCTTTCTTGATTTGTACTTTTGATGGAAAAATATTTATGACTATTCTATGATTTGAATTTATTTTTAAAAGTATTTATGGCTAAATTTAGAAAAAATGATTAAAAAAAGATAGAAAAAATTAAGCTTGTATAGATATGAAAATGATCATGTTTAGCCACCACATATGTTGTTGAATTCTAAAATCTTATTTACAACATACATTGAAATGATAAAGTCTTTATTAATTAATTTCAATATAAGTTGAAAAAAATATCAAAGATTTATTGTTAATAATGTTAAGAATAGATTCATTGGGGCAATTTATTGCTTAAGCCATTGCAAGTGATAATTAATTCTTTGAAAGATGCAAAGAACAAAGATTTGGTTGAAGAAGTACAAACCAAGCTATAGTGATATCTTCTAAGTTTTCAAAAGCTTATTTGTCTAAGCCAAAGCCTATACAAACTGATATGATACCTTTTAAATGTCTTACTGAGCAAGAATAGACTTGTTGTTATAAAGAAGGTTTGTGCTTATATTGTTGAGAATCCAATCATACTGCTCAATATTATCCAAAGAAATGATGCAATCATAAAATAAGAAGTATGATTGCCAAAGATGACAAGGTGTCAAAAAATGAGTTTTTTTAGCTATAATAGGGACCATACAGCTGGAATCTTATATAATACCTAATAAAGGTCATATTCTCTCCTTAGATCCTTCATCTTATTTTATAATAAAAGTTTTTTTAGGACCAAAAAATTACAAAGTCTTAGCTTTATTAAATTTAAGAGCTTAAGCTTGTTTTATAGACAAAGACTTTGTCAAAAAATAAGATGTATCTTTAATTTAAAAAATCAAATATGTAAATGTAGAAATAATAGGTGGTCATTTTTTATCTTTTGGAGATATTATATATAAAACTATTTTTTTAGATATAATAATAAATAGTCATAATAGTTTAATAATATTTAATATAATTAGATCTCTTATTAATTTAATTATTTTAGGATTATCATGGATAAAAAAATATAACCTTCAAATAGAATAAATTTATTATAACCTTCATTTTTCTCATAATTTAGCCTAAAATTCTACTAAATATGAAAAAATCCATCAAATTAATATATCCAAACTATTATTAGTAAATATGAGAGCTTTTATACATGTTGCAAAAGAAGGATCAACTTTTGTTATATACACCATATTTGTTGTTAATAGAACAAAGATCTCAAGTGGCATTCCAAGCTAATACTAAGATTATTAAGACATCTTTAAAAAAAAAAAATACAAATATTCTTTTAGAACATTGTTTTTATAATTATTCTATTGATCTTTTAGAAGGAACTCAACCACTATTTAGACCAATCTATAGTCTATCACAAAATAATTTGGTTGTATTTAAAAAAATATATTGATAAGAATTTGGCTAAGAATTTCATATTCTATTTTAAATCTCTAGTCAGAGCTCCCATCTTATTTGTGAAGAAAAAAGATGGATCTCTACAAATATGTGTATACTATTAAGAACTCAATAAGATTACTATCAAGAATATGTATCTCCTATCTTTGTTTTTATGACTTCTTGATCAATTCAATCAAGCAAAGAGCTATATGAAAATAAATCTATAAAAAGTATATAATCCAGTATGTATTAAAAAAAAAAGATAAATAAAAAATTATATTTTGAATCAAGTATGGACATTTCAAACATAATACCATGCCTTATGGACTCATAAATATACTAGCTACTTTTGAATATCTAATGAATGATATCTTTCATGAATTTCTTGATGATTTTGTTATCTATTATTTAGACAATATTTTAATCTACTTAAAGAAAACAAAAGAGCATGAAATTCATATTTGTCATGTATTACAAAAAAAATAGAAGATGCAAGATTATATACTAAGATAAAAAAGTATATATTTCACACTATTTAAGTTGACTTTGTAAAATACATTATTTCATAAAATGGCTTATAATGGATTCTATAAACATCTAAATTATCATAGATTGGAAGATTTCAAATTCAGTCAAAGGTATACAATATTTTTTGGAATTTGCCAATTTTTACAAGATCTTCATTAAGAATTTTTTTCAAGTTGCGGCTCCTCTTACATTTCTAGCATATAAAAAACTTAAGTGGATCAAAGAAGCTGAAGCATCTTTTGAAGCCTTGAAGCCAATATTTATTTTTGTATTAATCTTGTATTGCGTAGACTTCTCCAAAGCATTTTTCATGGAAACAAATACATTAGACTTACCTATAGGTGCAATTTTGTTACAAATGGGAGCACATGATAAGCTCCATTAGATAGTTTTCTATTCTAAAAAACTTTTAGTAGCTAAGATAAACTACAAGATCCATGACAAAAAACTTTTTGTAATCATAGATTCATTTTAAGAATGGCATCATTATTTAGAAGGCACATTAAATCTAATCATCATATATATATATATATATATATATATATATAGATTACAAGAACTTCAAATACTTCATGTCAACACATATTTTGAATCATTGGTAAGTCCTTTGGAATATATTTTTATAAAGGTTTGATTTCAAGATCATTTATTGATTTAAAAAATAATAAGCTTTATCAAATACCTTTTTTAACATTTTTAACTTGTATCAAAAGAAAAAAATACATCTTTTGATTGAAAAAGAATGATTTTCTTAAAGCCAGAGCATTTTCATCTTTAAGCAATAAAATCAACATTAACTATTATTCCAATCTTTTTCAAATAAGTTCAATCAAGTATGTCCTTTGGTCCTCTTTTTTATGACATTAAAAATAATTCTTCTAAGTTTCATGGTACTTTTAAGTTTAAGTTAAAAAATAATCTATTCTATTTCAAAAAATAATTATACATTTTAAAAAATAAAGTACAATTTTGTATTGTTCAAGCTCATCATGACTTTCCATCAATGTAACAATTTGGATACAATAAGACTTTGGAACTAATATTTAGAGATTTTTGGTGGCTTCAAATATAGAAGGCAATTGAAGACTTTGTACAATCAAGTGATATTTGTTTAAGATCAAAAACTCTTCGTCATTAACCTTATGGACTTCTTCAATTATTACTTATTTCATAACAATCATAGCTTTTGTTTCTATGGATTTTATTAGAAATCTTCTAATTTCAAATTCATGTGATTCTATATTTGTGATAGTAGATTATTTTACTAAGATGGTATATTTTTTATTATATACAAAATCTATTATAAGTAAAAAAATATCTAAGTCTTTTTTAATAATATCTATTGCTATCATGGATTTCTTAAAGATATTATATCAGATAGAAGGATTCAATTTGTATCAAGATTTTAGAAATTCTTCTCAAGATTTTATTAGTAGATATAAAGTTTTTTTTTACTTTTTATTCTCAAATTGATGGATAAATAGTATGGATGAATTAAGTTCTAAAATAGTATTTGAGATGTACCATCAACTATGATCAAGAAGATTGGATAATTCTTTTGCCATTGGTAGAATTTTCATATAATAATTTGATACATTCTTCTATTCAATAAATATCTTTTTTTCCAATTATAATTATCAGCCATGATTTGATACTTTTGACTTTTCAAAAATTGATAATCCTATGATAGAAAATTTAAAAAATTATTTGTCAAAGCTACTTACAAAAATGAAGATGTAATTAAAAAAAACTCAAAAATGATAAGAGAACAATGTATTGAACAACAACAATGCATTGCAAAGAATAACCACAATTCAATATGGATAACAAGATATGATTATTTTGTTATAATATCAAGACTACTTATCTTTGTGATAAGTTAAACTATCATAGGCATGGATCTTTTTTTATTTTTGAATAAATCAATCCTATTACTTATCAATTATATCTATAGGAGTCTATAAAGATGCATTCCATATTCCACATATCTTTTCTTGAGCTATATAAGATAGTGAATATCTTGGAAAGAAGACAAATGCCACCTTATTCTATAGAAGTGGGTAGTAATCAAGAGTTTGAAGTAGAAGAATTCTTAAATTCAAGATAGTATCAAAATAGATTAAAATATCTTGTTTATTAGCATAGATATGATATTAATGAATATATATAGAAGCTAGCAAAGAATCTTGCAAATGCAACAAAGAAGGCTGAAGATTTTTATTGAAAACATCCATTAAAATCAAGATGAAAAATAAAAAAATCTTTGTTATAAAAAAAAAATAAGACCAATAAAGATAGCATTGTAGCTTCTACTCTTATTTGTAGCTTCTATTCTTATTTGTAGCTTCTATTATCAAAGACATTAACTGAAAAAAAATACATAAACTTAAAAAATTTGTGTAAAAAAAAGTGAAAAAATAAAAAATAAAAAATAATATGTATATTAAAAAAAATTAAAATGGCTATTGCCAAAAAATAAGAAAATTAGAGACTCTTGAATCTAGACTAAAAGCAAGCAAGAAGTTGATAAGAATGAAGAAGGCTTCATTCTTGCTTCTATTTATACTATCTACCTAGGATTTATGTAGTGACATTCTATAGGACCTCCAAAAACGTGTTAACTTTTTATGATACATATCTTGACTTATAAGGTAAGTCTTCTATATAGATGCCACATAGCTAGTTTGTTTTGTAAGCTATTATCACATCTGACAAATGATTAACTTGTTGACCAAGTTTCTAACCTATCAATCAATTATAAATATATGTAAAGTCAAAACAGCATCTGAGAAGCTTTTAAAAAACTTCTCTAGAAGGTATTATGAAATTAATCTATTTTTAATCTATTTTTAGCTATTCATATTATCTAGATAATAATTATAGAAGGTATATATCCATAACATTCTCCTCCCTTCTAGAGACAAGTTCTACAAGGAATAGTAATCATATATTGAAGAAGTCTAAGATGCGGCAAATTGTATTTGCCATGTAATCTAATCTTTGTTTCCTTTGAAGGTAGTTAATAGGTCCTCTCAGTTATTGGTAATGTTCCATTCTATGGCAAGAAGACTACCCTATGATTTGATCATTGTTGAAACCTTCATAACTTCCTTCAAACAAAACATTTTTAACACCATCAAGAGTCATGCCTACCTCTAATAAAATTATCAAACATCGAGAGTCTTTTTTCAAGTTGTGATATCAAACGCATTGTATCTTGCCATCTATTTGAGGAAGAATATGTTGTTCTTGAAGGTATTCATTTCTATTATGTCATTTTGAAGGTTGTGATAATTGCAATGTCTCATCCAATAAGTCAGCAAATGATGGCTCTTGAGTTAAATTCGTTGGTTTTTGGTTCTCTATCTCTATAGTGCTATAATTATATAAAAACTACAAATAAGGATAGAAGGTAGAATAAAATCTTTTCTTAATTGTGTTTCTTTTATAGCATAGATTTGCTATCCTTCATCTTGATTTTAATAGATGTTGTTGATAAAAAGATTTTACCTTCTTTATATATTTGTAAGATTTTTTATTGGCTCTCATATACATTCACTAATATCATATTTATGCTAATAGATAAGATATTCCAACTTATTTTGGTGCCATCTTGAATTTAAAACTTCTTCATCTTCAAACTCTTCATTATTATCCACTTTTATATGAGGATATGAGACTTGTCTTCTTCTTTATATGTTCACATGTTTATATGGTTCAAGAAGAGATATGTGGAATACAAGATGGATCTTTATTGACTCCAGTAGATATAATTGATAAGTAAATTAGATTGATTTATCTACAAATAAAAAGAGATTGAAGCTTATGGTAGTCTAACTTCTCACAAAGAAAAATAATCTTGATATTACGATGAAATAATCATACCTTATAACCTACATTGAATTGTGGTTGTTCCTTTTGATAGGCATCCATGTTGATCTTTTATTGTTCTTGAGCTTTCTTTAATTGCACCTTTATTGTTGCATATAACTTAGACAAATAATTTGTCAAAACTTTTGTTGTAGAATTATCAACTTTTAAAAAGACAAAAGTATCAAATTATAGATGATAATCATAATTGAGAAAAGAAAAAAGATGTTTGTTGCATAGAAGAATGTATCGTATCATTATTAGCAAACTCTACCAATGGTAAGAAGATTCTTCAATTTTCTTATTGATAATTGATGATACATCTTAAGTATTGCTCCAAAACTTAATTTATATGCTCTATTTATCTATCAATTTGAAGATGAAAGGCCAAAGAAAGCATTATATCTACCATTAAAATCTTAAAAAAGGTTTTTTAAAATCTTGATACAAATTTAGTCATCTTATCCAATATAATATCTTTTGGCAATCAACGATATTGATAGATATTGTCAAAGAAAAGCTTAGAAGTTTCTTTACTTGTGATAGATTTTGTACATGGTACAAAATGTGCCATTTTGGTAAAAGAATCTACTAACACAAATATAAAATCACACAAACCTAAAACTAAAAGATCTATAATAAAATCCATAGAAATAGAAGACCATGGTTGTTTTGGAATAAGTAATGGTTGAAAAAGTCTATAAGATTGATGACAAGGAATTTTTGACCTTGAACAAATGTCACATGATTGAACAAAGTCTTTTACAGCCTTTCACATTTGTAGCCACCAAAAATCTCTAGATATTAGTTCCAAAGTCTTATTATATCTAAAATGTCTGTCTATTAATAAGTCGTAACATGCTTGAAGAACATGTAAACAAGCTTCTCTTTGTGGAACATATAGGAGTCCTTTGAAATAAAGTAGATTGTTCTTAAACTTGAACTTGTAAGTATCACAAGACTTAGAAGAAGTATTTTTGATATCATGAATAAGAGGATCAAAGGATATACTTGATTGAATTTGCTTAAAAAAAATTGAATCAATAACCAATGTTGAATTCACTACTCTAAGATGAAATTATTTTGGCTTCAATAAAATTATCTTTTGTTGATCAAAAGTTACATTTCTTTCTTTTGGTGCAAGATAAGAATGTCTAGAAAGGGCATTAGACAAATCTTATTGTTTTTTTGGCCAATAAGTGATATTAAATTTGAATCTTAACAAAGACATACTCCAACAAGCCCGGCAATGATTCAAAGCATGTGTTGACTTGAAATATTTAAAGTTCTTATGATCCATATATATGATAATTGAATTGAAAGATTCTTTTAAATAATAATATCATTCTTGAAAAAAATTAATAATTATAAGTTCTTTATTGTAGATTTCATAGTTATTCTTGGCTCTTGAGAATTTTTTGGAATAAAAAGCTATTAGGTGGAGCTTATTATCTTCTCTTATTTATGAAAAAATATCACTTATAGCAAAATTGGATGCATCTATTTCTATAAAAAATGACTTAGAAAAGTCAATACAATACAAGATTGGTGCAAAAATAAATGTCAACTTAAAGGCTTCAAAAGATACTTCAACTTCTTTATTCCAATCAAGTTTGTCTTTGCATGTAAGAGGTATAAGAAGAGCTGCAACTTGAGAAAAATTCTTAATGAAGATCCAATAGTAATTAAGAAAGTCCAAAAAGTATTATATATCTCTTATTATTCTTAGAATCTTTTAATCTATAATGATTTGAATCTTCTTTAGATCCATCATAAGTTCTTTATTAGAAATAATATATCCTAAGAAGTCTATTTGAATAGTGTGGAATACACACTATTTCAACTTGGTGTACAATCTCGTATTTCTAAGTTTTTGTAATATATGACAAATATAATTTTTATATTTTTTTATATTCTTAAAATATATTAAAATATTATCTAAATAAAAAATAATAAAATCATTTAAAACTTCACAAAAATCATCATTTATAAGATGTTGAAAATCAATTAGTGCATTCATGAGTCCAAAAGACATGACATTATATTCAAAGTATCTATACCTTGTTTGAAATATAGTCTTTCATACATCTCTTTCTTTAATGCAGACCAAGTTGTTTACTCCATTGTCATATTACATGGTTTTTTATCTACAAATACATTGATTATCTAGCCGTAGAGAGTTTAGTTTTAATTTATTGGCAAAGTTCCAATAAGTCATTTAATCTTTTAAATAAAAGATAAATAAATACTAAAATATCAAAAAGATATCATACTAGTAAAATATTATATACTTAAGAAGTTTTGTACATAAGGCTTTCTAAATTATTTAGGAATTTCCTAACATTCTTGGTTATACCAAATCATAAGTAATCATTTGTTGGTATATTAAATTTTAAATAATTCCAAAAAAAATCCATAATCTCCTCTCAAAAATTCATCTTTATATCAAAATTTAACCATAATTCCATATATCCATCTTCAACAAATATATAAAGTCTTGACTTCCAAAAAAAATCCTTTATTTTGTATAAAATACTCAAATTATAATAAAATCCCTTCAAAACATATTTTTTTTACAAAAGTTTTCTTCTTCTTAAACTTTAGAAATTCATATCTCTTAATCCAACCGTTTAGTTTTTGTAAAATTTACAAATAATATAGAATTTATCCTTAAACGTGACTACAAAAAAATTCAACTATAAATTTACTATCAATTATTTGGCATCTTAAAAATCCTAGTAGGTGCTTCAAATCCTAATTCACAAGTACCTAAGTACTATTTTCTTCATATACCACAAACTCAAAATCCAAATACCACAAAAATTATATATAAAGTTTATTAACATAATTATACACATTTTGAGAAATTTTGAGCCAAAATCTCGTCAAATTGCTCAAGATATAGCTCAAAATATAACTACTAGTGAATCGGGTTACTTACTACCCTTAGATTTGTAAGTGCTGATTTCAACCTCCATTATCGCCTTCATTCCAACTTGGAATCCATCAAAAAATATGCCAAAATTGTAGTTGAAAATTTTTTTCTCTCCAATCTCAATCGCCGATCCTCTATTGCTTTCTGTATGTATGCATTATATACAAAAGAGTGATAGTAGGTACAAAATCAACACCTTGACTTTGAGCACCTATATCTCCTTCATAAAAATTCCAATTGAATCAAAATTTGAATCAAAACCATAGCTAAGATCTTGAATCTGCTGATTCTAACTTCTAAAAGCTCGGATGGCTCCAAAGTATAACCCTAATTCCTAATATGGCCTCGGGCAACGTCCTTGAAGCCCATTGGTCATGATTTTTGACTAATAGGAATAGAGATTTATATCATCCATCTCCATTCATTCATATGGGTATTCTAACTACATTTTTTGCTATCAAAATCCCTCTCCAATTCTTTTTTTTATAAGATTTACACAATATATGTCCTAAACACTATATAAAAGAAGAAAAAAAATAAGACTTTAAGGATCACCAATATCCAAAAAAAGTGACTTTAAATATTTAAAAGTTACTACTAATAAGACCAACTTCAAAGTCACTATCAAAAGAAAATAAAGTTATAAAAATTCTAATGGAAGCCCTTTTAAACAACCTCTTTTTGAACTAATAATCTATCCACATCCTATAATCAACAAAAATCTACTAACATGGCTTTCACCATGTTGTCTAGTATATTGTATATTAAATATATAAATCCATTATTTTCACATGGTAGCCAAATTACAATACGACACCATGTAGATCTATTTTTGTATAGATTTTAGCTTAATTTTTTTGATTAAGAAGTCCAAATATCAAGGAGAAAGGATATCTATTCTTGATAGTAATCTTATTGAATCCTTGATAATCTATGCATATTTGTAGTAATCCATCTTTTTTCTTTAGAAATAAGATAGGAGCACCTGCAGGAGATTTCAAATGGTGTATGAAATTCTTGGCCAAATTCTTAATTTATTTCTTGATTTCAACTAACTCATTTTATGATAAACTATAGATTGGACCAAATGGTGGCTAACTTCTCTCTTTAAGGTCAATTAAAGAATCATATGGACGATGCTCTAGAAGAATATCTATATTTTTTTCTCAAAAATATCTTCAAAATCTTAATGTTGACTTAGAATGCCACTTAAAGTCTTTCTAACATTAAAAATGAATGTGGCATAAATAACAAAGGGCGATTCTTTTTTTACAGCATGCAAGAAAGTTTTTGCACCTATAAATATAGATTTGGCTATACTAAACTCATGACTTTTTATAAAACTCTTAATAGTGCTCTGAGGAAAGTCAAGTTTATGAGAAATCCAATCTATCAAAGGATTATATTTTTTTAACCACGATAAATCTAAAATAACCAAAATAAAAGGAGATCTAATTATATTAAAAATTATGCAACTATTATGATCATTTATTACTACATCTATAGGAAGTGTTTTATGAATAATATCTCTAAAAGATAATGGATGGCCATTTATGACTTCTACATGCACAAGTTTAGTTTTTTGTACTAATATTATTCTATGGCTTTTAACAAATCCTTTATCTAAGAAACAAGTTGAGGCTCTTGAATCTATGAAAGAAGAGGTTTTGTGATTATTAGGTCCTAAATGTACATCTATTGTAAAACAAAGAGAAGGTTCTAAAGAGAAGATAGAACCTTTTCTTGTATAAGATTTCAATCGCATCATCTCTATTGTAGCTAGATAAATTTTATTTTTAGCATTTTCTCATCTATGATAATTGTACTTGTCATTTTATAGTTGCATCATTTTTTAGCACAATGATGAGTAATATTCTTAGCTTTTTTTATAATATAAATATAGTCTTTCTTAACAATAATAAGTCTTTTCTTGTTTAGTAAAAAAATTTAAAATATATCACATTAATTTACATGTCTTCTACTTCCAAATTTTTAGATTGAGAGACCATCAGTGTTGTCATTGAATTATAATAATGTGGAGGTTATCTTATGCAATTTTTAGATTGAAACTCAAAAAGCTAATTATCACACTTCACAACAAAGTCAATTACTTGACTCAATGTCTGAGGATCAGATAAGTTGAATATCAATTTCTTTATCTTATATTATAATCTATAGAAAAATTGGTTGATGAGGGCATCATCATTCCACTTGACATTAATTCCTAGATATTAAAATTGTGAAGCATATGATCTTACTAATTAATTGCATTGTTGCAAGATATAAATTTCATTAGTTGCAATACAAATAACATCATGTTTTCCATACATAGATCAAAACTCCTCTAAAAAAGCCTTCAGATTATCTAGTATTGGATCTTGTGATTTAAAAAAAGATAAAAACCATGATAATTCCAAACTTGAAAGAAGTGTACCAATAAATCTAACTTATGATCCCATCATTAGATAACTTTCAAGTTGAAATTTAATCACAAGTTATATTTGATTGATAAATCCTCAAAATTAAGATCTTGTATCATCAAACTTTTTAACTTAGGCAACTCTAGGTTTTTTAATATTGGAAGAGTGTTCTATTATAAGAGAAGAGATGTGATTTAGTATAGATATTGAAGTGGCTCCAATCATATCTATATCTTCACTTCTTACCATTTTTGTTGCTCTTGGTGACAATAAACTAAATTGATGCATTACAAGCATCAATTTCTTTATTTGTTCTTATATTTGTGCCATTGCACTCTTCATTTCAAGAAGCTCTATCATTATAATACTAAAAAAAAATATCTATTATCGCTCAAGACAAGCAAAAGAGAGGACTTAAGAACAAAGAAGATACTAAGAATAATATTAGTTTAGAAGAAGATAATCCGCAACTTCTAATATACTTATAAAAAATATATATATATTTCACTCTTGATCAAGAGAAAAAAAATCTCTAATATTATAAGTGCACTCTTATCAATGTGTTAAGAACATGAACTAAAAGAAAATGCATAAATTTAAGAAATTTATCTCAAAAGAAAAGTGACAAAATAAAAATAAAGAAGTATGTATATTAAAAGAAACTATAATAGCTATTGTCAAAAGACAAGAAAACTAAAGACTCTTAAATCTAGACTAGAAGCAAGTAAGCAATTGATAAGAGTGAAGAAGGCTTCACACTTGCTTCTATTTATACTATCTATTTAGGATCTATGTGGCAATATTCTATAGGACCTCCAAAAACATGTTGATTTTGTATAATATGTATCTTGATTTGCAAGACAAGTTTTCTATATGAGTGCTACATAGTTAGCTTGTTCCACAAGCTATCAATATATAAGGCATATGATTAGCTTATTGACCAAGTTTCTAACTTACTAATCAACTTCAAACATATGTAAAGTCAAAACAACATCTAGGAAGCTTTTTTAGAAGGTATTATAAAATTAATCTACTTTAAGCTATATATATATATATATATATATATTCATATTAGCTAGGTAAAAATTATAATAGATATATATCCATAACATCTATGTATTTATGATATTAATGAAATGAAGAATCAATAACTAGTAGATTCAATTCAACAACTATTGCTTATTGATTTATCAGATAAGACATTGCAATTGTTACAACCTTCAAGATAATATAATTGAAATAAAGATCTTCAAGAATAACATATCTTCCTCAAATAAATGGAAAGATACAATATATTTGGTATCACAAACTTAAAATAGATTCTCAATGTTTGATGATTTTATTAAATGCAGAAATGGCTCTTAACAATGTTCTAGATATTTTATTTTAATGGAGTTATAATGGCCTCAACAATGATCAAATAACAAGGTGGTCTTCTTGCCTTAATATGGAATACTATCAATAGCTGACAAGACATATTAATCATCTTCAAAGAGAACAAAGATCAAAATATGTAGTAAATACAATTGGCCGCATCTTGGATTTCTTTAACATATGATGACTATTCCTTATAGAACTCGTTTCTAGATGACAAAGAATAATGTTACATACATACATATTTATTTTAACAATTACCTATATGATTAAGTAAAAATAAGTAAAAATAGATTTATTTTATAATATCTTTTAGAAAAGCTTTCTAGAAGCTATAAAGATGCTACTTTGGCTTTGCATGTATTTATAGCTAATTGGTAGGTTAGAAACTTAGTCAACAAGTTAGCCATATATTACACATATTGATAGATTGTAGAATAAATTAACTATATAGTACATATATATAAGACTTGCCTTACAAATTAAGACATATATCTAACAAAGTCAACATGTGTTAGAGGTCCTATAGAACATTGTGACATAGCTCTTAGCTAGATAGTATATATAGAGATAAGAGTGAAACTTTCTTCATTCTTATCAAAAACTTTTTAGTTTTTAGTCTTCTTTCAAGACTTTTTAGTCTTTCTATCTTTGATAATAGCCATTTTAATTCAATATATTACTATCTTTGAATGATTTTTTAGAATTTTTAAGTGACACAAGAATGTATTGACTTATTAGTTCTTTGAGGTTCATATCTTTGATATCTTTAGCAAATTAATGCACTTTAAATCAATTATGAGGTATCAAAAAATATTTGAAGGAGTCCATAATAACATTCATGATTCTTTGTGGCCTACTAAAGAAATTTGACATATTCAAGGTAATTGAGTGAAGCAAGGAGTATGTTTTAGAGCTACACAAGCCAACAAGTCTATTCTAGCAAAAAAATAGTATTAAAAAAATTAGAAGATAGTATAATATTATAATATGATTATACAATAAAAGATAAAAATATGGATTCTATTATAAAAGAGTCTAATTTTAAAAATATAGTAAAAAAAAATATTCATAAAAGATAGAGAGGTAGTAAAACCTTTTAGTATTAATGTTGTCATTTTATTAAAAAAATTGCTTCAATTTATTTTAAATGGCTATAAATAAGGCCACATAAAGTAAATTAGAAAAATAAATATTATTAAAATATTAATGAGAGATTTAAGATTAGTATGTAGTAAAAATTACTTTAAGAAATTAAGAATTGACATCGAAAGAGAACAAATTGTGAACCAAGGTTGAAATTAGACACTAAGGTACAGAGTCGTACACCTATGATATTTTTTGGAATTTTTTTAGTAATCAAAGAGCAAGATTAGAGAAAAAACTTTAGATTAGTTGTATTAGCATTGGTTTTAAGTGCTTTGAAATGAATATTAAGATTTTCAAAGCTTTTCAAAGTGAAAGATGTTTTTAATAATTTTAGATTTTGAAAAATAAAAATAAACTTATATATTTAAATAATTTGCAAGTATTGTAGCTAGTATAAAAGTAAAATTTTATAGATTTGTAAATTTAATTTTTTTAATGTATTTTATAAATAAATTTCAATTGAATGCTTTGATTGAAAAATACAGAAATTTGATTGGATTAATGTCTAAGATATTTAAATTTTAAGGTTTGCAAGATTGTTTGTGATCTTAAGCAATTCATTGGTTTGATTTTTTATTTTTAATATTTCTATAGGATTTTTTGTTTTTTCTTTAAGTTTATTTTTATTTTTTTTCTAGGATTATTTTTTTGTATATATATATATATATATATATATATATATTTTCTTTATGATTAAATTATGTTTTTTTTAATATTTCTTTTGTAATTTCTTTTAGACTTCTTTTGAATTTGATTAAAAAATTTAAGGTTTAAATGGAAATTATTTAAGACTCTATGTGAGTTGTTAGGATCTTGTTGTTGCAATTTCCAAATTATATTCTACATATAAGTATTTGGTGCATTTTTAAGTAAGACTTCACATAATATAACATGAAGAGAATGTAAGTAATTATTAAACAACAAAAGAATTAAAACTAAGCTAATGGCACTATTTAAACCTCACTAACATGGAGTCTTTAAAAAAACAAATTTATGCCTTTGTGAAAAAAAATGTGCAGTATGATGATCATAACTAAAGCACCAAATTGTCTTTGGACTCAACTTTATTAACAATTGAGTTACTCCTTATGAAAAAACACAACTATAATGCAAGCTTAGTGGAAGCACATATATTAGAAATTGAACCAATTACCTTCCAAAAAGACAATAAAGATATAAGGTGGAGAAACACAATGGAAGCAAAACTAGATGCAATAAAAAATAAAAATAGAAACTATACTTGAAATTTGATAGACTTATCAAGTAGACATGAATCAATTTTGACAAAATAGGTTTATACATTTTTTTTAATTTTAGAGAGAGTTTTGAACATGTGGCACAAAAGAAAACAATCTGCAGACTTATTACAATTGCCACACACAACTATTGGGAGCTTAGTCATATGAATGTGAAATATATCTTTTTTATAGAGTCCTCAAAGAAGCAGTCTATATACTTCAATCAGAAGGTCAAGTTAAAGCTGGCCAAGAACAAAAGATTAGAGAACACATAATATTACAATGTGCATGTTTTGGTGCATGTGACCTGCAGGAACAATCAGGTTAAGGGAGGTAATGAAACATTACAGGGAAGTTGTATTAGGAATCATAGAATGTTGAACCAGGTTATTGATTGACTATTTCACCTATGTAACTGACAACACCACCAAAACAAGGTGATACAAGGAGGTTAGGAACAACACCAAAAAGAGAAACTGACAAAGAGACTATTTGGAAAAACTAAGAGAGGAAGATTAGAGAAGGTCACATGCACCAAAACACTCCTTCACACTAGTAGCATACCACTACTAGATAGTTCCTTGTCACTCCTTGACCCTCAAGGTATAAAAGATGACAAAAATCATCAAATACAAGATAAGGAATGTCATTGTTGCTCTAATTACCAACATAAATAAAGGAACCAACTACAGACACAATACTCAACATAAATGAAAAAGGTATCAACTGTAAACACAAAAACCTTACAAGTGAAAGAGAAAGGTCTCAAAAGAAGAAAACTTGATTAAAAGAAAAAGACTCAACGGCCTAGATTCAATTTTGTTCTTCTAACAACTCAGATGCAATGCTCTGGTCATGACTCTAAGGAACTGACATACCAGTAGGGTTTTCCAAAAAAATAGTGAATCCATTCTAATTAATTCTGGGAATGTAATTAGTCCATAAGATGAGTGGCCATGATGCACTCAACGGAGGCCCAATATTACAGAAGGGTGTTAGTATAAATACGTGTATGTGTTAAGGTATATACATACTGCTATATACACGTAGTTAGGGGTTACTGTGCTGTGGTGGCGGAGTGCCGCTACTGACTGTATATATTCTCTTAATTTATCTCTTACCTTCGTGAACTGTGATGAGGTACTAACAGAGGTCTAAACGAGAATGACCAATGCATCATACTTAGTCGGTGACCTTGCCCACAGTAGCTTTGATGTCGGAAGACGATCGCTGCTTCGAAGGGGTTGCAGATTCCAGAGCTGAGATGTCTGCTTGTCGGAGAGGACTGTCAGAACCCAAAGAGCTCCGCTTGTTGAGCCAGTGGATGATGTCGTTAAACACGAGCTCGACGTTGTCGTCTGGCTCGCCAGCTGTCAAGCCATGCCACATGCCCGGGTAGAGCTTGAACTCCTTGTCACAACTCTTGGAAGTTCGGAAGAGCTCACGGCTGATGTCCGGGTCCGTCACGCGATCCTCTTCACCGTGCAGCAACAAAAATGGTAGTATCACCTGAGATCAATCAGATACAAACATGAATCACCCAGGTTCTAGACACTTCCAGCCAAATTTGCTAAGAAGATTCCTCTATTTAAAGCGAATTTCCAAGGGCAGGGTACCTCGTCCAGACGTTGCTCGAGCGACTCGCTAGCCCTGAGCATCTCCAGGGCCGTCTTCACTCGTGGCCGGCCTTGGTAGGTGAATGGATTCGCTCGAATCTGGGGCGTAAGCGAGCGAGTTAGCCCCATCACCAGATAAAATTTCATTCGAATTTCGTGATCATGAGTTTCAGTCCATAAATAGTATTGAGGCATGCGCAATTGTGTTGGAAAATTGGTTACCTCCGCCCGCTTGATCGGGTCTTTGAAGGCGTTGTCGATGATGTTTTCAGACGGCACAATCTTCCACGTAGGTATGTAGTTCGACATCATCGTCAGGATACTGGTGACGATCTGTGGCGGCTTCAATTTTTCCGAGATTTTGCACATGGGAGCCTGTAATACAGCCCCGCTCCACTCTTCAGGTTCTTTGCGGTGGATGTGGAGGACGATAGCTCCCCCCATGGACTCGCCATAAAGGAAGCGCGGCTTGTTTCGGTACTCTTCAAGATCTGTAAAAATCAGCGCCATTCTCATCTCTGTTCTCAGCGTCTTACCAACACCTCAAGGCCTACTCGATCAAATCCTGCCCAGAAAGTTGATATTGAAATGATTTGCATCCCAAGGTCTGAAAATGTACATAACCGCACCTCGGATACTTTTGAAGTAAGCGATGGAGTCGTCCACGAGATCTTGGAAACTCTCGACGTAGCACCGCCGGCCTTCTGACTTGCCGTGGCCTACTTGATCAATGCCAAAGGCGGCATAGCCTGCTTGAGCAAAGCGGATGCCAGTGGGTCTCAGGAAGACGCTGCACTCCACACCGTACCCTGAAAATGTAACCACACGAAATTTACGGTTAGTTCTAGCCTAAGATCTCAAAGGTTGTCACACCGAGAATCCTGTCAATCAACCAAACGATTAAGTTGAATTTGCGCGCACCATGACACATGAAGATGAGCCCCTTGATCTCCTGGTGCACCGGCAACCACCGGCATGTGAACAGCTTCAGCCCACGCCGCTGGATGTAATCCTGTAGATCCACCAAACCATTTCCCAAGAGATCAATCCTTTGAACACCACAAACCAAAAAATGCAGTTAACAACAGGGGTATTCATCGACACTCTCTGCCTCAATTGCGATTGAACTACTTCGCTGCAACCATGCTGGCCAAAGAATTGAGCTATTCGCTTTAAATATCTGACAAAACAACAAATTGTTTCCTCTTCTGCAACTGGGCATCCTCTATTTTCGGTTGCCTGGTGAATTGAGCTAAGCAGATTGCGCAGTAAATCTAGATTCGGATTTCTATGTGCACCCAAAAGATTCATTAAATGTGGGCTTTTGCGCAAGGTAAAGTGGAGGGGAGTACCTCTTCGTAGTGGACATCCTTGTCCGCCAGTTCTTGATTCCCCTGCATGCACACGCAACCCGTAGAAGACGGAATATAAGACCCGCAATAAAACCGAGCGAAGAAAAAAAGAGAAGTCGCACAACCAAGAAGCGCAGTTCTGTTTGTAAGGAGATGATCTACACCACACCACAAGATCACCGTGCAACCAAAGTTCTGCCAACCTCAAAACCAGAGTCTCTGAACACGAGATAATACTTGTAGATTCATAAAAAATGCCAGTATAAAAACTGCAAATTACAAAATGTCTGTTCCCGGGTGTAACTCAGTAGTTACATGTTTGTCATCGTCATTCTGACGCTCCTATATACTCAACTCGACAGAAAACCTCTACAAACTCATGCACATCGTATTGACCTTGTCCAACTGTCTTCTAACTTCAACCACGAGCTCGAACTCAGTCCCACTTACCATGGCCATCGGCGCTGCGACTAGGTAACGCACTCGCAAACAACCAGACCCACGAACCTAACAACACACGAGAGTTATCCGATGTAGCTCTGAAATCTAATCCGTCTCTTGCGAACTCCTCTCAGAAGCAGTCTGCAAACCCTCCAATCGACCAGGAACTTCCACCTAGATTCCCTCTCAGGCTCCCCTGTCTCCACCGTTCCACACTCCTTTCACCCGCCCAAATAGCTCCCTATCCCTGGATCTCCTCCGGAAGAGTCGTTGAGCATCTTCTTCTAAATTTCGACTGGATTTCGACTCTGGCTCAATGCACCCAAGGAGTATATAAAGTCTAAGGTGGAAGGTACTTGTGAAGCTCATTCAGTGCGACGGAGCGTGGACACAAACCGTACCGGCCGCATCAGGCGTTGCGCAACTTGCGACTGGCCTGCTTCACGTGACTCGTTCACTACAAGGTCACCATATAGATCGAAATCTCATAAGCAATTCTGGTTCGATCTCAACAGCAGAAGTCCACAAGCGAGGATATTCCAGGCAGTCCTGGAAGCAAGCCTTGCCCACGACTCCTCGAATTGCGCGACTCTCAAGTCTAGAAAAACAAACGCGAAACCTGCAAAAGCGCAGGTTGTGGGGAACCCGATTTATATTCAAACCCGGATAGCGATGAAAGTCAGCTAAGCATCCACATGGAGTTGGGCGAAAGCAGGACGTTTTCTGCACCTGGGCTTTGTCACCACCTTATTCCTCGCGCTATCTGGTCACGGAAACAACAGATTCGAAACTGTGTGGATTAGAGCCACAAAACCAGTTAACGATCATAATACTACTAGACAATGTCATCTGGGGCCACAAAGTTCCATCTACTAGGGTCCGTAAGTTTCAGGATCCCATTCCGTAACTATATGTTAGGATCCGCATTTACCTCACCATGTTTCATAGAAAGAAAATATATAAAAAATAAGTAACAATGGATCGAGCTGCGGAATGTGCAGCGCCGATGCGCTAGCGAGTGTTAATCATTATAATCGAAATGAGGAGGGAAAGTGAGCAGGAAGGTCGGGTCCGGACAAAATCGACGATGCCACCTGACGCCAGGCGCCTAATATTAGTATTATTGTAATGCATATCTCCTCCACCGTTACTCTGTTGGGTTCTGTTGTTAGTGGTGCTCCGAGTCAGTGGCCGCCGCGCTGTTGTGGAGCTCGCCGTTTGTCATTTACTGCAGTCAACTTGTGGAGAAGTTTCTGTAAAAATTGATGGCAAGAAGAAATTATTTGGAAGCTAATATATATATATATATATATAGATATATATTTATTTATATTTGAAAAGTACTACATGGTGTGTATAACTAAAAAGAAAGAGAGAGAGAGTCATGGCGTTGACCCCTCCACCGCTCCATGTGGTTCCTCCTCCTCTGAGGGAGTGAGAGAGTGTGTGCTCCTGTGAGTGAGGTCAAAGTGCTGCGCAGATCCATGCAATTGTGTCAGTTGTGCGTGAAAGTTTCCTCTTTGGTGACCGAGCATACATGGGGACAAGAAAAAAAAGAACCAAATGAAAGGGGTTTTGGAGCTTCTTCTGACTTACTCCATAAACATACAAAAAAACATTTAATTTGTTGTTACAAACATATTTACAAAAATTCAATTTATTGTTACAAACATCCATTCCAGTCAAATAGATTAGAGAGATGTTTTCATATATATGTCATTTAGATATTATTTAGATATTTAGCTTGCATTATTGAGCCATCTTAGAATGTGATATTGTTGTAAAAAGAGAAGGGGAGAGAGAATATCATAGGTATTTAAAAGTGTTACTAGAATTTGCTTTACAAGAAACCTTTGCAATGATTTTAGATATTAGTAATTTTAAAGTGTACATAATATGTAGTTAGTGTGCAGTATAAGATTTTTAATTATTTTCTTGTTGCATATGTATGCAAGGATTATTTATTTGTTTCATTCAAAAAAATCATATCTCAAGTGGCAATAAATATATATATATATATATATATATATATATTGTTATGAGTTGTTTTACTAAGATCTAACTAAAAATAATAATAATTTTATATATAATATCTAATTATATATGCCAATCTATTATATTTGTATGCATATATATATATATATATATATATATATATATATATGTGTATTTTATATTTTATTCATTTCCAAATTTTTAGCAATTATCATTAAAGCTTTAATAAAATGAAGCAATGATAATAAAGATTTGAAATTTAAAATAGAAAAAAGTGACAAAAAGAACAAGAATTGGTTGTGGAAATTGAAAATAAATGATCTACTTGTGCAAGAAGAATTACAAAAATAATTCGGAAAGTATACACAAATAAGATTAATAAAGAATATAAAGACGTTACTATGAGAGAAATAAATGTATTTTAATTAAAACTTATAGGTTGGCTCTTTTATAATATTATAAATCAATATTTTAAACAAAATTTATGAAAAAAACTAGAGAGTTTATATATAATAAGATTGTTAACAAATTAACTATGTATGAAGCAATAATTATATATATTGCACATAAAAACAAAGATAAAAAAAAAAAAAAAAAAAAAAAAAAAAAAAAACTATTATATTATAGTACTCAAATGCCTTCAACAAAATCTTTTATAAATTGACAAGTATTAATATCAAATTAAAAGATAAAAATAAAAAAAATAGCTATTAACTTTTTTGTTTCTATTCTTCAAGTATCTAATCATTTTATTTTCATATAAATCATGCAAAAAAGTTAGATAAAGAAATTTTTATTATTTTGTCTAATTAGATGAAAAGACAAAATAATGAAGAATTATATTTTATAATATCATTTATAGAAGATATAATAACATAAAAATTACATTGTAAAAAAACTTTAAATTTAAATATTAAGTTTAATTAGATGAATAAAATAAATAAATTTTAATAAAGTTAGATACTAAAAAATAATAAAATAATAAAAAATATAATAAAATATTAAAAAATATCAAATTTAATTACTTAGATAGGCTAGTTTTTTTTAAATATACAAAAATATGTATATATATATATATATATATATATATACATATATAAGTAATCAAGTTATAAATACCAAAGAACAAAAAATTTAAAGTTTTAAAAAACTTACATAGTTATAAACGACAAAATGTTCATAGATTTAAATTGGCTAATAGGAAGCATTCTAATATATGAATTTATTAAATTTACTTACTCAAAATAAAAATTCAGTAGATATAATTTTATTTTGGCATATATAATTAGATCAAATAAATAAGGCTCAAGCTACAAGCACATTCCAAGTTGCTATATGCAAATCCATTATGTGTAAATATACATCCAAAGCTTCTAATTGGCTAATCTAAATTCCTTTTTTATAGACTTGGCTTGGATCTTGATCCTTTTCTTTTTTCCCTCTTATCTTGGCATGGGTTTTGGCCCCTCTTCTTCTCTTCATTGCTCTAGTATAGATTCTAGTCTCCTCTGCTTTCTTTTTCTTGTTCCAAAACATGTCATGATCCCCTCCTCCCTCTCTTCATTGCCTTAGAGTTGATTTTGATCTCCTCTGTCTTCTTTGCTTTGTCCCAATGCAAGTCATGGTTCCCTCCTTCCTCTCTTCCTTGTGAAAAAGAAACTAAGGCATGCGCACAGGCAAAGAAGAGGGAGAGGGGGCTGGAACCCACATCCAAACAAAGGAGAAAAGGATGTGTGTATAAATATAAAGAGTGTGCATATAGTAACTTGGGGTATGCTTGTAGCTAGAGTCAATAAATAAATAAAGGCTTCTATTATTATACATACACCAATTCTTACATACAATATATTTGACTATAAAAAAGGAATTTAGATTATTCTTACATTGTTGAGTTTTTTGAATATTATATATTTAAAAAACACCTTTAGAATGAAATTTAAGTTTATTTTCTATTATACTAAAAATATTCCAAACTATGCATACTAAGATATATAAAAAATGACACCAACTACTTCAAAAATTGAAATAATGTATTATATATTTTTTATAAATAATTACTCAAAGAAGATGTAATATATATATATATATATATATATATATATATTTATTCCATATATTAAATAATACAAGATGATTGAGATCAAAACATAAAAATGATAAAAATTATATATTAGATATATAGAAAATCTATTACTAATAGATTATAGATGTAATTGAATAGAAATTTTATCATGAAATATATAAGAACGTTTCAGATATTAATACCTAAAAGATTCTGAATATAATAAGAGAATTAGTTTTAAAAAGTGGTGATGCACACCAATATAAATATGCAAAATCAATTAGTATTTTTTTAGCATTTTATTTAAGATTATCATTAGTGATATATATATATATATATATATATATATATATATACTGAATATAAATGCAAGTATGGGTCTAGTATTTTATATGTATACAGAATAGGTAGTCTCATATATGAAATGGTATATACTAGACCTAATGGCAAATGCTCACAAACAGCCTTTGCATTAGTGAATGCAATAAAGATTAGGTTCAATTTTCTGGGCAATATTGAACATTGCTCACATTGAATGCGATAGTGATCAGGTTCATTGTTGCCTGGAACACGGAATGCAATGACAAATGCTCACAATGAGAGGGTGGAAGTTGGAATCAGTTTTGCAATCACGGATCGTCCATACAGGCCTAACAAATTGCACGAAGATTTATCTCTTTCTGTAAACGCAGCAGAAGTGGAGGGAATTTTTTCTGTGAGAAGTCCACTTGCAGTCGAACTGCCCTCTTGTAAACTTCAGATTGATTAGACTTTTCAAATAACAAAATTCTGAATTCGACTTTCTTATTTCACGCTCTCTGAAAAGCATACATTTTACGCTCGTACTCTACTTTCAGAGATATCGTTGGTAATTTAATAAAGTGAATCCACAGTAAGTCTAAGAGCAATGTTCACCAAGAAAAGCACATATCCTATGTGTGGAGCCAGATTACCTTGAGACTGCAATCCTCATCAGCAATGAAGAGCGGCAAAGTTAACAATAGCTCAAAATTGCATCCGACCGAAGTATTACTCGTCGAATGGACGCTGTTTAAATAACCCGAAACTTTTCCACGAAAGAGTGAATTGCACACATATTGAATTGCAGCCGTGCTCGACGAACCTCTGATGCGCCAGCACAAGAGATAAGAAAGAGGAAACTTTATCAGGTGAGCTGCTTCAGTCAGGATTCGGCCACAATGTGAAACTCCAACCGCGTGATCAATCGCTAAGTTTCGCCATGTTGGAATTGATCGCAAATAAATTTAAACAAGCACAGACGCCACAATTTCACACATAAACATACAAACGAACACACACACTAAAACATACATACATACATACATACATACAAACACACAGAGCACAAATTTGAAGTGGAGGAAACGCGCAGGTCTCAATTTATTTGAAATGCGAGGAAATTGAATATAGCCCGCGAAACGGAAAGATATTTTCGAAAAAAGCCTTAACAGTGGATCACAATTTACTCTGAGCTAGAATTCTAATTTTTCAGAAGCTCTAAGAATAGATTTATAATGTGATGCAACTATAATGTGATGTGCTCTCTCTCTATTCCTTTGTTTATTTCTTTATGTTTTCTCTATTTCCTGTTTTCAATGCCCAATGCTTTACAACTCTCTTTGTGTTCGCTATGAAATGAGCATCTACTTTACCACAGGTCTACACACTATTTTAAGTGTGAATTTAAACAGTGTGTATCACACTATTTTTAAATAGCTTATTATTATTAGCGTGTATTCTCAATTAGTGTGACACACTATAAACTAGACTTTCATGTCCCAAAGGCACTTTGCAAATAGTTTGACACATACTAATTACAGATCTTGGTGTGGTTAAAAGGTATTAAATAATTTATCCCCAAAATTTTTGAGATGAAATATGTTGATGGTTGTTGTTGTTGTATTTTTTTTTTTTTTTTTTTTTTTTTTTTTTTACTTTCATGTTGATTATATTATTTTAATTTTAGACAATAAAAAAGAAATAATAATTAAGTTACGATGACTTAATTTTGTAAGTTACAAACCAAGTGATGGTTTGCTATACTCACATTAAAAGAATAAAAAAAATAGTATATTCAATTAAAATAAGTATGACATAAAAATGTAGTAAAATTGTTAAAGAAGCAAACTTATGTGATATCAAAGATTACATATTCTTGGATGCAAATATATATATACGAAAATAATAATCTAAAAATCATGCATATATATTTGCATATAATCTGGAAAAATCATGCATCCAAAATCTTTCAAATTACTTATAAATATTATCTACTATTTATTCTTATAATTTCTTTTTATGAAAACATCGTAGTAATTGTAAATTCATCCATAATATTATTTGAAAACCATAAATAATATTTTTTAATATTTGAGATATATAGATTTATTTAGTTTGTCATTTTGGTATTATGCAGGTGTCCACGCATACGCACCAGCCACGTCATCACTTGTACTTGAAACCTTTCTATAAAGTGCCAAACATATCGCGAGCGCTGGGAACAGAATAGGGAACATTAGGAACAAAGAGGACTCGAACGCGTACAAAAGGAGGTGGTTGTCCATGCAACCTTTGATCTGAGCCGTTCGCAACTGACGGCTGAGATGGAACCGCCGTGAGGTTGTCCAAGGATCCTTTTGCTTTCCCAGCGGGAAGCTTTCACCTTTTTGTTTTTCCATCGTGACACAAGATCGGCGCCGGTGTCTCGGAGCCCAAGCCGAGCTCACAGTCTCTTCCACCATCGCATCAACCCGCGTTCCCCTAATTCGCTGTAACCTCTTGCTGCCGCTGGCTATAGCTATGGCTATGGCGCTTTAATGAACACCCCGACGTCGTCACCAGCAGTGTACATGACCCCCCCCTGTATAACACTACGATTTTTCTTAATGCTGGTTTGCGGTTCCAACGGTGTGCCACACAAACCCCGGACCATTCTCATCACGGAAATCGCTGCGATCTGTTGCAGCGGAAGTTAGCAACACTGAGCATCATCCAAGAATAGGTGGAGGAACGGTCTGCAATGTAGAAGTATATACCCAGCTTCAATGTCTTCACCTGTTCGCCGAGCTTCATCTCTCTGTAACTACGACGCTTCTGCCTTTAATTTCACATAATTTTTATAATAGGAGGCTATATTCCCGCATTAGGATGTACACGAATAAGAGTATTTAATGCTCTGAATCTCGGCATTCGCCTGCTTACCTGTCGACGCCTTGGCGAATGTTTTTTAGAGTTTTTCTTGGCGGTTGATTGTTTGAAGCGGTTTTTGAGGTAGGCTCCTTGGCTGGGTTTTATTTTGGAGTAGTGAAATGGGTATGTATGCATAATCGTCAAAAGCCCTAAAGCCCAGGCGTGGGATTGCATCTGAAACTTCCTAAACATGGCTATCCACGTTCCTCATCACATTTCGCGATTCTACAGTAATCGGTTCGAGTAAACCAGCCAGAAGAATATGGGGCAGCTTGTTAATAGCGTAAACTTACAAAGCCAGAGTTCATAAGATGAGCCGACGAAACACTATGTGGTCACTGGATCAAAATACGTCTAGCCAGCGCCTCCAAGAAAATTGACTAATTGAATAAAATCCATTCGGAACTGGGGGGATGAGTACCGATGGAAGCCTTCCGACTGGATTTTGTCGTCTGATTTTTATAAATTGAGGGCGGCTCATTCTCATTCAGGAGCAGCAGGTTGGAGATAGCACGGTTGAGCATTTGGCGTGCGTGTTGCTCTAGTTATGAGGAATTAGGTGATCTCAGATCAGCGTAATTGGGATCATGTGCATGATATCTCTCACTCTCGACGTTGGGTAGCTGGAGTGTTGTGTGAAATTCTGGTGTACACAACAACTTACCATGGGATTACTTTCACAATCAGCCCTCTGACCAGGGGATCCGATCCTAATCTTTATACGAAAAGAGACAGAATATAAACTGGTAACAAGATGAAGTGACAGTCTTACGTTATTCTTCGTCGGTCGGCAAGCTCACTACTCTTCAGATAATTCCGTCCTTAATTTCAGTGATGGCCCCAGAGTAGAACTTCTGTTCACTTCCAGTATTCACTATTCGGATCTCTGTCCCAAAGCAAACGGCTTATACAACTTGCGAGAAGTACACGGGATAAGATGGGTTCATTAGACATGTTGCTGTGATCATTGGAAAACACGGTTGCAGAATTCTAATGACAGGTTTCGTTTCTTTGTGCAGGTACAGGGTCTTGGCTGCCTGGAGGGGACGTCTTTGCGCAGGAGGTCTGCCACCTTTGCACAAGTTGAACGATCATTCTTACTCAGTGAAATTGAAGCTTAAGAAATTCAAGTCGCTCTAAAAATGCCAAATTAATCTTTCCAATCACATAGACAGACTGAGACTGTGTATTCTCTGCTCCCGGAAGTGCTGAGAAGATTAGTGTCGAGAAAATTGTTATGACTATTCCATCAAATTTTGCCAATGCGGGAGAACAGAACAAGCTTGATACCTCAGTATTCTTCGGTGAGTAACCAGTGTAGATCATGGCTGTTACCTGTCATGGATTGTAGGTCCCCAAGCAGAGCCATCATGATGTTAAAGACGGCGCCCGTGTTATTTCTCGGACCTTGCGCAATGAAAATGATCTTTTACGCTACCAACTTAATGACATCATTGCCAGAGAAAAGAATCAGGTCAGTTTTCTAACTCGACCGCTAGACCTGCTGTTGAGCATTCCCTGAGGTTCCAGTCTGGGATCCCGTGGTACCCTGGATTGATAGGGTCTTTGAGCTGATATAAGTGGCACAGCGCCCTCCCTCCTTCCAGTGGCCTGGAGAATGAGATGGAGGACATTGTGCTTTGCTCTTTGCCGAAGCGTAACACTTTCAAAGATCCGTCGAAGCATATATCTTTCATGGGCGTACCATGCACTCCACACCTCAGATGTGCTTCTTGCCGATATGTATATACTTGGCATCCGATTCTGATGGTTATCACCCAGGCTTTGCTACCTCCTCCCTGTGAACAAATTTCCTTATGTGCAGAGAATTGAGCTGCAAAGGCTGCGGGACCATCGCGATGTTGAGGTGGCGTCCCTTGTACAGGCTGCTACACAGCATTTAAAAGGAGAGGTTGAGCAGATGAAGTTCTTGCTACAATCTACTTCTGCTCAACTTCTCCAAGCCCTAGCGGAGAAAGAGAAGGCTGTAAATGACAGTCATGACACGATGCGTACTGTTGAGGAACTGAAACATAATGCAGAAGTTAATGAGACCTGCATCATGGAGCAGCTACGAGGCTTGAAAGAGCTTTTATCTAAAACGTCTGGTACAGTTACAGCTCTTGCCGACTCCGTTGAGGGCTTTCAGAGGCATGTCCTTCCAACATTTAAGCCTTCAGGAACCAACGTGACGAAGTTGACCCGGAATCTACCGAGCAAACCGGGCGTCACCGAGCTGATGACCTCTGAGGTAGGTTTTGAAATGGACTTCCAAAAGAATTTCTGGTGGGTGATTATGTGATTGTACCAATTATATTTGTGCCCTTCTGGCATCGGCAATGTCAAATGTGCATGTAGTTTTGCACGTTGTTCCAATTTCTCGAACGTGTACATTGCATCAGGTGTTTATATTCTCATCACCAATTGACTTCGGGTGGTCCTTTCTTGGATGCAATGTGAATCACTAGTCAATGTAAGGATGTGGCATCTAATATTTTGAGTCCATTTCTTACCTTGGATGTAGTTGGAGAGGCTTGAAGCTGGAATTACTTTGCTGCGGGTGATTGTGGACGCCAAGAATGATACTCTTGTACTTATTCGTGGAAAAGTAAGCCATTTTCTTTCGATACCTTCAAATATTAGTCAAGATACTTACAGCCCAGTTACAGCTTTTGGCACTCTAATTAAATGGATACATCCGAGAGTAGTTTCCAACTCAATAAAATACCTATGTCAAGTAGGTTTTCCCATGCTTAAGGAGCATTCCCCTGCGTGCAGTTGAAGCAAGAGAACGAGGACCTAAAAACAGAGCTTCAACTTGCACGTGATCGGGAGACAAGAACAAGTATTTCTGATCGTAAACCAAATAATGCCACCGCGGTTGCCAACGATGATATGGTTCACGAGAAAACTGTACTTCGTCAGGAGCTACAATCTTTGCAGGTAATGTAAGTTACTCATAGGTGAAGATGACGGACGTCATGTTTTACTGAAAAAATTGTGTTATGAGGGCATGCTTTCAAACGCTCTTTCTCTCTTTACTTCCCCTTTGGAAATGGACAACACATAACCTTCGTACTAACAACCTCCACCTTTTCAACACAAGCGGTTTTATTCTGTCCCTTGTACATATTCAGTAGTGGGCCATAACTTGGATTGAAAGATCGACGGTGTGACGTGTTTAGAAGAGATCTGGAAATACCCTTATTTAACTATCACGTCTCTGTATCATGGTACTCAACCAAAAAATTTAAGACGCAAATCCACATTAAGCTACTTTTAAAAATGTAGAAGAGAGTATACGTTCCCAATGATACCGTATTAGACTTAAATAGAAACTACCGATTAGATGAGAAGTGCGAGAGATTTGAAATCTAACAGCCGAACCTGGGCAAACTTTTCTTCGTTCTTACCCTTACCCACGTAACTGTATTTGCATGCACAACGGTGAAATGTTCTACAGAACTTGTATTGTGCGGAAGTGAAGCAATTGAAGGCAAAGTTGAAGTATCAGGAGGAAGAAGGAGTTGCAGAAAGTAATCGATTCTGCGAAATTCAGCATGAGTGTAAGGTGTTGCAAAGTAGAATTGAGTCCCTTGAAGCTGCAAAGGACATGCTGGAAGTCAACCTGAAGGATGAAACTTCTGCGCGGTCTCAACTTGTTTCCCAAGTATTCAACTTGCGGAAGGTACTATGTTCGTCCTTCATAAAGAGTCAATATTTCTTCTCTAGCAGAGCTTTAACAAAAAATACGTTAGACTCACATTCGTTCCCACTTTATTACAACGCAACGCTTAGGCTGTATTTTAACGATTTAACTCATATTGAGTATTGTGAGAAGAAATTTAGCTACCATCGGAATGGAAATGCAGGAGAATGAGAAGTTAAAGACTGAATTGGAGACTTTGAAGCTTAATCAAAAGGTAGTCCGACAGAATGAAGGTCTATGGTTGTTCTCTTGAGATCTTTATAGCCGTTTCTTAGATTTTGTTCCACGTACATAAAAATGCAATATTTATTCCCACCGATCAACTTGACCCGATTGTATCTCTAAACTTGAATGAATAATAATGTTGCAATGATTTTGAATCTCCATTTTTTGAGCTGTTCGATCCAGTACAATCGCTCACGACAAGGTTAACAAATCAATTCTGTCGTGAGTTATTGTGATTGATGACTATTCCGGAGTATCACATACACGTCGCTATTATAGAATATTGTGTTGTGTGTTATGTTTAATGTGGTTCATCTGAATCTATAACAGCTTATTGGCTACCTAGTTTCTTTTTATCCTTCAAAGTGACTAATTTAGAACAAGTGATGCAGTTCCTGGTGAGACAGCCAAGATCAGGTGGACGTATTCCAGTTGAAAAGATGGATCTCATGAACACAGTAAATCAGTTGCTATTAGAAATGAACAAATTAAAAAGTGACAAAGTGACTCTCGAGGAAGAGATCAAGACAGTACGTCGATGCCAAATGCGGGATCAAATGACGCGCACTGTCACTGCCCGTGATGTGGCTATGGCTGCAAGTAATAAGGTGATGAGACCCACAACTATCTAGAGTCTCAAGCTTCTTCCCAATCCTTTCCTGACAAAGTTTTTAAACAACATTGACTTAAAATGTCTCATCCAACCGTAATTGCTGTGGATAGGAATATTTGAATGGTCTCTATTCTTGATTTGCAAGCTCTTTTGTGTTTCTAAATGGTTGATAGTGTTTCGTTTGCATGGTGTTTGCACTCAAAGTATTCCTCTATTTCATTATTATGAACTTCCGTACATGAGGTATTAAATAAGTTTAAATTTCATGTAACAAGGAAGTGTATCTTGTAATTACTGTAGGTTGGAGACGGAGAAATAGCAGGTAAATTGGCAAGTACGCGACTCAATCAGTTGGCTCTAGGGATCACTTATGGTCCCTGTTCCGCTTCACAACTAGCACTTACTGATGGTGACCCAAATCAAAATGCCACTCTCATGAATGTTCAGAGCGACAGCAATGCTATGGAAGCTTCTGAGGAGACACGAGAGGTGATTCTAGAAAGTAAATTTATTTTTATTACCTCTGCTTTTGAATTTTTTCATTTAGATTATTGAGTGCTTAGAAACTGGTGTTTATACTCTTGAGCATCTGGATGCATCTTTGAGCTTGTTGGGTTCCATGGTATAGGCTTGGATATTGCCCTGTTTGATATCTTTTCTGCTGTTTTGTTTAGATGCTCAGTGTCAAGCTGTAAGTTTGACATCCTCTGTAGTTTTGTTATACATCAGAGTGTATAAATCTTGTGCTACTGATAGATGCACCCTTTGCACTAATTGGCTTTAGCATGTGCTTTCAGCAGGATGCAAAGTGCAAATAAACAAGGTGTCATGGTAGGGACAAGCAGTAGTGTGGATAATATTGATGGAGAAATTGGGAAATACATGGCAGGTAACATCAAAAGGCGTTTCATGCAAACTTGTTGGTGAAAAGGTCAATTACAAAGCAATTCTTGATGTATAGAATTGAAGTGAACCTTGTTTTCATTACTGGCACATGAATGCCTTACATTTTAAGATCTCATCAACAGGATTTATTTTAAGTGAGATTGTTCTTGTTTTCAAACTTTTGTTTTCTATTGTGCTCAGATTAATGTCTTTGTTATTGAGTTAAGCATTGCATGAGATCATCTTATGGCTTGTTTATTATCTATTTTATAACACATATTCTTATGGATTTCTTCTATTGTTCCAACTCATGCCAGGTGACTAGCACATCATTTTCATTTGTTGACCTATTTCAGTGCAACTCATGAAGGGCACACCAAACATTGTTGCATTCAGTGACATGTTTTGTTATCCATGAATAGGATATTTATTAATGACTATGGAAATTTTGATTAGATGTAAAAAATGTTTATTTATTTCTTATTTTTGTAATTTGAGCATTCAAAAATGTAGATATATGGTGTAACTAAGGCTGAAATAATTTGGATGATATCATTCCATACAAAGAAGCCATTGCACTAACTGGTTGATAGGAATACAAATATGGTTATTGCTATAGGAAAAAAAAAAAAAAAAAAAAAAATGAAAATCAGTAAATGTATAAAGAGGAATACAATCACACTTAATCTTAAAGTAGAAATGCGAATAATAGTAAATGCTGAACACGACATTTAATTCCAATATTTGAAGAAATTTTTATGTACACCCGTTTTTTTTGTTAAGAAAACCCTAATTTATTTTTTATCTTTTCAAAAATAAAATTTCTTAATTGATACTCTTTGGATTGAATAATCATCACTCGATCTTAAATTAATCTTGGTATTTGAATGAAAATATGAACATGTTGCATTCAAAAACCAAAAACAACCATAAATATGTATGATCAAATATGAATCACAAGATTTTCTCTATTTTTTATATTTTTTTCTATGTAGATTTTAATTATGCTTTCATGTTCTGAAACAATAATTTCTAAGTATTGAGGAGGGCATTAAATATATATATATATATATATATATAGCTTAATAATACTCACATCATCAGCTAACTCATTTTATTTTAAAATATGAACAATGAATTAGATTGTATGGTTTCAAGTTTTAATTAATTGATATGTACACCACAATAAACCTAATCCTGAAATTAAAATAATATTTACATGTTTACTTATGAGTTACTCAAATATCTTAAGATGTGTTGATTTATGCTAGAGTATAACTTATGATATTTTAAGCATAACCTACTTTTTTGTAACTACAGTTTTATTCTTATTTTTATTAATGTTTAATATTGATGTTTCAATACTATACAATGAAAACAAAATTTGAATCTAATTTTGGATTCAGATTCACATGTAGACACTTACTTATTTATATATTAAAATTTATAAATGGTAGTTAAATAACTATAAAAATTGTGTACGTACTTGTAAAGATATAAAAGACCATTTAAGACATACGAATACACTTATATGTGTGTTTATGTGAATCAATATAATTTTTCTTTCTCTTTTTCTTTTTCGTTTATTTTACTTGATTTATTACTGTGTTTTTAAATTTGATTTTTTGCAATAGTTGAATCTTTTGGTATCACTTATCTCTTACTTATGTTTTTTTTTAATAACATCTCATTAATAAAACCTCTTTTTCTCTTTCTCTTCATCACTTGCACCTCTTCACTCAGTCACCTCTCTAGTGTCAAATGTATCTGTTTTAGTGGGTGCCATTGCCAGGTTTAAGGGGGTTTTATACATTAAACTGAGTTCCTTGTTGAGTTTTTACACATGAGAGGGTTTTACGCCCAAATTGTAATTTTGTTTGGACATTTCAGAGAGCCAAAATTCAACACAAATTGTGCTACATTTGTATGTTCACTACCAAATTACAGCCCTTATTTGTTGATGGTCTTTATTTCTCCTCTCAAGACAAGTGAAAAAAGAAATGGAGGATGATGTGTGTTGAATGGCTCATCAAGGGACAATGAGTAGTGTTTGTGGGTTTCAATAGCAAGGCATAATAATGTGCAGGGAATGCGGGAGAAGTTTGTTTTTTTCTCCATATTTATGGATCCCATATCACCAACAAAGTTTTTCATGCCAGATGAAACTTAGTGTATCACAAGTTACCACACAAAATATCAAAGAATTGCACTTAATGTTGCAATAGAATGGATTCTTAGAACCATTTCTATGTGCACAAGACGACTTAGATTGGGATTTGTGCACAGAAGTTTGAGATCATTTGCGTTTGACCTAATAATTCTCATTGTTGTTCAGGAAACTTGTTGAGGGGGGGTACAGGGCACCACACTAGCAAGACCTAGAAAAACAAATGGCAAAAGATGGTAAAGCCGGTGGCGTGGACGAGGTGGATGCTCTCAAAGCGGCCATGCTCGCAAAGGATTTGGAGGTGATAACAATTCGGGACAAGATGCAGCGTCTTGAGGAGAGATCCTCATTCATTCTGAGCAACATGGAAAAGCTGAGCATTGGATCGAGAGACAAGATTGCCTCCTTGACCGAGATCATCGCATTCCTCACCAGGTTGTGTTCCTTTTTTGTGCCTTTGTTGCCATGCATTTCTAATTAGCATTCTCAATTAGCAATGGTCTTATATAGTACATCGGCTGTTTTTGCAACTTACTTTGCAAGGTATGAACATAAAATTGGAATTCATGGTTGCTTGCCTGTTTGAGCTTTAGTATTGACTCATTGGGTTATGCCTTTTGAGAAGTGTTTATAATTAGTGGATTGTGTTTTGTTGATTGAAATGATAATGTGTGTTACCTTCTTCCAGTGTGATTTAAGATTTAAAAGTAGTTATTATTATTATTGTTGTTGTTGTTGTTGTTGTTGTTGTAATTATCATGTAAACAGAAATGGAAATAAAATAAAATAGAAAAAAAATTAACTTTGTTTTGAAGATTTGAAAATGTTGGCTTATGGAATCAGTGAAGGAAATAATAAAGAAATAAAAATTAAAGAATTAGAGGTTGCTCTTGATTTATCAGAAAGAAGTAGAAAAGAGACAATTGCTTGCAAGAATGAGGAAATGGTAGAACTGGCAAATACCCATGAATTTCAATTGAATAATATGAAGTTGAAATTAGATGCTGTACAAGTGAGATTAAGAGAACTCACCAATTTCGCTGCCAAAAAAGAAGCCATAGAAAATGAAAATGCAGTGTATGTCTACATTATCATAATATAACACGTAAAGAAATATTTCGTCCTTTTTTAAATATGTTTAATGAACTGATAACGCTGCGCATAACATAAAAATTCATTCAAGGTCATATATAAATCGTTTATTTCAAACAAAGTCACTGTCATTTTGTAAAGGTAGTTTGAAATATGATTACAGTTAACTCCATTGAAAGTTTATATTTATATATTGAGATAAACATTTGAAAATGGAGTTTTAAAATCTATTTTATTTTTATTTATTTTTTGATACGAAATGCTTCATTACAAATGACATTTCGAAAAACAAAATAGTTGTTTTCAACTCAATTTTTGTAATGTTTTTATGTATATATATAATTAAATCATGTAGCAATTTTTCCCTTATGTTTTGTTCACAAGTGTGCTATTTTTTATTCCATGTTGTAGAATTTGTATTTGTGTAGGTTAAAAGAACAATTATTGAAGGAGCAAAGGGATCATGTGGAGGCAATTAGTGACGTTGAAAGAGTATCAGTGCAAGAGAAAGAGCGTCTTAAAAAAGAAATCATACTTCGGGTGGAAGAAACAAAAAAAAGTTATTCTGACGGTCTTCAAGACCAACTTCACATTGTAATTTGTTTTATTTGTTTTTGTTGGGTGAATTATACATTCAACTCTATACACATACATTCATATTAATATCAATTCTAATGAATTATAAATTAAATTCTTAAGTTTTCAGGTAATGTCAACATAGTAATAGTAAGAAAGAAGTGTTGTTTGTTGAATAAATGGAGTATGTTTAGTTGGTTGATTGGTCAATTTTAAAGTATTTTTTTAAATAATTATTTATGATTTTATTTATTTAATTATTTTTCTTCAAACTGGAATGCCTTTAAACATCATTAGTTTTTCTTAAACTTTGAATGATTTTATAATAAAAAAATCAATTGAGAAAGATTATCAAGTGTATGATTAATATGTTATTTGATGAAAGTATATCAATATATCATTTAATTAAAAAATAAATAATGGTAATAATATAATTTGTATCATACCCACATGAAGTTTGTAATAATTAACTCAAATTTTAATATTAGAAAACAAAAATGACTATTGCGGAAAATGAACAATTAAAAGCTGAGGTGGCATACCACATTCATCAAACACAAATTATGTTTCAACTCAATGAAAGTCTAGATAAAGAAAAATCCGAGGTTTCTCGCTCTCTCCAATTAACTAAAGAGGTAATAATTTTATTTTACACATATCATGTATTTTTTTAAATTTAAATATGAGTTTGGCATTCATATATTAGATAATATTTTTCAATTGCTTCAACAAAATTGTTTTTGTAGAAATATGATATTTCAAGATTTATAAAAGAATAAGTTATTAAAATAATAGTCTCATTTCTAAGATGCCATATTATTAAGACCAAAACGAATGATAAAATAAACAAAAACAGAAAATAATAATTTTTATTGGAATTGGACTTAAAGTCAGAGGAAGATGTGGTACGCAAAAATTATATTTATCAACAAACCATTCAAGTATTACTTCATAAACTTCAAGGTATGATATTCAATTAAATGTTTACATATTGTGGATATTTATTTGTGATCCATTAAATAATTAATGATTTTTTTTGTAGAAACACAAGTACAAGTGTTTTAGTAATTAATTCAATTAATCTTCAGAATTTTAAATAAGCTAATTCCAGTTGAAATGTAACTATAAAGTTTGATTTGAAATGTTGCCCAATATATATAATTTCTAGATAAAGAAATAATGTTATATATTTGTCCGGAACAGTTGTGCAAGAAAAGGGAATGATACGTACTTGCAGACTATGCATGCATAAATGATGAATTCTTTTAATAAGCAATATGACTTTAAATTATTTCTAAAAAATAGAATGATAAGAAACGTGCCTAACAAAATAAATTCTTTGGTTTGATACTAAAACAGAAATCAAGAAAGAAAAACAAAAAAATGACATTAATGTAGAGAAGAAATTGATGGACATAAAAAATTTACAATCTTTACAAAATATAAATATTTTGGTAAATTATTATATACATTTATATACATATACACATATAAATAATTAAAAATATTTCATTAGATAAATAGCATACAAAAACCAAAGAAAAATAATTAAAACTATCTAACTATTTAATTAAATATATTTGAGATGTATCCTAGATATTATCTCTTATCACAATCAAGTTATTTATTTATTTTAAATCATAAAGTTTCAATTCTTAAATATTGTCTTTAAGTAATATGAAATTGAATTTTTCCATTTTGTTTGCAGTCATTTTATCAACTGCATTCATGTTAAAATTGAAACTTTGCAGACGAGAATCAAAAATAAGAAACAGGTGGTAAATTTTTTGCAAAGCTGTCTTGAAGACATTCAATCCGACAGGAATGCAGCATGTTTCAATGAAAAGCAATATGTCAAGTAAGTTGAATCAAAAAAACTTTCACACAGTTTCTGATAAACATCAATAAATTGTTCTTTATAATTTTATGTTAAACTAAACATTTACGAATATTAAAAAAAAATAAAAAATGATCCATATTGCATAAAATCAATCTGCAATAAAGATTCATAGTTGAAGTTTTAAGTGAAAAATGATATAATTTTTTGAACTTATATATACACACACACACATATATATATATATATATATATATATATATATGTGTGTGTGTGTGTGTGTGTGTGTTTATGAAGGATGATTTTTTTCTATTTTTTTAACATTAAAATCACTCATTATGATTATTATTATCCTATAATACACATACTTGTAGCATTCATTCTATTTCACACAAATTTATAAACTAGTAAATTGTTTTTTATTTTCATTGATCCAATATGGTTCAAAGAAAGTTCAAAAAGTTATATTATTTTTATGTCAAAAAATAATATTTTTCATGATATTAATATTTAATTTTAGAATACACTTTACAACAAGAATACTTCATTAAGTTCTATAGAAAATAAATATATTTCATGTTTTATACATGCACAATAACTATTGAATGCAGAGGTGATCTGATTCCAATAAAAAAATCAAACTTGAACAAATCAAATTCTGCTTCCAAAAAACTACAAAAATTACTCATGTATGTAGTAGTATACAGTAATAAATGCAATGATTTTAAAATCAGTTATTAAAAAATATTTAAAATTAAAATATAATTTTAATAAAATCAGTTTTAACATATACAGTGCAATATTGTCATTTACAAATGAAACAACGAAACAGAATTAGAAGGACGCTTTAGTATTGAAAAATTCATTCATATTTTAATATTAACTTTATAGTATGGATATTGAATACTTGTTAAAATTCACTTAAATATTATATTCTTTTTTATTCTTTTTTAAAAAGCTTTAAATTTTAGTAAAACTTAAAGCTATTTAAATATATATATATATATATATATACATATATACAATTTCAACGTTGTATAAGCTTTGCTTGATGCTTGAAACTAATACGCCAATATCCAATGTTTTATTTTATGATTTTCAAATTTCGTATAAAATAACTTTCAAAATCTATATTGTATTTATGAACCAGAAAACTATTTCAACATTTGAAGCTATTGAAAGTAATCCCACGTAATATGCTTAAAGATTCTTCATCAAATATTGTAAACCAATCAAAGAGAAAAACAAATTTAGGTAATGACTATGATATATTCATACATTTTTGTTTTTATCCTATCTTATGTTTTTGTATTTGATAATGGGTTATTTTTTATTTATTTTTATGGGATTCAATTGGCACCTTATAGTTGTAGTACATATGCCATTCTAAATATGTTAACAATATCCAAAGGTCAATATCTTTTTTCATTTATCATCTATCAACTTATTTTTAATATGTATGTGAACATTATTCTAAAAGTAAAACTCCTGTAAAAACTTGTCCTGTACTAATATCAAAAACAATGATAATATTAATAATAAGAATCAGAGTTTCATATGTATATGATACTATTATGTTTGATTCTTGATGAATAAAAATAAATTGATTTTAATATTTAATTACTGATAGTATTAAATCAATAGCAGAAAGCATTATTATTTTCTTTACGTTTGTTTTATATGTATCGGACACAACTTGTAAGAATTGAATTTTAATATAAATATAAACAGAGTTACTTCGATATAGCTTCTTAATTTTTAATGACATTATTTAACACTGAAGGGTTTTTTTGGTAACTCTAATAATATCGATGTGGATGTGCATTAACTTTTTGGGTAAGTTTAAGGTTATTAAAATATTTATCAATTTTTATTTGACAAACTTTCAGTGAAAATACATTCAAAGGTGTTTGTGGATGACATATTGCAAATGCCTTTTGAAAAGATCTTGAAAGGACATGATTGAATTACTTATTATCTAAAAGAATTTGCATTTTTAAATGCAAAAATTATGTGTATGTATTCATGTATGTAAATAAAGATTAAAAGCCGTTTTTTATTTTTAATTTTTTAAAACTCAATTTATACAAAAAGAATTCCAATCAGAATTAAAATTTAAGTAGTAAAATTACTCTTTAATCACAAATAATTTTTTACTTTAATAAAATTCACATGTGTGGATTTCGGAAAAAATAATACATCAATACATATATATATATATATATATATTATTTTGTGGTTAAAAAAATCTATATCAATATGGTAAAATTCTATGAGCACATAAAGTATCTTTTGTAATTGTGTTCTTCAAATCAAAAACATTAATATCAAAAATCAAGTATCTATGTGTGTTTTTTTACATATTTATATTGAGTACCTTATTACATCTCCAGCTTGAAACTTAATTTAATCTTCTGCTTTATTTTTTGGTCAAACTAAAAACATAAAAAATAAAAAGGGTTCATAATTTTGTTCAGACAAGAATGTTGCTTAGCAATTTTTTTTGTAATTTCGTTGATCAAGAAGAAAAACATTTGAGATAATGGATTTTAACGAGTACATACATATTTATAAGTACAATGTAATAGATTATTCAAAAATCCATTCGTATTTACAGTTGAGGAGTAATTTTAAAATGAGGGAAAAATATATGTGTATATGGAAGACATAAAAGTTTTCAATATATTGTAACAAAAATTTTAAATTATATAAATTCAAAAAAAATAAAATTTCTTTTATTTTCTTGGAGATCATATATATATATATATATATATACACACACATACACACATAGCATTTAATTGTTATTACAAGTAATGATATGCTATTTGAAAGATGTTAAGAGCATCTTTAAGCAGGTGTATATATATATATATATATATCTAGATACACATGCTCTGCAATTTATTCCAACACTGTTTAATGAAGGTCATCTATTAGATTGTGTAAAGTTACACATATACTTTGATTGATGTTAAAGATTCATGTATTGATTAAGTTCATGAATGAATTTCATTGTAATTGGAGGATGCACAACTTGACCACTTGTGTCCAACAACATAAGAATCTTCCTGCACAGACCATACAAACATCAATGCCTTATTAATAACTCTTTCTAATAAATGCATGTCATACAATAAACACAACAAAAAACGAAAAATGTGAAATGTGAAATCTTACAACATAGAGTAGATCCTGAATATAGAAAATAAGGAGTTGAAATAAAAATCATAATAATTAGCACAATCTTAAATACCATATCAATTGAAATTGTGAAAGAAAAAGAAAAAGAACAAGAAGATACTTTAGATGAAATGATATTAATGAAAAATATATTCCTATCAACAGATATGAATATATTACAACAATAACGTGTCAATACTTATGTCTTTAAAGTATTTGGATAATTTCCAAAAAATCATGTGAAGTAACAGTATTTAGTGGATATTTTTGTGAGTTTGGCAACCTATTGTTGACCAATTTTGATATTTTATGGTTTGAAATAGGTTGGGATTTGGTTAAATTTACATTGTTTTTTTTATCATAAAAAAGTGTCGTAGGATGGACTCGATATGTTTTGATATAAATGACAGTTGTTGATTAGGTGGAGTAGAATAATAACATAATTAGGTGCCATACTTCTTAGTTTTGTAAAAATTAGATTTTTGGTTCTGTAACCTACCATTGGCTGGAATTAGATTGGCTTACATATTCAAAATGGATCAAAGAGAATCTTTAGCTAAAACATTTATATAAATTATATTTTTGAAAAAAATTATGTAAAATACTTAGAATCTTTTGTATTTCTATTTTTATTTAACCCTTATTGGATATATATTAAAATGCTTAAGTTATGAAAACTGGATTAACTATCTTACTTTGTTCAAGTTAGCCACATGAAATAATGATGGAACATTGGCTAAGTCCATCACACCTTTTATTGCTCAAATTTGATAACTGGAATATAAAAAATATAAAAAATATAAAAATTATACATAATTAAAGCTTTTCAGAGAATGCACAATTTAAGCTTTTTAAAGAATGCACAGTTGAAGGTTGAATGCACATCTTTGTTATCATTAGAATACACTACTACACTCTATATGTCCTCTCAAGCTTTATTGGAAACATAAGCTTCTTCTATCCTTGACTATCTGAATATAACTTATATATGAGATGGATATTCCATCCATCTCATATATATATCACAATTAATTGGCAGTTTTCCATTCATTTCTTACTATAGTGGCATTGCCATACCTGGACTTTTTTTAAGATTGGTATTGAATGGGAACTTGGAGCAAATGCATCAAGTAGTTTTGTGTTACTTCTTTTGTATTTTTGAAAGTTTGCAGTAAGTTTTGAAGTTTTTGTGGTGGTCAATTTCATAATCTCCTATTGTAATACTTTTAGCAATCATCAGATGCAAGAGTCATTTTGAATCATTTTCATTTTGGTTATGGATTTAAGAGGTGGATTATCTCTAGTTGCTATCCAAATAGTTAGATACAAGCATTCTAGCAACTTTAACTTGACATAGAGATATTGTTTTATAAAGCTTCACTAGAATTAGATCCATTGAGCGTGTAATAGAACATGTTAAATATGTGCAATAAAACTTGTTTATCTTATAATTTTTTTTTCTCCCTCTCTCTATAGCTTTCTTTCAATAATACTATGATTTTTCTTTTTCTTTTGTTTTTTGTGCTTTTTCTCTCATCCATCTATTATTCATTGATAATTACTTATCAAAGCAAGGCAAGTTCTTTTGTTTAGTTTGTCTTAGTTTCTCTTCAATCTATTTCTATTAGATTGGTGAAATGAGGTGCAATTCCTTAGATAAGAAGCTCTCTTAATATTGGCTTTTTCAACAAGATAAGAATCTTTGAGATTAAAACCAAGATGAATCTTTGATAACAATTGAAGTGAAGAGTAGTTCACTTCTTCTAAAGACTCTCTAAACACTCTCCAATTTGACATATTCGATCATAAATTGGATATACTAAAGTCTAAAGTTGTTGTAAGTAATACTTGTTCTTTTTTTTATATACAATATCATAATAGAAACTTCATAGAGAAGTCATTCTAAAATAGGTTTAAGTTTCTAAGGATAGCATTGATAAAATTCTTGTAGCTTCTGTGGTGTATTAATTAGATTTTTTCCTAGTTCGTATATATGCCCATTGATATTGTAGCCATACAAATAAATAAAATACTCCAACTTGCCTCTCCTTTGCTAAGAATCAAAGATTTATTCTACTTCATATTCTACATGAATATCTATTTCAATGCAATATGGTGATGGTTGTATTCTTCTTAAAATAGTTAATTTTGTATAAGTCTCTAAGAGATAAATACAAAATATTGGATATAATTTCATGGATTTGAGTAGATCCAATCAATAAGTTATAAGATTGATTTACTTTTGAATACAAAATGGTCATAGTCTTTGATAGTTCAACTTGTTATAAGGCCAATTGATGTTGATATTTTGTCAAAGAAGCCATATTTTATTTTCAACTTGAAAATCAAGGAATTTTTTTCTAAATTTATTTAAAGATATTTTGTAAGAATCTTGAGTTGCATATAAATAAACTTTCAAAATTATTTGAAGATATGACAATTATATTATAATATTTTTAGCTATTAGATTTTCATTGTTTGATATACTTGATAAATCAAGCTTTGAATAATAATCATAATTGGCATAAAATGGTGTTTATTGAGTCAAAATATAAAAAAATCTTATTATAAATAAACTTTGCTAAAAGTAAATATGAGGTCCAATCATCTTATTAATAATCAATGGTACATCAGAAATATTTCTTCCAAATTTAATTGACTTTTTTTGTTTGATAATTAGTTTAAAGATAGAAGGAAAAAGAAAGTTTGATATCCATCTTCAATATTTCAAAAAAGAATTTCTAAAACTTTAATATAAATTGAGATACTCATTTTGAAATAATATCATCAAATAGGCCATGAAACATCAAATGTAATTGATGGCAATAGTTAAATGATGAAGTCTATTAATACCAAAGACTATAATTGCTTTGAAATTGGTAGTGGCTATAGAAGTCTATAAGCACAATATCAAAAATTCTTGGATCTTGAACAAATCTCACATAAGAGAACAAAATCTTATATAGCTTTCCACATTTGAAGCCACTTGAAATCTTGAGAGACAAGCTCTAATATTTTGTTAAACCTAAAATATCTTATAATTAGGAAATCATGACAAAATTGAAGAATATGAAGTTGCATCAATCTTTCTAGAATATATAAATGATCTTTAAAAGACAAAAGATCTTTTATAAATTTAAACTTATTATTATTAGGATATTACTTGATATTGCAAATTAATGAATCTTTAGCTCATGTTATATGGATTTTTTTAAAACAATTTAAATCAATAAGTATAACTATAGAAGAAGCACAAAGTCAAAATTATTCTACCTTTAAAAGAGTTACATATTATTAATCAAATTTTGCTTCTCCAGCCTTTGAAACAAGATATGATCTCTTTGATAAAGTTTATATTAGTTCTTATTATTTTTCTAATTAATATGAAATTATAAAATCAAAATAAAATAATGACATATTCAAATGAGCTTGGTAGGAATTCAAAATCCAAGCTGATATAAAATACTTCAAATTTTTGTGATTTATATATAAAATCATATGATGTATATTATCTTTTATCAAGTAATTTCATTCTTAGAAAGAGTCTACAATCACAAGAAGCTCTTTATTATGAATTCTATAATTAATCTTTGTAATTAAAAACTTTTTAGAATAAAATATAATAAAAAAGAACTTTCCATCTTTTTTCATCTATGATAGTACAACTTCTAATGCAAAGTCAAATACATTAATTTCCAAATAAAAAGCTTTTATAAAATCTAGATGTATTAAGATTGGGATTGTAGTAAAAGTTATCTTTAAATCTTAAAAAAAACCCTTTATGCTTCAGGTTTCTATTCCAATTTATCTTTTGATGTCAATCAAATAAAAAAGCAACAAATTTGGAATAATTCTTGATAAATATTTGATAGAAATTATAAAATCTAAGAAAATATTGTACATGTCATATTGCCTTTGAAGTTGCTTACTCGGTTATAACTTCAACTTTCTTTGAGTTCATCAAAAGGCCTTCATTAGATATAATATATCCAAGAAATTCTACTTTTGATTGATAGAATATATAATTCTCTAATTTGGTATATAATTCTATATCTTATAACTTTTGCAAGACTAATCTCACAAATTTTTTATGTCTTTCAAGAGTTTTTGAGTAGATTAAGATATCATTTTGATACTAGATAATGAATTTGTCCAAGAATTTTCAAAAAACATCATTCATCAAATGTTAAAATATAATTAGAATATTTTTCAATCCAAAAGGCATGACATTATATTCAAAATATCAATAGTTGAGGCCATTTGGACATTTAGTTAGGTATGGCGTTTGATTCTTTCTCTTAGTAAAGTTTGGATTTTTTTTATTTTATTTTGTTTGGTTTTGTTTGATTTTTTTTGGTTTTATTTTCTTTTAATCAGTCATATCTTTCATGTTCTATTTTGTTTAGTTACTTCCAATTTTGTTCTAGTGTACTTACTCTTATATTGTTTTAAGAACTTAGTTGTTATGAATTTAATAATATTTTAGATCTTAGCAAATTTAATCTTATTTCAAAGGTGGTATTTTTGCCCTAATATGGAACATTATTAATAGTTGGAGGGGCCTATCAACCACTTTCAAATAAAACAAAAATCAAAATATATAGCAAATATAATTTATTGCATCTTAAACTTCTTTAATATCTAATTACCACTTCTTATGGAACATGTTTTTAGAAGGAGGGATAATGTCATGGACATACATATTTATCTAAGATAAAAAATATTAGATAAAAAATAAATATAGGTAGATTTAATAATATCTTATGGCAAAGCTTCTTAAAAACTACATAGATGTGGATTTAACTTTAGATGTATTTGTAATTGATTGATAGGTTAGAAACTTAACTGACAAGTTAACCATATGTTGATAGCTTGTTGTACAAGCTAACTATTTAGCATACATATAGAATACTTATTTTGTAAGTTAGACACATGTTGGAAGTTCTATAGAATGTCACCACATATCTTTAAGTTAGATAGTATATATGGAAGCAAGAATGAAGCCTTCTTTATTTTTGTTAATATCTTTTTTGTTCTTATTCTTATTTCAAGAGACTTTATTTTTCTTATCTTTGGTAATAGCCATTCTAATTTAATATTATACCATCTTTGAGTGATTATTTATTCTTTTTGAGTGATACAAGAAAGTATTAATCTTTTAATTCTTTAAGATTTATATCCTTGATATAGCTATATAAATGATTAATAGATGATATGTTGATAATAATTATTAGATGATAAGTAGATGATAATAAATAGATAAAAAATAAATAATGATGAATAGATTATAGGTGGATGGTTAAGATTTAAGAAAAATGATAGCTATATGATAGTTATTGATTGAAATTAATAAAGAAATTTCTTCCATTTTAAATAAGAATAATTATTATAATTAAGAGGATGTATTATAAAGTAATATTATCTAATTTAGCAGTATATAATAATTTGCATTGTTCAATAATATGATTTAAAAAGAATTATGTAAGAAACATTATTTTAGAGTCAAGTAACTTGTATAGCATTTTTTTTTCTTTGGTTATTTTAATTTCAAATTACCTTACTTAAGACTTCTATTCTTAATTGAAACTAAATTCAAAGAATTTTTTGATATTAATATTCTTAAAGATATTCTTAAAATCAAAGTTAGAGTATCTTTTAGACTCTTCATGAATATATATGATTACTTGTATCTCCATGCCTTGTATTTTATTTTGCATCATCATTGATTTAAAAGCATTGATTCTAAGGAATTTCTATGAAATTTTTTTTGGATATATATTTTTATTTTAGGATTAAAAATTTCTTATGCCATGTGACTAAGTAGAAAAAATCTTAGGTCTCACTTTAAAGTCTTAAGAAATATCATTTAAAGAATAGTAGTCAAATCCCAACTTCACATGATGACTATTGTCTAGGGCATAGAGTCAAGGATTGTACTTAGCAAGGTAGTGTGTATTGCCCTTCTAAATAAGCACTAAAGATTGTAGATTTCCAATTCAAAGATTTTAATCACTTTCTCTTTTATATTGTACTAATATTTAAAAGAAGTCTCTTTAGAATTTCTCCCTATTGTAGAAGTCATTCTTTATATATTTGTATCTAAGAAATAGTAGTTCTAAAATATTTTTCTTTTTTTAGATACATGTGTCTTACAAAGCAAGGACATGACATCTATTCCAAAAATTGATTATTTGAAGGAATAGAGAATCTTGTCCTTTTCTACAAGAAAAATAGATATTATTATAAAAAAATTGTAATTATGTTGTAGAAAAATAAGTCTTAAAGTATAAGATTGTTGCACCAAATCAAAAAGAATTAAGTCATAGAGAATAAATTCAAATATAAAAATTGGCGCGTTATAATTTATTGATGAGGATTTTAAAATAAAAAATAAAATAAAAATAAAAGATTTGTTAGATACTTCTTAAGGTTTTTAAAATCAGCATTGTTAAAAAGATTGAATTGTTTGAAAAAAAAGAAATTCATAATCATTATTTTTTTAGGTTTATAAAAAAACTTATGATTCTATAGAAATTTTCCTTCTATAACAAAATATTCGTGTATTTTTACATATAACTTAATACATAATACAAAAGTGTGGTGTAATCATAGTAGCCAACTACAACTTTTACCACACCTCTTTCTTTTTAAAACATGGGATTGCTATCAAGGTATCCATCATAAAAAAATCAAAACATAAAACATAAAAATCAAAATAAATCATTCTTTTATCTGTATAAATTATGTTCTCTAATAAAATTAATAAATTCAATGTGATGTCTTCTATTTTTCACTTGTATATTCTCACTGAAAATATATTGGTTATATCTTTTAGTCTTGACAACTATTTAACGGGCAAGATTGCTGGAATCTAGCAAAGCTCGTGGGACTTGAACTAGCTGAACTACGTGGAACTCGCCCCTGCCAAAACTTTGCCTAGCCCACTGCTGTCCAAAAAATAAAACCCAAAAAGCCACTGGGAAAACGGACAATCTTTCTCTTAATTTGATATCTAAGTGAGCAGGAGTTTTGATTTAGTAACAGGTACTATCTAGTAACATGTTTAGTCACGGCCCATATGGGTGTACGCCGTGCTGGAAATTCCAAGGTTTGCCCAAATCATTTTTCGCTCATTGTAAAGCTAAAGACTAACGATTACGTTACATCTATCCTAAGTTTACTACAAATACCTGATTCGATTCCAGTTTAGATGACTTCCAAGATAACATACCCAACCAACTCTAACCGAGGAACTGCCGCACATATTCAAGCTTCACTATCACCTAGAGAGAGACTCTGTAGATGGTGATTCTAGCAGTGATAAACAACAAGTTCAGAAAGACGTTGATGGTACCAGTAAGCTTGAGAACTTCCCAAGTATTTTTGAACATAGGACAGAATAATCGAAGCTAAAGACTTACGAATGCAAGCTGCGTCTCTAAATATCTGATCACCCGTGCAACCGATACACGACACAAGCTCTCTCACAGAGCCATTGTCATTCAAAGCATGGACAGGCTGTCCTCCGACCCAGAACCCCGGAGAGTGAACTTACTGAAGGAGGAAGAGCTGAGTGCAGTAGATAAGTATTGCAACAATACGACACCACATGCCATGGAGCAATGATCAGGCTGAATAGGTTGTGGAATGTGGGGAGATTTGAGTGAGAGGAGACTCAGAGATCCATGTCCGCTGCTGATTGATGAAGTCCACAGACAGGAATCCTGCAGCTTCTGTATCAGTCATCGTGCACATCTACGGAACCCTCTGAGTGACGTTGCCACGAGCCCCAGTGCACCGAAACTCACAGAAGCATGCAGTTTCTTCCTTTTTATTGTGTAGTTACTCGTTATTTGGAATGTGTCTAATAATAGAAATACTAAACGATATCAGTATAACACTAATTCAATTTCTGTCTATCGATTATTTTTTCAAGCGAGTAACTGAACATATCATTCTGACTGACTATTAGTTTTGCATCATCTACAACAATCAACATGGTGGCAAAAAATCAATATGGTGGAAAGTTTTAGAAAAGTGTATTGTGGTAAAACCATGATTTTTTTTTAGATAAATGTAGTTTCCTGAAAATATATTAGTTGCTCAAGGATT